>NW_027271586.1:240000-626436 GCF_040938485.1 Diadema antillarum | reverse complement strand
GAAGGGTGGAGATAACACTCGCCCACGCCTTCTCCCTGCTCACCCCCCCCCCCCCCCCCCGCCATGCAAAGAAGTAGACTGTGGCTATACCCAGATCGCTTTATTTCGATTCTAAAAACGCAAAAGCTCCGCGAGCGGGAGGGGGAATCCCCCTTCCCCTAAGCTCTACCTCACTAGACTTTATACATACGCACAGATGGTGCACATTCGGAATAGAAGCTAAATTCCGAGATTTTAACACTTCGATGAAAAAATATTGCACCAAAAATTTGCACCAGATCGCTGAATTTCAGGTCTGAAAACGCAAAATCACCTTCGTGTGGGAGGGGATACGCCCCTATCTACACCCTCGTGTGCATGCTTTTTCTGTTTGATTGCTGAACAGACAGCGTTCATGATATTCAGTGTAAGAATTAATACAAGAAGACTAGTGTATTTAAATCATACCATTTTATAGGCCTTTGTTCAATAATAATCTACACTAAAATATACTGCAACCTTTAAACAAGTGGGACTGTTTCAACTCGTTAAAACACGCAAAAACATGCATCAAATTGCACCATTTGCAACATCAAAATGCAAAACGTTCTCACCGTGGGAGGGGCGACACCCCCCTCCCAAACCCTCCCCCTCTGTGCCTCTTTCCCTAGCTAAGTACACTTTTTAGATTTACAAAAAATACTGAATAATTCTGAGTGCACAAGACTTATCACTTATATTCCGAAAACTGAAGGTTCCCTCAGGTATAAGGGGAATTTCCCCTTTTAATCGACCCTTTCCTCCCTCATCCCCCGCCCCCCATCAGTTTTTTTTTTTTTTTTTTTTTTTGGTGATTTCCCAAATGTTGATTCCATCAAATATGCGTATACGAGATATCTCAATTTCAACCTTTAAGAGATAAAAGCTCCATCGGAAGGGAAGGGTGGAGATAACACTCGCCCACGCCTTCTCCCTGCTCACCCCCCCCCCCCCCCCCCCCCCCCCGCCATGCAAAGAAGTAGACTGTGGCTATACCCAGATCGCTTTATTTCGATTCTAAAAACGCAAAAGCTCCGCGAGCGGGAGGGGGAATCCCCCTTCCCCTAAGCTCTACCTCACTAGACTTTATACATACGCACAGATGGTGCACATTCGGAATAAGAGCTAAATTCCGAGATTTTAACACTTCGATGAAAAAATATTGCACCAAAAATTTGCACCAGATCGCTGAATTTCAGGTCTGAAAACGCAAAATCACCTTCGTGTGGGAGGGGATATGCCCCTATCTACACCCTCGTGTGCATGCTTTTTCTGTTTGATTGCTGAACAGACAGCGTTCATGATATTCAGTGTAAGAATTAATACAAGAAGACTAGTGTATTTAAATCATACCATTTTATAGGCCTTTGTTCAATAATAATCTACACTAAAATATACTGCAACCTTTAAACAAGTGGGACTGTTTCAACTCGTTAAAACACGCAAAAACATGCATCAAATTGCACCATTTGCAACATCAAAATGCAAAACGTTCTCACCGTGGGAGGGGCGACACCCCCCTCCCAAACCCTCCCCCTCTGTGCCTCTTTCCCTAGCTAAGTACACTTTTTAGATTTACAAAAAATACTGAATAATTCTGAGTGCACAAGACTTATCACTTATATTCCGAAAACTGAAGGTTCCCTCAGGTATAAGGGGAATTTCCCCTTTTAATCGACCCTTTCCTCCCTCAGCCCCCCCCCCCCCCCCATCAGTTTTTTGTTTTTTTTTTTTTTTTTTTGGGGGGGGGGTGATTTCCCAAATGTTGATTCCATCAAATATGCGTATACGAGATATCTCAATTTCAACCTTTAAGAGATAAAAGCTCCATCGGAAGGGAAGGGTGGAGATAACACTCGCCCACGCCTTCTCCCTGCTCACCCCCCCCCCCCCCCCCACCCCGCCATGCAAAGAAGTAGACTGTGGCTATACCCAGATCGCTTTATTTCAATTCTAAAAACGCAAAAGCTCCGCGAGCGGGAGGGGAATCCCCCTTCCCCGAAGCTCTACCTCACTAGACTTTATACATACGCACAGATGGTGCACATTCGGAATAAGAGCTAAATTCCGAGATTTTAACACTTCGATGAAAAAATATTGCACCAAAAATTTGCACCAGATCGCTGAATTTCAGGTCTGAAAACGCAAAATCACCTTCGTGTGGGAGGGGATATGCCCCTATCTACACCCTCGTGTGCATGCTTTTTCTGTCTGATTGCTGAACAGACAGCGTTCATGATATTCAGTGTAAGAATTAATACAAGAAGACTAGTGTATTTAAATCATTAACCATTTTATAGGCAATTGTTCAATAATAATCTACACTAAAATATACTGCAACCTTAAACAAGTGGGACTGTTTCAACTCGTTAAAACACGCAAAAACATGCATCAAATTGCACCATTTGCAACATCAAAATGCAAAACGTTCTCACCGTGGGAGGGGCGACACCCCCCTCCCACACCCTCCCCTACCCCCTTGCTCGCTCCGCTCGCTCGGGTTCAGTCGCGTTCGTCTATTATTCAGTGAAAAGAATTATTACAAGAAGTGTATCTAAATTATGCCATTTTATAGGCGCTAAAATATACTGCTACCTTAAACAAGTGGGACTGTTTCACGTCGGTAAAACGCGCAAAAACATGCATCAAATTGCACCATTTGCAAAATCAAAATGCAAAAAGTTCGTACCGTGGGAGGGGGGACACCCCCTCCCACACCCTCCCCTCCCCCCTCGCTCTCTCCGCTCGCTCGGGTTCAGTCGCGTTCATGATATTCAGTGAAAAGAATTAATACAAGAAGTGTATCTAAATTATACCATTTTATAGGCAAATTGTTCAATAATAATCTACACTAAAAAAAGATACTGCTACCTTAAACAAGTGGGACTGTTTCACGTCGATAAAACGCGCAAAAACATGCTTCAAATTGCACCATTTGCAACATCAAAATGCAAAAAGTTCTTACCGTGGGAGGGGGACACCCCCCTCCCACACCCTCCCCTCCCCCCTCGCTCGCTCCGCTCGCTCGGGTTCAGTCGCGTTCATGATATTCAGTGAAAAGAATTAATACAAGAAGTGTATCTAAATTATACCATTTTATAGGCAAATCGTTCAATAATAATCTATACTAAAATATACTGCTACCTTAAACAAGTGGGAATGTTTCACGTCGATAAAACGCGCAAAAACATGCATCAACTTGCACCATTTGCAAAATCTAAATGCAAAAAGTTCTTACCGTGGGATCCCACACCCTCTCCTCCCCCCTCGCTCGCTCTGCTCGCTCGGGTTCAGTCGCGTTCATGATATTCAGTGAACGGAATTAATACAAGAAGTGTATTTAGATTATGCCATTTTATAGGCAAATTGTTCAATAATAATCTACACTAAAATATACTGCTACCTTAAACAAGTGGGACTGTTTCACGTCGATAAAAGGCGCAAAAACATGCATCAAATTGCACTATTTGCAACATCAAAATGCAAAAAGTTCTTACTGTGGGAGGGGGGACACACCCTCCCCTACCCCCTCGCTCGCTCCGCTCGCTCGGGTTCAGTCTCGTTCATAATATTCAGTGAAAAGAATTAATACAAGAAGTGTATCTAAATTATACCATTTTATAGGCAAATTGTTCAATAATAATCTACATCAAAATAAACTGCTACCATAAACAAGTGGGACTGTTTCACGTCGATAAAACGCGCAAAAACATGCATCAAATTGCACCATTTGCAACATCAAAATGCAATAAGTTCTTGCTGTGGGAGGGGGGACACCCCCCCCCCCCCCTCCCACATCCTCCCCTACCCCCTCGCTCGCTCCGCTCGCTCGGGTTCAATCGCGTTCATAATATTTAGTGAAAAGAATTAATACAAGAAGTGTATCTAAATTATACCATTTTATAGGCAAATTGTTTAATAATAATCTACATCAAAATAAACTGCTACCATAAACAAGTGGGACTGTTTCACGTCGATAAAACGCACAAAAACATGCATCAAATTGCACCATTTGCAACATCAAAATGCAAAAAGTTCTTAGTGTGGGAGGGGGACACCCCTCCCACACCCTCTCCTACCCCCCTCGCTCACTCCGCTCGCTCGGGTTCAGTCGCGTTTATGATATTCAGTTAAAGGAATTGATACAAGAAGTGTATCTAAATTATACCATTTTATAGGCAAATTGTTCAATAATAACCTACATCAAAATAAACTGCTACCATAAACAAGTGGGACTGTTTCACGTCGATAAAACGCACAAAAACATGCATCAAATTGCACCATTTACAACATCCAAATGCAAAAAGTTCTTACCGTGGGAGGGGGAAACCCCCCTCCCACAACCCCCCCCCCCCCCCCCAAGATGAAATCCTGGCTACGCCGTTGCTTTATATATCTTTACTCTGCAGGTAGAGAACTACATGTATACACATTCGCCGTCCTGCGCGTTTAGACTTTCACATAAATAACGATATGACGGAGAATGATTCAACAAAGTACATTCTAAGGGTGCCGTATGTCTTGGGCTATAACGCACCCATCTGTACTTTCAAGAGTTTGTAATAGTCCGCTTGTTTGTGCCCCCCCCCCCGCCCCCGCTTCTCTTGTACTCTCTCTCTCTCTCTCTCTGGAACAACCTCCCAACCCATGTTCAAAACTCCACCTCCACTGATGATTTCAAAGAGAAACTCAAGACCCATTTTGTTTGAAGAACAATTCCAATAATTGTGTAATTCATCGATTATAATTATGACTGGTAATTGATTTATATGTTTGTCTCTTTTGTTAAACGACAATCTTCATTAGTGTTATTATCTGTAAAGCGTTTAGTTTAGTAGGGGGGGGGGGGGTTGTTACAGGCGCTATGAGATTTAACCCGTAATTACGTATAATTTGCAACAACAGAACAGAAAAAAAAAAATGGTATATACTTATATAACTCCGGCAGCAAGACACAGGTGAATGTTATCGTGTTGCGAGAGCCAAACAGGAAACTCTTTGATAATCATCGTATTTTGCGATACTACCCTTATCGTTACGTCTTATTATAAGTCAAGTGCAGATTTCAAAAAAAAAAAGAGAGAGAAAGATGACAAAAAAATCGGAATTGTGTTGTGTTATGTAACTGTTCTGTTTTACTTAGTACACACACACACACACACACACACACACACACAATTATAACGAGGTTGATGGGTAAATGATAGCGTTTGCCGGTGCCAGAAAGGTGTTCCAATTTCAAAATAAATTCCTTTTCCCAACAGTTTCGAAGATAACGAACTCAATGAGATGCTTAGAACTTGACGTGTGGTTAACTCGATGCGAGGTCATGTCAAATGTAATAATAATATATCAAGATCGTGCGTAACGCTGTCGTAATAGACATCGGATTTCAATGTTCAATACTAGCTTTGATAGGAAAATAACAGATGGCTTTAAATTTCGCAATGTAATGTACATCACCCACGAACTATTATCGTAACATGGAGCAGTGCACGGCATTTGCTTGGCAAAACTAGCAAGGAAAGGTAGCAAATGGAAAACAGCGAGTTCCAACTGACTGTGTAGGCCCTATACCTTGAGAAGATGTCTACTTTTATGACAGATCATAAATGAACAAAACAAAGTCATCTCTTATATAGAATCCGCAAGTAAGTTGTATATTTTGACATTTTGACCAACCAGACGCTAATTACGGTTGCATTTGTTACAAGTTATGTACTCTATACAGTATACATGACCTGGGATGGTGATACCAAGCCTACCCGTTGGATACGGCATGGCGTTAATCTCAAGCTTAAAAAACGAGCAACAATCTGCAATTTGATCAGTTATAAAGTATGGTAAGATGAATAGACGTCGCTCAGTTTTAGGGCAAAAGTGAAAAAGAAAAAGAAAAGAAAAGAAGAAATTTTCTTCTTCTTGTTTCTCTTATTGTACTCATGGCTTCGAGTGTTGTACAATACAAGCGTCACCCTTACATTTCATTTCCCTCTCTTTACTCCGAACCTTCCACTCATCCCATCCGTCGTACAGGTTGCGGCAATCCACACATGCTCGTCTACAGCTTCTCGCGTCGGACAAGTACCGCCTGAGTGACGTCATGCGGGAGTCGCTGTCACGTGACCAGGTGGCGCCCATCGTGGTGGAAGAGCACTTGCAAGCCCTTGACCGACGTCTTTCCCTTATCCTGGACCACCTGGCCCGCTGCGTCGCCCGCATGGGGTCAGAGGAAGAGGTCTTCAAGCCGGAACCTTTGCTGGATGATTACAAGGAAAATCAGCCACAACCGTACGATTCGGACGTCGATGACGATGATTTTGATTTTTAGAAATGAACGAACACTGACACAAACGACACTTCCCTTCTCGAGAAGAGAACTGATAAAATCTAATCTGAATTGATTAATCTTCTTGTGCCATTCCAGGTTGTCGTTGTGTTGTGTTTTAATGTTGTCACAGACGGGCGCAAAGATTTGCCGTCATGAAAGCCAATGACAGGATTTTCGCGTACTAATCCAGTGAGGATAACTGCAGCTCAGCGTGGAAACTGGAGCTCTTTGAAATCACGTTCGGTCTCCCGCAGTTTCCTTTGCACGTAGTCGTTCAGTTGGGGGCATATTTGTTTTATGACACGGACTTCAGTGGTGTATCCGTCGTGATGTTACAGCGGAACGAATGATGTTACATTCTCAACGCAGATTCATGATTTATTGTCGTTTCCATAAAGTTAAAGGGAAGAGGTGAAAATTTATGTTTCTTTCATTTTTATTTCTGCAATGCTTCCTCGTTTGCGAAATTGACTTCTATTATCATACCCACTCGTATGAATGGTGATTACAGCCTTTGTGATTGAAAGTACGGCTACTGTTGAATTGTCGTTGTATACCATTTTGTCCCAAGGGATATTTAGTCCTGCAGTAACGTCTTTATTACTTTCTCGTTTTAGTGTTCTTTTTTTTTACAGGCAGGATTACAAAATATTTTGCATCCATTGTTTAAATTGGACACCCATTTCCAGTTTTCAGTCTAGTTCGAAATTGACTGCAGAAGCCATTTGCAAAACGGGACAAAGGAACTGTAGTCATTGATATCATTTTCACCATTGGCCTGCCATATACAACCGATAGTTAATAATTTCAATGCAATCCTGATATGTTTTTTTTTTCTCACTCGCATGTCTCTCTTGCAATGGTAGTTAGTGCCATATTTTTATACGCCTATACGTGTAGTTATGTTTGATATTTTATCTGTATTATATATTCCTTATGTTTGTAGTAGTGTTGCGATTAGCATGCAGTGACGCAATGCAATGTAGACTATGAAACAACTCAGCCTTAATAGTGTTCACGGCATAATCTGCCAGCCAGAGGGTGATGGTTGCCATAGCGACAATAACTGTGAGATGGCATCACCCTTACGAAACATTCATCTCTTTATTCCACCATAATTGCTTTGACACGATGATATCTTTGTTTTGTAGGTAAATGACTCAAACTTTCAATCTCTGAAATGCCGTCACAATTTGCATTTTGTTTGCGGGAACTTATCAATATTATGCATCAGTGATTGTATATCTAAGTAATGTGCAATGATAAGTGTTCTTATTTTGATGTTGATTTACTTGTAATTCAAGTGATTTAAAAGTGTTTTGAATATTAAGTCTTTATAGTTGTATCTGAAATGCGATGCATTGAGCCACGCCAATTTTACTGCATATTCAGCAGGATGTGTATGGAACCCCATTAATTCCGGCCCCAATGCTCTTTAAGAAATATCAAGGCTCAAACTCGTTTATGTTTCGATAGTTTGTTTTGGGGTGATTTTTATGAAAGGAATTACTCACATCCTCTGATCCTTTTTCAGATCTCATACCCGCGTTACCTTTTGAAGCTGTTACAAGTAGGCATCATATTTGATTTAATTCCTTCCGCAAAATGAATGAGAACATTGACATGTTGCTTTCAATTAAAATAATCTATGCGACCAGCTCTATTGAAGTTGAAACATTCCACTTGTATATAGGCTGAAGATATGAGCTTGTTTTTTATAATAGAATTATAATATCGTCATTACAGAACGAACAAAAGCTGAGGTAAGCTTTAATCGAATTATTCAATTCATATCATCTTCAAGCAGTTATTTTTGCCCAGAGGTGTGAGACCCTGATGTCTGCTCAAGTCATGTAACATAATCTTGCGACCAATGCTGTGCTTATCGTCAGGTTTATGGACGGCAAAAAAAAAAAAAAAAAATCGCTACTGCTAGAGAGATATTGTTGTTTGTTCGCTGGTGGTTGTTGTTGTTGTTGTTTTTTTTTTTTTGCTTGTTTGTTTATTTGTTCCAAAAAAAGGTACCGTTCTTTCTGACGTGTCTTACTATCTTTATATTCGTATACAGAGTCACCGCCTCTGATTTGTTGACATAAATGTTAGAAAGGCGTTCGATTTTTCAATGTTTCTTAGCAGATACTAGTAACCATTATACTAGGATGTATTTGAAAAATCCGTCAAATACTAGAATAAAGATCACCGTTTACCGTTCGTACAGAGATTCCAAACAGTATGTTCTCTGTATAGCGTATGAAAATGATGTTAATCCAGTAACTGATGGCGGATAAGGAACAACGTGCGATGTACGTGTTTGATTGACTGTACATGCCACTTAATGTCGTTCAACTAAAACCTTCATTCCTTATCCGTGGAAGATTGTCCCCTTGAGACCTAGAAAGTCGTTATTATGCAACATTAGTGGAATCGAACGGATTTCCGAAGAAGCGACGCCATTTCATTTCGTCTCGACATCCTCTCGAGACCGATTTTGTAACCTCACCTTTCGGTCGTATGTTACTCCGCAAGATTATACGCATTAAGCGTTGTTGCAGAGATGCACCGGAAAACAGAACGGTATAGACAAATACTTCAGATCGTACTAATGTCTAAGATATATGTCGGCATATACAGTACACGACATAATACCGCATGATTATTGCAGAAAATTTGTTATATACTCAATTATGCCAATGAAAAAAATCGACAAGTCTGTTTATACCAACCGTAACTTGATGCCTATACTTATATTAGGGAATATCATTTCCTAAGATATCTGACGTGTAGGTCTACTCTTTTGGGTCACATAAAAGCAATATTATGCTTTGTGGGTTTTTTCTCTTTTCTTTTCTTTTCTTTTCTTTTCTTTTCTTTGACCATGCTGCATTGGCGTGCCATACAATATTTGATCCTACAGAAAGCTACTTTTGACAATCTGCTTGTTAATGATTATTGGTCTGGTGAACAGAAATATCTTACAAAAGTATAATGCTGTTTGACTTCGCCAGAAATCAATTCGAATTACATACTCCATAGCCTTCAAATGAGGTGTAAGGGGTTATTGTGAGGAGTGTAATATTACTATTCCAATAAGTGCCATGTAATTAGCTCGTCGATGTTGTTGATCGCCAGGCGATGTGTGTAATGATTGTTATTGTTGATAGTCGGTGCTTATTTATATTTATTAACCATGTACCCACATTCTATCATAAGAAGCAATTGTCTATGTTTAATTATGTATTTACAAGTGTTTCGTTTTATCTTATTATTATTTTTTTTCTTGCATTGCATGTTTAAATGTGACAGCGCCCTCAGTGTGTGCCCAGGTTAGCGCACGAGAAAATGCTGTCACCGGAAAATGAAACAATGAAAGCACACGACAACCACGTAGTGCACGAGTTCTCTGATGAAAATTTCCAAGCATGCAGTTATAACTCTGTTTATTTATACATGTTTAACATTCGATTCCCCATGGCAACCAAAGATGACTTGCCTGACGTGGCAACATATTGATGAATGCCATGTCTGTTACACATGACCGTAAACGCGAAAAATCCAATAGCATGCTGCCGGTGAATTCACTAATTCATGACCTTTGCCACACCAACACAGAAATAGGGTAGACTGCTACAGAACTCTTGCCATCATCCTTAAAAGTGTGGAATATGCAGATAGCTATAATAAGGACAATCACGGGGAATAGTTTATATATATATATATATATATATATATATATATATATATATATATATATATATATATATATATATCATAGTCTCAGTTAGGCAGAGATAACTGTATATGGGAGAAATTTGATTTTTTTTTTCGAGTTTGCTTTCATATTTACCGGCAACGTTAGCTGTGTCTTCCAAGAATGACTCCGAGATGAAAATGTCTAGTATTGTGCATGTGGTGTGTTGTGTTCTAATCACTAACATAATGCGACGTCGCATGACGTCATACATTAAGTATTAAACACAATGTAGGTCGGTTTAGACGAGTTCATTTTATGTGACACCTCCCGAGCTCCCCTCCAAGTGAAGATACCTATACAAAGCTGCAATGGGCACGCTGAAAGCAAGTAATGGAAGAGTCATAGGGATTTTCTTTAAAGTCGGGATAAGCTCTCGGCATTAATCTTTTTTGCTGTTACTGGGCACGGGCAAAACAGAAATCTCGACAAATAAGGGCGGGTGTCTATTTCTATCCTTCCCTCCTACTCGCTTGAATAAGTCTGTCGGGATGAATTCTACGAGTGTATGAGAAACTGGTGTACGAAGAACTGCTGTATGTTGCGTGATGAGGTTAGTTCTCTATGATATGTCCGTTGTGAATTTTTTTGCCTGGAACCGTCATATTTTCAATAAGTCGTGATAATCGACATTTTTGTCAATGGGGAAAAACTCATTGTTGTACTGCGCGACTGATTACCAACAATGCTTACAATTGACTCTGTATGAGCTATCCTAGATAATTCTTCGAGTGCAATCAGTACATGTAATATTCATGACACTTGTTATTTCTAAATAATATTATTGTCCAAATCTATTGTTAGTTAGTGTTTCAATGTTTCGTCATCTTAGTAACGTCATAATTCACATAGCTAACATTTCCTTTTCGTAGATGAAGTGTAATGAAACGTTTTATATCGGTTGAAAAATGCCAGTACATGGTTTCTTGATCGTTAGGTTTGTCATTTAATTGGTTGATATTCTTTGAAACATTTTGAAACAAAGTTTCCTTCGTTTTTGTTTTTGTTTTTGTTTTTCAGCTTAGCCCTATCGTTAGGCCCTGTGTTGTGTAGTTATCGCTGTCTACATATTGTCCATTATTTGCGGAGTAGGCTTAAATGATCCGTTGTTATGTAGTGTTGTTTTAACCTCTGGACTTTATGATATATGTTGGAATGCAGTCAGCTGTACATGGAACTATCATTGTACAATTACGCACATTATGCCAAGGTTATTACTTTCGGACAGCAATCTTTACGGTAAACATTTTCTGCCCGTGATGTTTACTTGTTGGACGTCATTTTCTTTCAAGCTTTGGCTGTAAATTAGCGATTGGATGTACTATATTTGGATCATAATCTTTTTTGGCAAGAAACACACAGAGGACATTAAATTACTATTTCTTGAAAATTGCACCGTGTCAATGGTCTGACGTGCAATCCGTACCGTCTGTTGGGATATTAAATCAATATGCTTGTTTCGTTGTGTGTGTGTGTGTGTGTGTGTGTGTGTGTGTGTGTGTGTGTGTGTTTATATCTGTCTGTCTGTCTGTCAAGAAGGATGCAACTTCCTCGTGGACTTCATGTACATGAGACGTTCTCCCACGGCCTGAAGCTCTGCTCCGCGAGTCGTGTGAATGATGTTCATTAATCGCGTGGATATTGAATTATAGACCTCGCAATACCGACGATTTCCCTGCAGATTCATCGGATTTTGGATAATTTTTTTTTTTCACTCCAGAGTCTCGGAAAACAATGAACGGCATAAAAAGTCGAAGGCGTGAAGTATGTTTCGTTGTCTGCATGTTTTTAGATACACATACATACATCAAGAGACAGAGATGAAAATTCCCTAATTGCTTTATAAACAAGACGGACCAAAAATGTTTCTAAATGTTAACCATAGAATTAAAAACAAAATGTATTGATGTTCTATGCCTTTTCCAAAATTTCGCTATGACGCAAAATTATCATAAATGTACCTATCCTTGCGTATGTGTGTATGTGTGGATGTGTGGGTGTGTCTCTGTGTGTATATGCGCGATGCGTCTAGATAGCATTATTAATTAACTTCGTCCAAAGCAAACAATGTGTGACGTATGCGCAGGAGACCGCTTCATTGCGCACGTAGACAAACGGGAGATAAAAATGCGAGCTGGAATGGCGAAAGCACATCAAATCAGACCATCCCTCGCTAAGCCAGGACAAATATTTTCCCCAATGTGACTGTAGAAAGAAAGAGAAAAAAAGAAAGACACAAAACTAATTAAGTAATGGTAGCAAGGAACTGACGATAAACGCTCACTGACAGCTCCGCCGCCAATAGCATGACCTTTATGTGACACCTATTTCAAATCATTCAACCAAACAAGGCTGATTTCCTTTCACAAAGGGCAGGAGTACGGCCACCGTGACAGCATGACGCGGTTCCGACTAGCCAAGAAGTCGACTGAGCATCCAGCTCAGACGGCTCGAAACTCGCATCCCTCGTGGCTCAGATTCGTTATCTGCCGTATGTATTTCTGTCGTCTTCCCTCGAAATTGTTCTTGTTTTTGCCGGTCACGCTGAATGTGAGTGGGAGGGATGCTAACTCTCCGGCATGTGGGAAGAACGAATTTCTTTCCACGAAATCAAAACCCCCTAACTGCTTACTGAAATGCCTCTCTTGTCAGGTCTGATATCGACGGAGTTCAAACAGTCACGTATACTTTCTCCTCCGAAGACATGCTACGTGCATTGAGACAGGGGCCAATACAAAATGTACTCGGTACATGTACGGGGTGAAAGTTTGAATCACTCCTTTTTCATTGGGCTTTTTGATAATGTTATGCTCTTTTATCCCTTTTTGTTTCGACGTGAGGTATAATGTCTGTGTAACAATGTAGCGATGTCCACGAAGTTAATATATATACATTGTATATATATATATATATATATATATATATATATATATATATATATATATATATATATGTATATATATCTTTCAAAATAATAATAATAATGATCATAATAGTAATAATGAATAATAATTTATACAAATTTATACACTCAGCAAAAAAAGAAGAAAGTTAACACTTTTCGAACTCATATTTCTCATAGAATATTAGGCTACATATTGGTGATTTATACCATGATAAAGGCAATCTAATTGGCTATCAACCTGGTAGGTCAATAAAACGGGAAACTTGAGTAAACACATTCATTTTTCTCTTGCAAGGCACAAAAGTAAAATTGCAAAATGGACAGTTGTCATTCATGCATATGCGCTCTTCCTTATAACAATCTGAACAAAAGACGAATGCAATACTATAAGATACACAAATTAAAATGGAAAAATATTTCCCATTGATCTCTATAATGTCTTTGTAGTCCCCAAAGATACAGAAAGGCAAATAAAAATGGAGAAAATGAAGAATCTTCTGTCAAATCCAAATTCAAATGACATTACAGAAGAGGCCATATCAACAAAAATAGTAGAAAATTGAAATGTTATTTCGAACTAAGTACATCGAAAATGATGGTTCTTGAATATGTCTCATAAATTTTTCAATTCCAAAATTAAAAGAATGAAATAAAATAAATGTCCATTTTACCACCTTTGCGGCTTACTCCCTATGTCATCTGAATTTGAGTTGAGAGAAATTTCTCTTTCTCCCCCTTTAGTTTCCCACTTTGTTCTTGTTTGAGGATATAAAGAGATACAAGGGGACAAAAACTTATTTTATGCTATTCATTCATGCCACTCATTGTGTTAAATTGTTTTGTTTTGTTTTGTTTTGTTTTTTTGTTATCATTGCTATCTTGAAGGGCATTTGTAAATGAATGACTAAATGTCAAATTCTGCAGATTTTACTTTTGTGCCTTTGGAAACAAAAACAACGTGTTTACTCATGCGTAAAATTTCCCTTTTTATTAACCCACCAGGGGCCCGTTTCATAAAACTTGTCATTGATGACAAGTTTTATGAAACGGGCCCCAGGTCGATAGCCAATATGACACAAAGATTTTTATCAAACTCTTCTATGAATAATATGCACTGTAAAAAGTGTTTGCTTTCTTTTTTCTTATATATAATATATATATGTTTGTATATATATATATATATATATATATATCGTATTCTTTTCTTTTTCGAAAATGGATCAAAATGGGAAGTGTTATTATAGATTAAAGTGAGCTCGGTCACGTAAACACAGCCCCTAGCACTAAGACATGCACTGCACTATTCCCACATATAAGAGTGAGTGAGAGGGAATCTGAAAGGGATTTATAGATTTGGTTGAGATGGGGGTTAAGCTTCTAAGTTTTTTTGTGAGATAAATAGAAATCATTTGTCAAATTCAAAACAGCATACAATTTCAAAGAGGAATTCAAAGTTTATTTGATGAAAATCGGTTTTGAAATGGCTGAGATTTCCAAAAACAATTTAAAACAAAGCGATCCCAAAAAGGAGGGTTCCACCTTTTACTAGGATCGCATGTCTTTGAATATCTCGGTTATTTCAAAACCGGTTTTCATCAAAAAACTTTGAATGCTCTCAGAATTGTTTGCTCTTTCATATTTCATAAGAGGTTTTTCATTATCTCACGAAAACGTTGAAAACATGAAGCCCTATCTCATCCAAAACTATATCATCCCGTTAGTTCATCCTCACACCATAACGTTAAATATCAAAAAATAAAAAATAAAAGCTATACAAGGCGGACTGAGAGAAGTTTCATTCATTCTGGACCTAAGATATGAAAGTTATACGAAATAATTGTTAAGTGACACGTTTTTCATGTATCAAAAAGCGACATTAGTTTCAAACTGTAGATGAAATGATGACGTGATCACCTAAGAAGTCTTTCCTAGACACACACACACACACACACACACACACACACACATACACACACACACACACACACACACACACACACACACACACACACACACACAATCTTTATTACCTGCCCTTATCTGACATAAAATCAAGAGGAAATGTTTGTATCCTCGGCATCAATAATGTATGTTATGTTGCAATGACCTTGTGATGGCGATTTTTTTTTTTTTTTTTAATGAAAGGAATGCATATACTCTTAAAGGGGAAGGCTAGTAACTGATCAGTGGGAATCAGTGGAAATGCTGGGAGATGATTGTTCCAATCCTTATGGGATTCATTCAAGAGTTCATTGTATATCTATTGTTGTGTGAAAATGATTTGCTTCAGAATGGTCTCATATTCAAGTAATGTGCAGTTTAATGCTTCCAGGTTAGCGTCCCTGGTCAGTGACGGAGCATTAATCTGCACATTACTTGAATATGAGGCCATTCTGAAGCAAATCATTTTCACACAAGAATAGATATACAATGAACTCTTGAATGAATCCCATAAGGATTGGAACAATCATCTCCCAGCATTTCCACTGATTCCCACTGATCAATTACTTGCCTTTCCCTTTAAGGGCTTTTTACACTTGTGTTTCTTAACCCTGGACTTTCTCTGACCCAGGACTATCGTTAGTCCCGTACCAATTTTTTCAGCTTTTTACACTCGCCAATTAGTCCCGTACTATCTCTTGTCCGGGGCTAAGGAGAAAACTGACCTTTTTACACTCGTATTTCTTAGCCCTGGACTTTCCAAACCACATGAATATTCATAATTACGCTGTGTACTGTACACGTACACGCACGCACCGGCAGCACTTGATAACCTCGTTTCTGATTGGTCAGTGAGGGTCGGACTTCGTCTCCGTCGCTTAGCCCAGGATTATTTTTTCGTTCTGTTTACACTCACTTGCTTGGCACCGCAATTGCGGTGCTAACCCCTGCTATTTTGCAGGGCCAGATAGTACCGTACTATCGATGGGGCTAGCCCACTTTGGCAAAAACGAGTGTAAACAGAAAGTGGGCTAAGGATAGTCCCGTACCAACGGTGGGGCTAAGGCCCCCCCCCCCCTTAGCCCCACCGTTGGTCCGGGGCTAAGCAAAATTTTACAAGTGTAAAAAGCCCTTGAGTAGGTGCTAAATTACCAACCGAAACACGATATTTATGAAATCTTTGTGCAGTTAGCAACTGATGAAGCTAAATCATAACTTCTTCGAAACGGATATGGAATGTGATTTTACGGACATCATTATTACATGGAGACGTGGGAAAGTTGCGAGACTATTGTAAAACTTACAAGTTCTTTGAAACTTGAAAAAAAAAAAGTTTGTTTTTCTCTAGTATCCGAGTTTTATGAAACCCCAAACTACCATTCTCTTTGTTTGATATTGTCTATTTACCGAAACTTATACGAACTTTACCTATAGAATGGCACTAAAGGGAAATCCCAGACCACTGTAAAGCAAATCCGACGAGAAAGTGCTAAATTTCATAAGCACAACAGTGAAAATTTGATTAAAATCAGACAGATATTACGGAACTTATGACACTGTGAAGTTTCGCTAATTTTCACACAACACTTCTTAAACACTCTACGAATATTCAAATGGGTTGATGATGTCGACTCATAATTCGCCGTATGTTTTAAACACGAAATCTTGAAATTTCCTGTATTTTGTTTCAATGCAGTTTTGCCCCAGTCTCAAATCTTACAATCCGAACTGATAATCATTTTGAAGTTATTCAGCCAGGAGTATGTTTTAGACATTTACAGCATGCAGGAAAAAAAAATTCCTCACTTGTTTGTACATGATCAATGTAAAATTGTGAGGTGATGACATCATCAGCTCACTCATTTGCATGCTCATATCAACTGTTTAAGAATTGTTGAATGTAGCAAAAATTTGTCATTTTATAACTTCCCTAATTCGTCTCCGCTCTTAATAAAATTTTCACCCTTCTGCTGATAAAATTTTTACTTTTTTTTTTTCCAGACTAACTTTCGAGTGGTCTAAAATTTCCTTTTTCAACTACTGTTCATGTTGAGCAAACCATTTCTCATTCTACTACAGTCATGTTTGACGGATAGCATCGAATCAGCAGATCAACCTCACAGCACGTGCTATCAATTCAAATTTGAATTTGACTTAGTATTATGATTTGTTTGACGTGACACGGCCGCTAGGGACACATGGAATGCACTGAAGGAAGACACCGCGAGACGGACGGACGGGGCCTCTCCGAATAAGCAGGCAATACCGAGAAAGTGCCTCACCTCTGATAAGATCTCTACAGCCAGGGGGCTCAAAGTGCCAGCCGAATAGGGAATAAATGCTTCCTTCCATTCTATTTCTGTATCATCTCCGTTATGTATTCATGTCTACCCGTTTCACCTATTTTGTTGTTGTTGCTGCTGTTATTGTCGATCACCAGTGTACATAATACTTAAACCTTTCTAATGTTCCAATTTACATCGTAAAGATTCATACTTCTTGTTTTATCCATGCCTCACCTATTATTTCATTTATGACTTTGTTTTGGAGTTTTCTGATCAATGTTTCCTAGAAAGTGTTGCATGCTCATCGGAGTTCAGTCTTTGATAATGTCCATAAAGTGATTGCTGGAATGATACCGTCTCCATGAGCGGTCATTAGGCGCTATATTACGAGCCATCTGCTCGCTGAGATCTACGTGAGATTTCGGCAACCACAAACATCCTTACATTTCAGCACTCGCTGTCATTTGGTGTCAGCATTGTCCCTTGCCAGAAACTGCAGTTCAGAATGTATCACTATTTTATTTTTCTTTTGTAGTTGTTGCGGTGGAAAATCTCCTTCTCCTAATATGTCTCCCTTTTATCCTTTGAAAACTATGTGTTCTAACAAGAAACATAGAAATAGAACAAACTGTCCAAGTCTGGCTTAATGTACAATTGTCGCGATTCTTTAACCGTAAATGAGATGAGATACATTAATGAAGTGTGTTCATTACATGACTTGAGATTGGCTAAATTGGTATAACGTCATATCCATTGTTCTTGTCACCTAATTCTATCTTGCTCCAAAGCCGTGAATTCTTGAAAATCGAAGTTACGCGTACCTGCATACTATAAAGGGATCGTACAGTATTGGCTGAGACCTAACTTCAGTTTTCTTACATTTTTGGGCAAAATAGAAACCTCGTATGAAACATCAAAGAGCATGCTGTAATTCCAAGAGGGATTCAGCGTTTATTTGATGAAAATTGGGTTTTAAATGGCTAGATATCGAAACAGAGCAATCCTAATGAAAGGTGAGACTCATTTTTAATTAGGATCGCTTTGTTTTAGTTTGTTTTTGAATGTCTCAGCCATTCCAAAACCGATTTTCATCTAATAAAATTTGAATTCCCGTAAGAATGGTATGCTCTGTGTCATTTCATAAATGATTTTTTGGTAGCTCGCAAAGAGTTAAAACCCAGTCTTCATTTCTACCAATACTATACCATCCCTTCAAAATCTACAAGAATGTTGTCCTATTTTTAACCGATTATTTCAAAGCACAGTACTGAGTACTGGAACTTCAAAATGCACGATCTGAATTCATGCAATTGCAATAGAGGCTCGGTGAAGTAAAGTAGAAAAAATCAGTTCAAAGGGTATTGCCGTGTAAGAATTTTGTTTTGCTATATAATGACGGAATCTCCACTCAAAATCATATAATATCAATTTGTAAGGAGAAATTAGTGATTTGGGCGTGAATTATTTGCAGAATTCAAATTTCAAACTCCTATGTGCAAATGTCATCACGAGTGCTGACTTAATAACCATGTTACTTAGAAAAGGTGAATCAAATATGAGTGACATATGTACCAAACACAAGGGTCTCACAGTCAGAAATTACAGTTCATAAATACCACGTTTAATCTATAAAATGAGAAAATAATAAATCAAAATGTGTCATCAAATAATATGCTAATTACAATGACATTTGAGAGAAATATACACGTCATTCATTAACACAATATACAATAATATACATTCATATTCAGCCATCGATCAATAAGTACACGTGAGATTACAATGTATTTTGACAAAGACGTATCAATCGCGTAATACACAGAAATAATTATACACAGTGTCACTGACAATGGACGACAAAGTGTATAAAACGCGCGGAAAATTTACAAGGCATTAAATAACGCAATATTTAAGTGACGTATTCACACCATCCCTTGTCCTTAGGGAACGCTGTACAGCATAACGAACGAGAATGATTCCATATGGTTATTTTCAAAGCAGATTTTAATTTAGACAATAATTCAGATTAGCCGTGAATGAATACTTGGGCTATAGGCATACTTCGCAATCACATTTTGCCTGTAAACAAAGTTATCATAAAACAGACAATCTTCTGCTTGGCAACTTTCAGGTAAACCTGCATCTTAATTGCTGTATGGGTCAATATCATTGCAATGTTTTATGTGTTTTGAAGTCTTGCCAATTCTAAGGTTCTAAAGCGCAAGAACGTTTGTGTTAATTTCCCGTTGGCTGCAGTCGTCACCGTGTCCAAATTGAATACACCCTCAAAACACGTGCACATTTCGCCCTTATTTATAAAATTCTAATGTGCCGCGTCAGTGCCAATATTCTTCAACATGCGAATTACACGTGTTACATATTACACGTGCTGCCTACACTGCCATGTTAGTGTAAGTCAGGGTACGATTTTTTTAGACGGAAAGACAGACAGACAGAATACCATACTAGAGTCACGAATCGTGACCGGCGAATTCAGACTGGAACATGTTCTATTTCTTTCACTGCTCCCTTTTTTCTGGCGTTCAGGCACAGACTGAGAAAGATGAATGTCATATAATCAATTTCCCGCGTGCCAGACTTGGCGCTGTTTATTCAGCACAGATTGTCTGGAGCACGAATTCTTCCTTCGTGCCGTCACAGGCATCTCCAACGTGTCTCCATTTTTTTCCCCCCTTTTTCTATATGCTTACACAAAAACTCATTCCTCCTCCAGAAGATAAAGTAACTACGAACGACACCTATACGACTCAAATTATTTACCAGCATCCTTATTCTACAGCTGGTGCTGGCTTTCCATGTTCCTGGCTCTCTTCAATCGCTTCAGCATAGAGGTTTCGTTCCCATAGCAACCGTTCAAACGCATCTTCAGGTCTCGCCGCTGAAGACCGTGCCTTAATGAATGCCACGTTCCAAGATCGTTATTTCATGAAAATTTTAAGCAAACCTCCCTATTTGTTCCGTGATTTTGCCTGACCTTTTGAAAACCAGTAAACATCAACTACCGTATCTACGTCAGAGGGAATATGGCAAGGAAAACTGTCAATGATATACTAGTATGCACATCGGGAGCAGAAGATAAAATTGATTTCCATGAAAAGAAAATATATATATTTGTTTTCGTTTGACGAGACGCTTATGCTTTTTTACATTTTGATAGTAGAATTTTCTTGAAACTGAAAGTGGTCCCATTCATTCAAATCATTCAGAACTGAATCCTTTTCTTTATGATTTGTAAAGAGCGTGACTTGTATAATCCAGTTCTAAAAGTTAACTTCAAAAGGGTGTTCATACTTATTCAAACAAACAAAAAAAGCAAGACGAGGTACCAAGGGTCCCTGAGGTGTTACACACTGATACGTCAAGACCGGTTTGAACTGATCCAACACCACGTCAGCACAGCATACGTAATTACAATGCACAACTACTGAGGCCACACAAATATAATGAATATACAGTGTTAGCAAAATATTGTAAACGCCTGCACTTCTGTGCTCCATTCACAATATAGCTCCAAAAGAAACTAGTACAAACACACCACTTTGTTTTGAAAATGAATACATAAAACGAACATAAGGCTTGTAAGTCATACTTTAACAATAATACACTCAAGGTGATAACCATACTAAAACTATATAGGACAGTGGGGTTTATTGTGCTGGTGAAGAACCGTTTCTGCTTATTATAGTTCTATAGCCCATGAAATTCATAACCGTCACTTTTGTGAAGACTTAGGACGCTGCAACACAATAACACTATGACAAGCCAACGTTTCCAATTGATAAGAAGTGAAAGTCTGTTCGTGAATAGCTACACTATAGGAAAATGCATCGTTACAGTCATGACAGTATAAACGTGAAGTTCCAGCTAACGTGATATCCGACAATGAGCATTTAAACCCGTTTCCACTCTATTAGTTTTATCTTTAACGAAATAACCCCACGGCAGATGATGATTCGAGATAAAAATCATCACTTTCATTGTCGGAAGAGGGACGAATGCTGAAATTGTGAATCCTAACAATTAAGGGTGAAATACACATTTACAGTGGTTGTGACTCTACCGAGAAAATGTTCATGATTCATGTTATCTATACACCAAACTGCGCACACAAGGTTTTCGGGATGGGATATAGAATCTTTCCGTTCAGCTAAAACTCAAAACCTTTGTAAATTCAATGCCAGATCACATCAAGGATTGTATCAGAAAGAGAGAAACGGAGATGGTATTAAACATAATTTACCTCGCGGAGGTAGAACTTTTTGAATGAAACCTGCATAATTATTAATTGCAACAGTAGTCAAAATACTTTAGCGAAACTGGACACGATTCAAGCAATTTACCACAGATTGAATGGCACGAACTTGGATGACACGACGTGAACCGCGCGGACTTCGTAGTCGCCTGGGCCCTGTTTCATAAAGCATAAAGCTGCGCACGACTTAAATATGGCAAGCCAAGTGGGTTTCCTAATCATTGTTAATTTCAGTAGATAAAGTTGAATTTACAGATGATAATGATTATTCTTACATGTTAACACACGTTATTAGTTGAAAGTGTATTTTGGCCACGATGCAGATGAAATATTGACATACAGTAACGGTTTGTTAAGAACTTACGGGGAAAAAAGAGCACAATTATTGGCACTTAGTCGTTTTAGTCGACGTTCGTAAAGTCATGCGTAACTTTACGCACAGCTTTATAAAACAGGGCCCTGGATCACTTCCTGTGGCGCTGTTGCGTATTAGTCCAGCTAGGATCAGCTAGGACGCCTGCTGACGTAGCGGCCTTAACAATATCTTTATGAGAGATATAAACAGATTCATGTCTTTAAGATGATATTTAATACATTACATAAGCGGAAAATAATGAATATAATTGCATTAGCTTTACTTGACAACACCAGAATCGCGAAAGCAAAAGCGATTATTTGGAGTTGCCAGGTGAGCGATATGTCCAACGACGAACTTGCCAACATTCAAATTGTCATCATTTTCTCAACTAATTCTCTATACTTTTCTCCACATTGTGTAAGTCTTTGCTCTTAATATTCATTTAAATTCTCCTCCTCAGTGTCTTACTGTATGAATGATGTTTACAGAACTCCTTGGCAACTTTTGCCCCTTTAATCTTTCCTCGTGCATTTTCTTCTTTTTTAAGTTTTAGCATCTCCGTCGTCTCTCATACTCTTGTTCTATTTTCTGAGTGCGAAGTTGATATTTCCGATTATGTACAGAATATGATACCCATTAATAACTTTGGTCTGTGAATACATTTCAATTCCTTAAATAATTACAAAATAAAGCTCGACGCATCACCAGAGAAATTAGACCGGCAGATCCAAGTAACCATGGTAACGGAGTCATGGTGATGATGATACTCATTCTGCTCTATTCGCAGGCAGTGATCGGTTGGTCGGCTGGTCGTTATGGGGGGCATGTAACCCCATGGAAACTCCTTCAACGAGTGTCCAGCGACAAGGTATTCCAGTTCGGTGTTCATAATAATCATGTGAGCATATTGGAGCTCACAGGGGGGCTAACAATCCACCGCGAATGGGTAGAGTTCGTCGCCCGACAGACAGGCGGCGAACTTGCCGAACCGCGTGCAGCGACCCGACCTTCGCACTGTGACCTGGTACTCGAAGAAGCACGGCGATGTCGGTTGCGATGTGCCGAACCGCGACGATGACCCAAATCGTGTCGACGTCGTCGATCGCTTGATCCTGTGCGCGTTCCTCATAGCTGACTTGAGAATGGCTAGCAGGTCCTGTAGGTGACAGTAAACGTAGAGAAAATCGTATCATTTTGTTTAGTACATTGTACATACTACATCGAATACGCATAATTATGTATATTACATAATTATAGATATATCACAATTTCGCCTCTGGTTTTGTTCTTCCCGTGATACGAGATAGGTATCCTGGAGACACTCGCTATATCAAAGTAAACCTTCATTAATGACATGGTTTGGGGAATAAGACAAATTTGATCGACTTCAGAATAAAATACCGATGGCTGATTGCCGCAATATTTCCCCCACTGTCGCAGCCAAGAGTCCTACAAGATTACACCCATGCATGTTGGGACCTCGTTCGCGCCTCTGATTTTCAGTAGGTCTGTGAAGTTTTGCTCGTTCTACAAGATAACAAAATATGTGAAACTCTGCGTAGACCGTTTAATTGTATATAGACCAGTATTCAAAGCTGATTCTGCAAGTCCTCCTGAAAAAGACTTCTTTGTTCTTCTTACAAGTGCATGTTATTCTGGTACAAGAGCAATCAGTGCCCTCCAGTAATTTTTCAGGAAAATTTTACTGACTAAATGGTCGAATCTGGAGATACCTTTGATTAGGGTATTGGGATTGATGGTATTATCGATATCAGTTATAAGTATACTGATTATGTTGATATTGAGTCGATACGTCCATGTGCATCTATTTCTTGTGAAGTCCGTGAAGAATCATCATTCAGAACGTGCGCGCACGCACCTTAACGCACACACACACACACACACAATACACACCACGTGATCTCACATCCATATTCAAGACAACGCGTACAACTGACGTATTATTCATCGGAAAGATAGCTTTTCTTCAAGCAGGGGGGGGGGGAGGAGGGGGTAGAAACTTCCGCAGTTGCCGTCCAGGAAGGATGAGGCATCGGACGGCCTAAGGATGAGCCATCTGTTGGGGAAGGTCTGGTCAACATGTCAACATGACAAGCCCTGAGCAGTTGGCGTCCAGTTCGTGATTCACCCGTCAATGAAATCAAATCTCCCTGCCAACAACTGTCCGTGCTTTAAACCGAATCTCCGCCAAAGCTTAGTAATCTCTCAAAAGGTACTGTCAGAGTCTCTTGGTTTTTTTTTCCCGAAAAGGTCATCGAAATTTCCACTAAGTTTCGTCTTCAGGTGGAAAATCGCGTCAGAATGACTCTTGCCAAATTCTGCATCACAGTGCACCCAGTCAGAAATGAGACTGCCCTTTTATGGAAATCAGTTTCAGGCCGTGATCGATGTCTGAATTTCTGCTGAAAAAGCGGCGAGTTATTCAGCATCTCTATCGTGTCATCTTTTCTGCCGTGCTAAGCGAGGAATTAGCCGGTCATATCGCATTTATCATTCTGGGTTGAAATGTGCAGAGGCTCTATATTATAGGTAGCACGCCGGTATGAACTTACAGATTTCCTAGAAAGGTAATACCGACGTAATTTCCACAGCGGTCTGGCGTAATTGAAGATGACATTATCAATAATTGTGAAGAACATTGGCAAAGAACAGTGCGATGTAATGGTGCCGTATCATTGCCAAACTCGGAGTATTCAATTTGAAATGGTTGCATGTTAACTTGCTCTGGTTGTGGGATGTTGAAGATGAGGGTATTAATTCATTTTCGAGGGAATCTCGATGCATGCCATCCATATCAACACAGTGTTCTCGCTGCGAATCGCACAAGCCTGTAGCTGCCATTAAGGGCCTGTTTTGTACAATGTGTCCATGTCATTTTGAAGTGCTGGTCTCTGAAGGGTTAGGGAACTCTAGTTCCATCCTACCATACAGCTAGAGATCGTACAAAAACGTGTCACGTCTACGATTCGCCACCTGCTCATGGTACGTCTATTGCGTCTGCGGCTTGGATTGCAACAGGCCTCGCAGGATACCTCGTATTAGGAACCCAATTTGATATATCATTGGTGGCCGCAGGATGCTGCGCTGCCAGGAAAATACAATGCAATTATCCTAATTGCATTTCTTCCACATACAAGGTCCAAAAGAGGAGGATCTGTCAGGCTTTAACCACAGATTTGATATCAGAAAGGACCTGTCTCTCTATGTTCTTGTATTCAGACAAGGTGAAGCATTCATTGAACGCCCATCTCGCGTGGATTGGTGGTGAGGCCAGTTAGGATCAGTCACGACTGATATTTGAAGAGGGAGGTGATATGTCCAGATTTTGACAAAAGCTCTCCTAAGAACAAGACTTTGAACAGATATATTATATTACTCCTTTAACCCGAAATTTTATTTATGGGTGTACCGGATAAAAAAGGGTGCCTCCTTTACCAGTACACCAGGACAACCCAATTCACTCATAGATCACGTACGGGGTGATTACAGTACCGCCGTAATTGATCATTGGGTTGATCCCTTTTAATGTGATTTAATGCAGCTAAGTGTCATTCCATACCTCTCCATCGTTGAACAGAATATTAGTCAGAATGACGTTCGACTGCGTGCATTGTGGCGTCACAGAAGGGACCAAGCGATATCATGGCTGCTGACCTTTGCTTGAACCGTCCCGAATTCTGAGCCGCGACAGATTCATCAAGAGTATAGAAACCAGCGTGAGAGTCGCAGGGCAAAAGCATGGAATAGTGTTCAAATGAAAATGTATGAAATGAGCAGCTAGCTTCCTTTCTCACAGGCAATTTCTTTTTTTTTTTTCAAAATGAGAACTTTTTTTTTCCTTTCTTTTTTTTTAAAGGAGGAAGGATTTGAGAGACGATGGTTAGTCGACCCCTCGCCGAGGCTGCTCACTGTGCGATCGTGCTCACAAAGACACATCTCCAACCCTTCGCCTACTGCTCCCAATTAAGTGCCATCAGTCGCTGACAAACCCTCTCCGCTGGCTGTCTGGCTCGATCTCCCCTCGCTCATTATGGCAAAAAGTTTGTGAGAAGGAGCTTCCTATGCCAAACGTCTGTGGTCTGGCGTCTAAAAGATGATAGAGTACCCTCCTTCAATATTCTCTGCATTTTCTTTTCTCTTCCCTTGCCACAGCTGCAACTAAACGTTATTACTTTTTTTTTCGGGGAGAAAAAAAAAAACATACCTAGGTTTGACATAATCGATTACCGTACAATAAGTTGAAAAACAATTTGTTTTTTTTTTTGTCTCCCTCTCTTATTGGGAAAAAGTCTTTTTATTTCTGCTGAAATACATGTAGATTTCAAAAATATGTTCACTCATATTGGGGGGGGATCCAAAGAATATGTTGCAAGCTTGTCGAAGTACATGTCGGAAAGAAAGCTGAAATTGAATGGGCATCGTCTAATTTTATATTTGCCAAGATCAAACAAGAAACAAAAATCTTTATCGTTTCGTTAGTTACTTTATTTACCAGTAGGGGAACAGGTGGTTCTTGTTCAAAATGCGTCATATACACAAAAAATAGGTACGACAACGGAAAGAAAGCATCATACAAGTAACGAGAAATGACTTCGGTGAATATTGACGAGAGAAAAAAAAAATGTTGTTTGTTGACGAAATAGATATTCAAATTCGCATAGTTTGCAAACGCCCACCAGATGTTGCGTGACAACAACATTTGTTTGACAGGAAAATGTAAAGTAAAACTTTTTTTCTCTTTTCTGGTCATATCAGTTCATGTTTTGTTTTTTTCTATGACTGCGGGAAATGAACCTGTTCATTGAATGTCTGTGAACTTTCTTTTCGTTTTCTGTTCTCATATATTTCTATAAAAGAAATGATTAAGATAACTTAATTTCTATTGGCGGTCCCTGGTTATTATAAGCAAATGGATGTACACCTTCTTCCAGAAAAAAAAAATGTATGAAACGGGAAGGTGTGAAAACAATGTCATTGTTCCCCCTCGGTATACCTATGTCCTCTCTTTGCTATGTCATAAAGTTTTAAAAAAGCATGAACTCGAGCTCTTGCAAACACTATTATATTCACTCAGAGAATGTGGCAACACGTTACCATGGCAATAATCACCATGATGGGCACGTGGATGGGGTACACGATGCATTCCTCCTCCCCTCTACAGTTCCTCATGGTCACGCCATTTTCGTTTACACAGTTGACTGGAGGTTTATCATGACTTTCTGGCAGTTCTTAATTTTGTCTCGGTGGTAGACGCTAGCCAAAGACAACACATTTGGGTCACAATGTGGGTCGGGAATATAGTTTATTAGGTCGGCGAAATGAGTTACTCGGCTGGAGCACACCGAGCCGCATTCGCCGCCGTCTCCTACTCCTCCTCCTCCTCTTCCTCCTCCTCTTCCTCCTCCTCTTCATTCTTGTGGCTCATCACCTGGGCAGAGATCGCCTCGTTCGCCGGAGACCAATCAGGTGCAGTAATCACATACCTCGTTAACCTTTTCAAAACCAAGGACGTCTTTTCACGGCAACCTATAAACGATTCCTATCGATGTGTGCTTTTACGCCAAGAAGTTAATCCTATCCCATGCACTGATGAAGAAATATTGGGTTAAGGGCAGGACCCCTCTTCGGCTATTCCTCCACAAGTTGCTCTTTATTTGATTTTCTTAAAGATTCCCACATATACGAAAGTGGGACATAATTAAAATCTCAGCAAAGGCTACATGCTTTTTTCTTCATATTCTAAGGATGCGGGCCCATATGCTGAACCTCCCACGCCCATCATCTAGAAATGTCATTTATGTTTGCACTGGTTTCTGATAGTATTCTTCGATTCAAATGCTGCGGCACTGTTTTTATTCATGTATTTATTTTGTCTGTCTGTGTTTGCACAAACTTCTGATCTGAGAGAGTTTTGAACTACTTTTACGTCGTCACCTGCCATATTGGAGATGGTGGCTATAGAACTGTTCTGGGAGAGCGTGTAAAACTAGATTCCATACATTTTACGTCATTCTAAGTCAGAGTTTTATCAAACTTCCTCCATTCATCCCCCTTCTCTAATTTTACCCGCCTCATTCCTGTAAGTCCACTTGTCGTGAGTAAATTGCACTTCAATATGTAATGTCTTAGTAGTAACTTACGTGGCTAGATTAAGTTTTGTGTCTCCTTAAATGTGGGAATTTGTGCTCAAATCGCAATCACGCAAATTCCATAAGTAATCCTTTTTTGTGCTAATAAGTGAAATGTGCACAAATTCAACAAACGTACCAATGGAAAAGAAATCAGTGGCATACGGAGGGTTAAGACAGCCATAACACGATTTCACTGCCTCATTCCCCTTGTCCTTTATTCCGAATGAAACAAAACTAATATAATAAACATTGCCTCTTATAATATCGACCTGGCCGTCATCTCAGTCTGTGACGGACCAACGCTCTTAAAGGGCAAGTCCACCTTCATAGATATGTGGATTGAGTGAATGCAGCAATATTAGTAGAACACATCAGTGAGAGTTTGATGAAAATCGGACAATCCGTTTAAACGTTATGAATTTTTGAAGTTTCTGCTCAGTCCCTGCTGGATGAGAAGACTAGTACAGCTTGTGATGTCACATGACATGTGTAGAACGATATAAGGAAAATATAAGGAAAATCCACCCTATTTTCACTTTTCTCGCATAATACTAAGAACGCTTGATTTGCCTCTTTCAGAAGGCAGGGGGAATAATACGTCAGTGACAAGTCAAGGAAATGTACACTTTTTTCAAAACATAAAATTTTGTGAAATTCTCTTTATATTTTTGTTATATCGTTCTACGCATGTGACATCATACACTGTAGTAGTCTTCTCATCCAGCAGTGAATGCGCAGATACTTATAGGAATGCATAACTTTTGAACGGATTGTCCGATTTCCCCAAACTTTCAGTGATGTATTCTACTAATAATCATTGCGCCATTCACTTAATTCCCATGTCTATGGAGGTGAACTTGTTCTTTAAGTGACACATATGGACAGGATAGACATTGCCCCAAACTCTACACGTGTCAAACATGTGGGCACATCCGGCTTGAGGTTAAAGGTTACAATCACAGCTCATCAATACCCGCCTGTTCTCCCTCGCGTCTCGTTTAAATCAGGCTGCAATTGTCAATATCGACGACTAGAAAAGTCCCAATGGGGAGCTATTATTGGAGTTTATTATTCCAAATGAACCGAAAATCAAATAAAGAATTTTGAAAGAATAAGGTGAATGACTGAATGAAAAGAAATGTTAACACCATTTCAATTCATATGAATTATCGCAGTTGAACAGCTGAAAAGCCCTCATAATCAGATTAGAAAGACTTCGTGATTTAATACCAGTAGTTCCTCGTTTTCTCAACAAAACAAGAATCCTATGAGATAGGTGTCTTGGACAATAGTCCATAAAAGCATCTCCCATGGGACATTGCATTACATAATATATTTCATTTGTGTGTGTGTGTGTGTGTGTGTGTGTGTTTTATGCAGAGAATTCCATGTAAGAGTCATCATTGTTCTGCCAACCAAGACGCCTACCTTGACCAGCCCATCGATAATTCGTCTTGCCCACAAAGGTCAAAAACCGCCATCTTGAGCAAAGCGCTTACAGTTTAGAGATTGATTTCTATCACATCACCACTTGTCTTCAAAACGACTGTGCCATTCGAGTTGATTCTGCTTCATGACAAAAGTAATAGTACTTTGAATTGACTGTCTGACCGATCGTCAACAATTGGGGCCCGCCATTGCAGACGAGTAAATTCAACGGTCCGTTCCGTTTGGTCAGCCACTACAGAGGAATTCTTCCGAGACGACTCTGGTAACAATTGTAATTTCACACTACCTGCTGGCAGATGAACCAATGATATAAAGCTTATTGCAAAAAGAAAATATTAAATTTGGACTTACACTTTTATTTTCCAAAACTTCTCTCATGTTGGGGATGATGATAAAAGGCGTGTCGTCTTGGTCTAAGGCCACAAACTTGAAACCGTCGGGGAACGCGGTATCGTCATCCTCCTCTGCAAGTGACAGCGCCGTCGGCGTACTGTTCTCCGCTGTGACGAACTGGTCCTCGCTACCTGCATGACCGTGAGCTAACGACGATGACGACGATGCTGCTACAGATGATGATGATAATGAAGGGGATGAGGGGATGTGATGAGGTCGTCTGTCGAAGTGTGCTCCCCTGTGTCTGGCGAGACCTGCCGAGGCGAGATGGATGGCGGGCAGGAAGAGGATGGCGCTCAGGCCGAGAAAAATCCACTGGCAGCACATCGTTGTCGAGATCATATCGACAAAGACAGATTGTCGACTGTTCTTTCCTGTCCAGCTGCTACCTTTGGACTGGAATGTTACCAACTGATCCGCGGTACGGGACGAGGTCTTAGAGATCCGAAATCGAGCCCTGCGAAAATGTGCGAGAGATAAAAACACATTGACATGGTGTTGTAAAAATACCGCGCCAGACATATAATTATACTAGTAAATCTCTATTAAGCTGCCCTCGACGAGCCAAATATTCCTGGCGTTTGGTGTCGGGTTTCAAAACCACCAGGTGTGTGGATTGGGGAAACCCGGATATTATCACAAACACGGAGACCTCTTCACTGCAACCACAGATTGCACATTAATCCCTTAAACCCTTTACTTTTTTAGACAAAAATGGAGATTTCATATTGAAATGGTCATGACTACGAGGACATTCATCTTACAATAAAGTTGTCTAATATTCAGATGAAACGCTATAGGGCCACCGTATGCACTACAGTATCTTACATGTACCTAGAATTCTAAATATTCAGTATACATATTGCAGAATGCTAATGTTTACGAGACCTGTTTCCTTATCACTGTTCTCTACAGACAGCTTGTAGACTAGTGGGAAAATGAATCAATTGTTTGAGAAACTTTCACGTTCGCGTTCCAGTTTAGGAAGAGGGCAGATAAATCATAGAGGACTCCGATCATATTTTTAGACCTTAGCGAATATTTGTGGTGAGACGACAGCAGCAGACTGTAGTCACGTGTTGACCTCACGTACTGCCCGACTAGCATACAGTCGCCCTGTGATCCGTATCACGTCTTTAACGCCGCCGTCTCCGTTACCATGGAAACAAGGTTTGCTGATACGCATCACGTTCACCCTGTAACATTCCTCCCAGCGGCAAACTACATTCAAGCTTCCAGAGAGTGCTGTCCGTATAATCACAGCCGTGCTAGTTGATAAGATAGCCACACAATAAAAGAGATGGGTTCTTCATCACCATTACATGAATTACATCCCTGCATTTTCATCGTTTCTTTATTCGAACAGGTCTGGAAGAGATACAGTATGCATGTGTGTGTGTGTGTGTGTGTGTGTGCTTGGGCGCGTGTGTGTGATGCAGAGAAACAGAAACAAGAGAGGAATGATAAGTCTTTAGATGTTTCTGTAGTACATTGTATATCGTGTCGCACAGGTTCTCTATACGAGGTATGCCATTGCATAGAGAAAGTGATGGCTTCCATGGAAACCTGGTGAATGGCTAAAGTTACTCCATTTCGTCTCGTCGAGGAATTCCAGGTGTGCTAAATATAGAAACCTGTTCCGAATACGTAGACTCGCGACGTGGGTATTTATGGAGCGATGCCGTGATATGCATACGGCATGTGATGCGGTGTAACTCAGACATACACGAAGACAGGAGGGTGCCAATGCACTTTTCTTTCTAACTTTGCCATTGATTTCAGAGCAGACAGCGGGATTGATTGGAATTCTGTGCCAATCACTACTGATGTCTGTCCTTGAGTTGGCAACATTATTAGGGGACGATTAAGCGACTATAACACGCATTATCACTTGTGCCGGCGCGCGGGGTCTGGGAAAGGGGAATCCGTCGGAACGCACGCACTCACACACGTCAATCATACCTTTCCCGGATCTCTTTATCTATTCTGTCTAAATTTGTTTTCACCAAACTTCTCGGTCGAGGTATGATAGGTCTTTAGGTCATGATACCTTAGGACATATCAGGACTGTCTTTCATAATTTCAGTTTGTATGTGTGTGTGTGTGTGTGTGTGTGTTCGTGTGAAGACACGAATGTTTTGCAATGAGCTTCTGCAAAAACGACGAGACAAAGAAATCACAATCACTTTGTGTACCACACGGTAAGACTGATCTTCGTAGAAAATCAATGGGTTTTGATTTAATCTCATTCAAGAGGTCCATTGCTTCATGGACCCACTCTTTAAATAAGCTATGCACCGAAAGTCCGGGTATAAAGCCGATTCGTGCCATGAGTACGTCGAAAATTATCGAAAAAATGTCGTTCTTCATTAGTCGCTTCATTCAGCTAGTGTTCCTGACTGGTTCAGCCTGCTACATACCGATTCTTAAAGACAGAAGCAGATTTGCTGGCTAGACGCGAAAGCTCGCATATTATACGTAGTTGACTGATTGATTGTCGGTTCTTTTATTTCATTCATTTCATATTATCTGGTAGTAACGTAGCTATACATCGTCGATTTTAGTGATGAAAATGGCGGCGACCATCATGCCAATGGATAGCGCCCTCTTGGATACAGTGTCCATGTCCCTTTAAACGACATTTGGCACACTAATTTGTAAAGATTAAACGTGGATACCAGAAGAAAAGGCTTTGCGGCAAAATAGCAAATAACTTTGCAAACTGTGATTAAGGATAGAGTAGGCAGAGGCAAAACCTACCAATCAAATAAATTCCACTGACCCCCCCCCCCCCTTTTTTTTTTTAAAGGGGAGATAGGCCTACATTGAAAATGTGCTTTCAAAAAGGGTTCTGTGACATTTGCTCCTGCGGCAATAGTATTGCTCCCATGCGATATCTGCACGCTAAGCAAAACATAAATTCTACCCACAGACATAATAACCCTAAACCTAATCCTCGCATCAAAATAAACCTCAAACCCTATCACAACCCTAACCCTATAAGTCGCTGGAGAAAAGACGATCGGAGCAATTGCCGCAGGAGCAAATGTCGTGTCACCATCAAAAAGATACGTGACATTACATTCCTGATTACGTACAATAAAACATTAGATACTTGATGACAAGTAAGATTAAACTTTAAAGGGACACGGATCCCGGATTCGAAGAGGGCGCTATTGGGTGGTGTGATGATTGCCACCATCTGCATCACAATAAACAATAGCGCAATGAAATGCTAGTTATAGTCACTGTAAATGAACGTACAGTGTATAGTCTGCAGGCGTGTATTGCGTGATTCTGTAGATGGTATCGGCAGAATAATAACTTCGTATATTGTAGACACATATTGACCCACTCGATCAAACAATTCAATTCAATTCAGTTCAATTCATTTATTTTCATTCTTCTTCTTTCTTTTTCAACAAAAACATAACACAAGATAGATCAAGTTTTACATCATAAACAAAGAACATTTGTCTTAATTAATAAATGGTATCAATAAACATAGGAGCGCAGACGTCCATTCTTCAGACGTCCATTCTTCCTGTCTGTGCCATTTTCTTAACTGCCTGTTGAGTCCATATCAGTCTGGCAGATCGAAAAGTGCTAGAAAGTTGTAAAAATTCTCACACATCCTCTCTTGGCTAAATAAATCACCAGGAAAAATATGGGGAAAACACAAGAGAACCCATGACACTTGAGGTTCTCCCCGGACGGGGCCTATACTAAAAGAATATCACGTGGCCCTAGCTGTTAGAGAACGGCGAGAACTCTCCTTCATGAAAAGAAGACCGTTGCATTTGCCCCCCCCCCCCTCTCTCTCTCTCTCTATTTATCTCTGCTAATTACCCTGTGTTTAATGTTTCTATGATAATTATGAGCGAGACGGCAAGATCAGAATTCTCCTCGTGACCCGTTCGCCAAATGGCTTTCGCTACCACGAACGTTTACTTTTATGCATTTTGCTTTTATACTTGTTGGCCGCTGACGAAGCGAAAAATGGACGAGAAATTACGGGAGCTTGCCCATATTTCAAGCAAGAATCGTTGGTGGGGTCGGAAGGACTTTTTGTTTTCGTTTTGTTTTTACATGCATGCGGTTTGAACTATTCACCCAATATTAAGTACACAAATACTTGCCCTATCCCTCTCTTCATCTACTACAACAGGCATAACTCTCTCGAATTTATTCATGAGGAATGTACGTGGTATAGACACTTGTCCAGACAACTCATGGAAGGAAAGTTGGGAGGGGGGGGGGGTGGTTATCTGTTTTAAGGGACGTACATACTACAATGCACAACAATGGCAGAATTTAGTGAACACAGAGTTTAAGTTTTTCAGTACTTGTTCGCACACAATATCAATGCCAGTTTGAGCTGGCCAAACCAGGAGATTTGAAAAACATAGAAAAGGAAAAATAACAACAACAAGTAAACAACGATCAACACAGTCATGTATTGAAGTTCGGGCATAATGTACTCATACAACGAAAATTTTTCATCATTACAATTGCAGCTATAGCGTAATGCAGTATGAATAATGACGTTCTAATGGTGAAGCGCAACCCGTCGGAAGTCGTATTGGTAACGTCACTGCGACTTGTGTGATGATTTTGTAAGTGCATTTGACTCATTAAAGTTCGGATTAATTCTTAAACCTCTGTACAGGAGTAATGTTACCCTACAAACTACACAGTATGTTCATGAAAGGTATGTTCATCTTTATATATGGAGCCGCCAAGGATGGATCAATGTGTCTGATGTTGCATCTTAAGAGAAAAAGAGAGTTGATATATTCATATGTCATATTCTGGATGGACAATACTGACGCATGCACCATGAAAATGCGCGCAACCAAGTCATGGTCACGTGACCAGGCCAGCACACGTAAGGTCCGTTGTGGACGGTATGATGAATCTCTCAGAGTTTATCAAAAACCTGCCTTATGAACTTCGCCCCAAACTTTCGCTGATCTGCGTTTTGGGTTTGTTTTTGTTTTTCCATCTCATCGACTCTGTGAAGACAGCTTGCCTCATCAATTCTCATCGTCTTCTACATGAGAGGATTCACATTTCGTTGACATTTACGTCACCATGTACTAATGAGCTTGTTTTTCAAATATTGCATAAACGCGGACTAGAGGTTTCTTTTACGTTTTCTCTTAATGAAGTTTCTCTTAATGTGGTTCTACATCTATGACAGAAATGTCACGGTGACACGATCCTACATTTCTATTCTGCACAGATGCTAAGTAAATCAAAACTACTCTTCTAGAAGACTTTTGCAACAAGTCAATAGAGAATAATTGCTGGCGGTAGTGAGGAACTCAAGTCCTCGGTGCAATTATCATCATCTTCATGTAGAAGAGATGAAACTCGTAAATGCCAAGGATACAGCTTTCAAGTCTCCCGAAATGTGCATGGAACGAATTTGTTCTCTGAAATGAAAAACAAGATTGAAATACCAGCGATGAACATGAGTATATCAGTAAGTGCCGCTCTATATGACTGGTACTGCATATATAAAGTTGGAAGCCAATCATGTTAGCCAGTCATATCATGTAAAGCACGTAGACGAAGCTTGAAAAAAGAAATTCACGTGCGTGCTGAAAGATACACAACAATGAATCACGGAAGCATCAAAAGCACTTCATCAAACCTGTAGCATGTCAGTTTGCACACTATGGCCGGTGAAACCATGAATTTCGTAATAGTGACAAGCACTTAAAGTTGACATTGAAAGAAAGATGGGGGAAAGAAAGCATCTGCCATTTCTTTCATATCACGTATGTTACATAAAAATACCGGATCAATCAGCTACGGTAGGCTCTAAATCCGCCCTACACCCCTTTCGCAAAAGAGAATTCGTGATCTCCAATACGTGATGCGCGCCTGTTCCTGGCGACATCCCACAACTAATCCCCGGCGGATGATTCAAGAATCTTATTTCCTTTGAAGTTTTAGACAGCTTCCGGAAATTTGCGGTAATTTGGGGGAATGGAAGAGAGGTACATCACCTTCTGTCAATATCTGTTTCGCTTAAAGCTCGCGGCAAATTCTGATAAGGTAGCTTTTACTGAGCTAAAGTATCGTTCTAAATCGTGGATTACTCTCTTATACCTGTATAGTGCCATGCCTTATGTGTAGGCCCTACGTCATTTGAGAGTAAGCTTTCAATTACAAACTCACACCGCAAACATACTACAGGCCAGCCTGTCGACCTGTTAAACGGAATGCTACGAATAAATACTATTGCTTCTGATGTTTGTGCTTTTTGTGTCCTCTTTTTCTTTTGACCTAACAAATTCTATCAGAAAGTATTTTTGTTTAATACAAAATTCGTGGCCCAATGACTAAGAAATTACAATGTAGCTCCTTTATGTTCGAAAAATCAGTTTTATTTCATCATTGGTATAAATATATACAGTGTATATACAGGTAGACAAAATAGGCAATTCACTGTGCTAACATGCTATTTTTGGATTCTTTTTTTTTTTTTAATCTCTTTCGCATACAATCGGGATGGGTGGGGACGGGGTTGCAAAAATGATCCTATTCCGACTTGGTCTGTGGGTTCACTGACACATTTTCCGATATTTCTTTTCAGCATCTGATTCACGCCACGGGTGATAGAAGCAACATAACACTTCTTCACTCTCTTCTTGAATGCACAACATGCAGTTTTGGAATACCTTTACGGAGTCATGCAAGGAAAAACAAAAAGAACTGCGAGGTGTTCTTGGCCCGAAAAAAACTGGGAATACGAGAAGGCTCTAATGCACTTTCGTATCCAAGTGACTATTTTAAGGTCCGCCTCACGAAAATGAGTCGAAATTGAACATTATAGTATACGGCATCAAATCACTGTTAGCATGAATTTGAACCACATCGACACGGAATGTGTCTATTCCGGCTTCGTAATTTGACATCGTCGCTCAGTCCTATGGTTAGGGTCGATCGGTACGGTGTGTTCAGAGACATATAATACAGCTGTATACTAAATATATCTTTCAACCAATCGCGATCATGTGTTATCATACTGAGTGACAACTTCAACATAGTTATATGTCACTCTTGAAATGTCTTGCACAATCTGGATGCATTAGCCTTGCCATGGCGTGAAGATGGTGCAACATATGGAAAGGTTGTCTCTTTTAATACACACAGAACACGCGCGCGCGCACCCTGTGTTATAACCTATGGAGACGCACAAGCAAAACCCGACTTACTGTCATTAATGGAAAAATATCATAAAGTAAGTAATGTCCGTGGACTTGTGGCTAGCGGTTTTCTAGTCTTAGGACATTTTTCTGTAGAATACTAAAATTAGAAGATAAATGGACTTCTAATAACGTCGGACTGGCTGCTCAAAAACAGCTTTGTGAGTTCACTTCAGAATAACTGCCCCATAGGATTGTACACACTTCCTGAAGTATTCGCCGTGTGATGCAGTGATACCTCCCTATTTGAAAGGCTGTATCTCCGCAACCGAATGGCACATGAAGCTGTGGCTTCTACCATATTACGCGCCAAAAAATTCTCTATCTGATATGTCAAACTCATTGTGATTGGATTGTAGGTCTTGTCGGAATTGGCAAAAAACTGAGAAGGTCCCGTCCTCAATCCAATCACAATCAGCGACTCAGAGAAGCTCATTATCATATGAAACATGACGTCACTGTTTATTCGTGGCTGCATTTGGACGAGTTATGATTTCATATACCGTGAGTTATAACGTAAATTGGATATGTATTTCTCATTTCTAAGTTTCCTGAAGTCAGCGGTGAACCCTTGTATTAACTGACCACGTACTGTACCAGTTATGACTTTATATGTTGCTGAGAAGATATAGAAAACGGGAATTTTCTTCTTCGATGATGTTCGATGATCATATCTTTCTCGGCAAGCACATATACGCAGAGTGCACCATTGTGTAATGGGGGTGAACGTGCCCAGGTAACCGCGAGTGGAGCATGAAGCACAGTGCAGTGCAGTGCCGGTGGAACTTGCAGTGGTCAACATTCCAACATGATTGTGAATCTACACTACATCAGCTTTCAGTTTCTATTTGTGCATCTTTTAGAGTGTACTTGGGTTTTGCTATTAATTTACTGAAGTTGTTGCACATGACCAGAAAGCGACTGTCAGCAATATAAGATTGATACCTCAGTGAGTGTGTGCGTATATGTGTGTGTGTGTGAGTGTGTGGTCAGTTAAAAAGCAGATAATGTAAACAATTTCATGAAAAGCATGTAATTCATGTTGTCAATGTAGATTTAACCCATATAATGCTATGTTTATGACTGCCCCTATGTTGTTTCTGCAGCATTTTACCCATATTCGACAATGGACCAGTCCGTATCACTGCTGTGTGCACGACGTGTGTGGCAGACCGTGTAGGCTCATGAATAATTCAAAGCGTGCACCTTGGCGTTCTGTGTGTGCGGGCAGCGTGCGCTCTCAGCTGTAGAATGATTTTAGTAGACTTTTGGCCAAAAACCTTTCCATATGTAAATCTCCGAATGTGAACAACGGTACATTATGTGTTACATCAAAACAATGCTATACTGATCAAGAGCACTATGTGCTGAGAATACGACACGCAAACCAGATTTGGTTTAAATCTGCTAAAGATCTAGATTGCCAGGAGGACAATACTGTCTGGAAGCCAAACTACCTTCAACCATCTCTCAGCCACACTCTGTGTAGAAACCGTATGACAGTTGATTCGACCCTTGCAACAGTTGTATCCGGGTACTAAAATATTCTCTGGGAACTCGTCCAATAACCACCTTGCCAGAATACTACGGATTAAACCACTAAAGAGTACTTTTATGACCTTTTTGCTAATGACAGGCAAATCGCGGTAGCAATGAAAAGAGTCTGGTCTGCTGATGGATTAATCTAGACTAAAACATCAACCGATTGAAGTCTTTAATACTCCAAAGGCCGAATGATTGTAAAACGGTTACGCCATTGTTGCTGTTGCTCTGTCGTAGTCAAATACATTGTGTCAAACAACGTGCTTTTTTCAGAAATACAATGTGCAGATTTCGTATTGTACATGGCCGCATTTTTTAATGAATTATTTTTATCGCACATGGAGATCTAGCGTATAAAAAGCCGCGGCTTCATGCGATAACCACAGAATGTGAAGGACAAACAGGGTAGTGGTAAAGCGAGATATTGTAGTGATGAGAGTTGAGCAAATAAAAAAATAATCGGCAATATGGGGGGAAAACAGGATTTAGATTTCTCGAGATCACAAACTTTATCTTTCATGTAGGATTTAAAAGCATGCAGAGAGAGTAAATCCCAAATGTAAACCATTGTATTACTAGTCTTGAATTCAGTCGCCATCTGGATGCGGGCACGTGAGAGGCTGGGAACGGTACAGGGCTAACACCTGTAAATAAAATGGAATGTCCCAGACCCCTTCACAAATTCGTACCAAAGATACCGAAATAAATGAAGAAAAAAAATAATTAAAAACAAAAATCAATAATGCAGTTTGGCATAAAACTGAATAGCTGCAGATATTGAGTATGAATTCCTCTACAAACTGCATTTTGGTTTGAAGATGAAAGCTTTTCTAATGGAATTTGAAGGGACTATAATTTCATTGGGTGCATGTATACAGAAAATAAGAACTCGTAGTCTGGCTTTGCGGACCCTTGGACAGAGTTTGAGATGAAGAACCCGCCTTGGCAATTTGATGGATGACAGGGTATGGCTCACATATCCAGGTTAGTGAAAATGAAACACCTCATTTCTCCCAGCTATTTTAGAGAATTTTTTGAATTTTGAATTTTAACACACGTCTCTATGGGGAATTATTTACCTATGTGAGCCCTATAAAAAATAAAGAGTGCGCCCTCTATAGACTATGAAGTGCGTACCTCGGTCCCAAGTCCAGATAATCATTGACATGCGATGCGACTCGGCAGCCATGAACGTGTATCCGACAACCATGACTTCTTGATTCCGTCTGGAGAACTCTCTCCGATGTGTAGTCTTTGACACTAGACCACCGCGACCGTGCCAATAAGGAACAATGTTGATTGCCATGGTAACGTGGGTTACGAATATGAAATGTTACCAGTGACTACCTGGTATAAAAAAAAAAAAATATGTCATTAGCACAGCAAGACTTCCCTGACGAATGCCTGCTAGCTCTCTTTGAAACACAGACAGACAAAATTAGCAATCTGTCTTGCCTATAATACGCAACTTGAGGCCATTCATCACTGCGGTAAGAAGCTTTAAGAAAGCGTTAAGTCTGTTTAAAAAAAAATAAACAACAAGCAAACAAAACAAAACCAGCACCCCCCCCCCCAAAAAAAAAACAAAAAAAAAACAAAAAAAACATTGTTGTAAATATTCTTCGCCTATGCTTCTCCGTGAAAGGCTGCTGTGAGTTTACTTCGATTTCCGAGGGGTTCTTTTTCAACTTCTTAGATAAATATAATATTATATAAATATTACAGAAATGAATAGATTTGCGTTAATCTGATTTACAACAAATGATCCAGCCCCCCCCCCCCCCACAATTTTTTAATCTTATTTTCAAGATTGTTGTCGACTTCTTGTTGTTATAGGTGAAAGTCTTCTTTTTTAATAACGTCAGGGCTCCTTGCCTCAGGACACAAGCTCCGGTGGGAATCGTAATCACACTGATCCGTGTACGCAGTATTGCATCCAAAGACGCAACGAGCAGACAGCATAACACCGTTGCCATGGTTTCACGTAAAACGGTGGGCAAACGCACACACCTACCATGTCGATTGTCTCGAGTGAAACACCCTCGTGTCTTGAATAGTGAGACGCGACTCATCTCGACACAGTTTACGACGGAAAATCCAACAGACTGGCCATAATCAAAGCCTAGCATTCCAGGCGGTAATATACTTCGATTTTCCACACCTACTCACGATATTAAGTATTGACTTTGCCTTCAATTGGTCAACTGTTGGGGTGTGGTGGGATGGATTATGTGGTTCCATCTCATTACGAGAAGGTACTGTGTAATCCGCTTTAATGATAAGAAAGAAAAAACATACAATGAAAAGAGCACCTTGATGGGGGAAGGGGAAGGGGAGCCCCCCCCCCCCCCCCCCCCCCCGTGACCACAATTCATCTAGTCGGAAGGATTCGATTAGCCCATTGTGCGGTCGATTTAAAAAAAAAAAAATGCAACAATGTTGACTTGTATCACGCGCCATTCAAATTACTGCCATGTGCCGACATGTGCGTGCGTGGCGGTTTGCCATAGGGAGGAGGCCCGGGTTCAGCAGACGATCATAGGAAGACGAAAGAGTACCGCTGGAGTACAATGTACCAACCATCATGGCAACCATTCAATGTATTGACAACTCAACGTTGTGTGTAACAGTTCGCAGAGTGTGGTGCGTAGATATGTAAGATCCATCGCAAAATATTCCACATTTCTCAATAATTCTCGTTTTCCTCGTTTTTTAGAGTTCGAGGAATATGCAACGTTCCTTCCAGCAAATTGTGTTCCCTGTCATCAGTTATCGGCTTATGTGAGGTGTAGCACGCTTGATTGTCTGTTGTTGGTCTGTGACTTAAAATGCTTGATTCAATTTGGTCGTGCATTCATCAATATAAGAACGGTCGCCTCCTCCTGTTTCAAACAGTATCTGTATTGCATGTGCACAAACGTGACATATAGACGAGTATGGTAAGGGGCTGTACTCATTCCTAAATTTGAGGGTGCGACGAAGTTGCAACGGGTAAATCATTTAATTTCATTACTACGTATTAAATCACCTCGCATATATTGATGGATTTTAATCACAGACAAACAACCACTCACGTTTTTGACGTCACACAGTGGTACGACTTCACGAGTTGTGCAGCACGTACTGCCCGTATTCCCTCAAAGAAAGTACAAAAAGGGGCAAGAAAAACATGCCTTATTTTATTTTTTGATAAGTGACGAGCGACAATCACGCTTAGCCTACGTGATAAATTGAAGCAATCCGGGCCAGATGTGTTTTCCCCCCGTGTTTTCGGCAAGTCATCTCTAGCGTAGAAAACAAGGGAGGGGTTTGCAAGACTAGCACGTCTGGGGCCGTTTTCTCACATCGCGACGCAGTTGCCATGGCAATAATCGATTATAAAATACGATCAAATTTCTTATGTGGTCTTGGTGATCACTCAGGCGGCTGTTGTGAGCATACAGGACAGAAGCTTATACTTGAAGAACGTGCGGACAATTATTTACAGCTTGAAATACATCCACCCGTACCAACAATCAGCGATTTATAATAAATGAGCGATGTCTGAAACCACAAAGTTGTCGCCAAACGTTGAGGTTGTAAAGCCAATTGACACAAAAGATATAGGCCTATAAATTACCTCACAGCGGTATGATTTTTTTTGCGACAATCATATTCCGTAGGCGATATCGATGGGGGCTTAATATTTGATAAGTTCACATCGATACGTCTAGACGTTCGTTCTTTCTCTCACACTATTAGTACTCTTTTGATTGTTGGTGGAAGAACTAATTTGGGGCAGTGAAGCAGTCCTTCAAGTGAACCACAAATATTGGACGTTTTGAATGATTTCTCAGTTTGCTTCGCAATTTTACCGTGCACAACATTATTTACCCCCCCCCCCCACACTCTCTCTCTCTCTCTCTTCGCACAAAAACCAGTATGCTGCTCATCTCTGATACACACTACATCTTTCCAATCACGTAATCATCTTGCAAAGTAGCCTGATAGTGATACAATCGAGAACGCTGTGGCTTCTTGGGCATTTAAAACCCAGTGCACGTAAAATAAAGAATTTGTATTTTGTTCTCCTTTATATTTTGGTCTCCCATAATTTTCCCTAAAAGTATTCAGAACCCTTTAATGGCTACAGAGAGAGAGAGAGAGAGAGGGGGGGGGGGGGGGGGGGGGGGGGTCTTTTCAATGACCAGTGCCAAACACTAACATTTTCATCAGCTTGAAATACTTGTTGAGCAAAGTCAAATGAAAAGTTTGAATGCAAAAACCGATAAATACATTTCAGTCAACTGGAGATATTTGGGACTGAAGTTGCTGAAAAACAAAGGAAATTATTTAAATATAATGTTCTACCAATTTTGATTTCTTTTTCCAAAACATTTTCCCCAAATATATCATTGAAAAGATTTTGATTTTTCTCTTTTTGACGATGTCCTTACTTTAGAAACTTTGAAAATGGCGTTTTATCTGTTTCCATTTTCCGTTTTCACTCTTCACTATTTCTTCGAAAGTTTATTTGCATGTCAGGAGGAGTATGTAATCAGCAAGTGACTAGGTTAATAATGGCTAAAAGTACCTAATCGTTGAATTCTACTATACGGATTATACTGGTGTGTACTGGTATATGTGTATCACCCTCATGTATTTTAAGGTAAATGTCCTCACATCAAGTTTTATATTATTTTCTTTGAATAGTTGTACGTTATGCAGCTGACTTTGCTTGCTGCAGGAGTCACTTTGCCAGGTTCCGTGCAGAGTTGAGATATATGGATAACTTTAAACAATCATATTGATGAAATTGTGTTTCTCGTCAAAGCTAGCCTCCACTCATACACCCCTGCTTACAAACACAAACACAAACACACACACACAAACACACACACACGTGTGTGCGTGTGCATAAATGTGCTAAATGCACTTGTAGGTCATTTCACTACTACTATTATGACTTTTACACTACCGGTAAATTTCTGACTGGAAAAAGCTCCTTCGTACACAAAATGAACTCAGGATTTTTCAATGCTCCTTTCTTTTTCTTTTTTCTTTCCTTCTTTATATCTCTCTCGCTTCAATCCGTCCTATGATACCACGGACAAACTTCTTAATCAGTACTATGGAATATAAATTTCCTTAAACCATTTAGCTTAAACACTGAAATTTCCCGCAAATTTGCGGATCCTCCGGGTCGTGTTAATGAAAATGCATGGTATCGTAAAGAGGTCTCGTTATCGGGAGTATCTGTGTGAAATCATAGGCCTATAACAATAGTTGCATTCATGACATCATTATTCATATTTTTGCCGTGGGCAATGTTTCAAACTTTAAGTCGGTTCGCCCAGAACTATTATACTGCTATTGATTTACTAGTTCATTGGACTTCTTGAACTGATAAACACATACCGACTTTGGGGTAAAAACTTACAAATTCCACTCAAATAATCATCCGATTCCCCCCCCCCCCCGTATTTTTAGGCTTGTTCATGCTACATTTGGACTGACATCCAATCTTTGCTAATAGATTCCGAAAAAGTGCACTATAGGCCCTACAGTTGGATTCAGGGTATATCACCATTCACAAATAAAAGGTATTACTAGTATACCGCACATCCTCGCAACACAGAAATCCCCAAAAAGCACCAAAATTGATCAAAAACAGTTGCAACATCATTTACCAATTGATGTAGAGTAGCACAACGCAGACATTATACAGACGAAATGAAGCGTTTATTTACAGTGAATGAATAGTTGTCACAGTGAAAGATGAACATACTCAGTAATCTAAATCAAAGATACACACTCACCCACTCGGTATCGTGATAACGCACAAGTCTATCGTGGAACGGAACAGAGCAGAGCCACGTGGGTTTTTGTTGACCAACAAATACACGCGTGATCGGTGCACAAGCCGGGTTTTTTCTTCGCTTCGCACACGAGTTCCTCTTTTTGAAGTGAGTCGGTTGCAAGATCGTCTCTACTAAAACTGCTGCAAGCCAGTCAAAGTCGGAAAAAGTTGTAGATGCTCTGTCGTAAACAAGCGGACACTGCTGAGCACATTTACTGGACATGAATCGCCTCTCCTCGATGAAATTCAGTGAAATTGTGTGTGGCCTACGTCAGGAGCAAGAAGAATTTATCAGCGATGATAATCACCTGGGCGGAGCTTTCATTGACTTGCCAGCAGTTCCGCTCCACCAATCAGAGGAAAGCGCGCGCAGAGTGCGAGTAAAGGGGCGGGACCAGTCATTGAAAGTTTGTTTTGATGACTGTCGGATAACAAGAAAAAAAAAAAGAGAAGAGAGATTATCGTACGCCCGCATGGAGTTAGGTGACTCTCTGTTTAGTCTGGGTTTTTACTACGAGTGAGTGTGTGTGCGTGCGTGCGTTGTTGTGTTGAGTGTGTAGGGCCTCGCAGTGTAAACATTGCCGGGGAAGGGTGGGGCAGAATTATTGGGAGCCTAACACTATTGAACGTCGAGGAAGATCGAAGTTTCAGTCAAAATAAACAATGACAGGATCGCTGAGTAGTTCAGGACTCCCACAGTAGAGTCCCCGTTCACGTCCGACTTTAATACAATACGCCTTGCACCAGAGAACCTTCTTGACAAGCGTCTATCACTGACCATTTATTTTTAGTGGAAAAATGAGCAAAGAAAATGGGATTCAATCGGGAGCCCCGTGGAATCCCATTTTCTTTGCTCATTTTTCCACTAATACTGAAAATGAAATCATGGTTTAAACCAGGGACAAAAAACCATGGAGCGCCAAGTGTCGCACGGAATATTTCATTACGAAATCAGTCTTTTCGTCAATGAAATGATTATTTTGTAACGAAATGAAAGCATTTTGTAACTAAATGAACGTTTCGTCCACGAAATTATAATTTCGTTGACGAAACGGTCATTTTGTCGACGAAATGACAAATTTCGTCACGAAATTTTCCGTGCGACACTTGGCGCTCCATGGTTTTTGTCCATGGTTTAAACCATGGTTTCATTTGTACCACCTTCGTGAATTCGGGCCAATGGGTACCAAGAGGCGTTGAGAGCTATACGGTGGAGAACCCGATTCCCTTTCAACTTGGCAAGAGTCAGTGGCCTACGCTTTCCTTTTGCGTCCACCCTCTTGGCTTGAAGCCAACACCGATTCAAGGTTTATCAAAGGGGTTACTACAATTATTTCAATCATCCCACTTTATCTTGAGAAATTACTCAAGGGTCGCCCAGGGGGCGGTCAGCATATCACTTTTTTTGTTCTCTCTCTCCCTCTCTCTCAATCTCTCTCTCTCTCTTCTTTTCGTGGGTGATCCGACCTCTGCTGTTTGACGTTTTTCCCCGTGTATTTTTCGTTTTCCTCTCATAACTTCCTATTTCTTTCCAATCTTTATGCGTTGATATAAGAAAGCGCGCGTGAAATCTTTTGGCGCGGTCTCTTCCGCCGCGAATGTAAATAATATTTCAAACGTCGTGTGATGCACATTGCAGGTACCGTATAAATAACTCATACCCGGATATGATATCCGTTTCTTGTTGTTCCGTTTCGCCATATGCCTGGACAAATGTTATCACTCAAATCGATATTATTTGCGACGATTCAGCTGACATTTTTTTTCTGTTCCTTATGAAAAAAAAAAAAAGAAAACAGGCAGAAACACTCCCCTGTATGGCAAGCAATTACGATGCATTATCACGCATTGATTTACCACCCACCCCCTGAGACTGATCGTTCACGTCATCGGGGCAGTGATGGTGTACGGGAACGTGATGGCGTGCTCAAACGGACAATTTGAAAGAAGTGAATCTGCCGGGCATGTTTAAACAAAATGGCCAGGGTGGACAGGAGTAGGCTGTCTATACTCACCTGAAAAACACCCTCAATTCACTCAATCAAAATTGTAATTAAACTGACGTCAAAAGAGTGATATTTTTATCGCATTGCCGCGTACCACGGTTCCTTTATTGAATTGAATTGAATGTGTTTTGATATTTACACAAGTCGCTTTTACACAATGTACTAACGTCAGGTCAGCGTTGTTGGTTCTAGTTATCCAGATCTACTATTTCCTGTTATGATCTTTGGGCCAAAATAAATCAAATAATTACATAGGCCGCCAAAATAGCTTATGATGCACACATAGATTATTTCGAGAAATTTGCAGATGGGGGAAAAATGAACTATTCCCTCTGAGTGAATTTGTACAAAGATCCTTACCTGTACAGGACATGAACCTCGCCGGTCATCAATCCCCTGTGTAAAGTATACAACTCTGCAGTATTATGACGTTCAGTTGATCAAATAAAAGGTCAATTGGATAAACGATATCAAAACTCCCAAAATACGTTTGTGGATGTGAGTAGGTGACGAAATCAATTGCCTCGCATCATCGTCATCATTAGGAAAATATTAAACTCACTTTCATCACCATGGTGATTAACGCTACTACTAAAAATCATGATTATGATGAGAATAATGTTAAATGTGGAAGTAATTATGGTGATGTTACATATTCTTTATCCAGTCATTATCATCAATGTAATAACGATGATGATAATAATCCATTGTTTTATAATGTTTATGTACATAGGGCTCCCCTGGAAAGCAGTTGAGAAACTGAGGGGACTACCCTGTTTAAATATGACGGAATAAATATGACGGAATAAATGATAATGGTGAAAGTAGTGGTAAAAGAGTGTTTCATCATTATTATTAAAACTTTTTCATTTTTCATCATCATTCTCGTATCAATCATTCCTCCTATCTTGCCACTGAAACATGTGCGCAAAACTTGTGCTGATTTGTTATCGTGCGGCAGGTAAAGAAAAAGAATTAAGTATAAGGGCTTATTAGCCTCGTCCCAACTCGCAAGTACCAATTAATCAAGCATCTCATCCAAATCACAATTATCGACATGAAGCAAGGGGACTTGGTTGTTATCAAGGCGTATCATCACACGATCTTCTTGGTTTGATGATACAAAAAAAAAAATATGGAGAAAGAAATTAAGGCATCGGTTCATTTCTTCTACCGAGACAGTCGATGTGTGGTGTACGCGAACCAATGATGTATGCCGTCTATGACACAAAAGAGGAAAGTCCTTGGAAAGAGAATGTGAATGAGCATTGACTGCTCGCGTAAAACATCAAAGAAAACGAAATTCACTTGTGATTCTTCTAAAAACCAATGATGATGATATCTTACCCTGCCCATGCATATAGGGGTTTTGAGTGTTCTCTTAGCTCCTTTGAATCGGCCGGATGTTCCGGTGGGGGGGGGGGGGGGGGGGGGAGGGAAAGAAAAACTGATATCACAAAGTATAGTGTCTTTGCTCGCAATGTTGATAGAATACTGCTTGCGGCATTCATTCAAAGCTATCGCTAGACAGAGAAAGAAAAATATTCAATTGAATGACAAAAGTGGAGTCATCATGACAATTGGCACGTAAACGGACCGATTCTATTTGTCGGCGACAAAGGAGCGAGGAAGCTATTATATTATCACAAAGCTAAGAATTTCCGATCCGCTATTATGGAGTTGTCCTCGGGATGAAAGGGGGCATATTGGGGAAGGGGACTGGATTGGACCGTTTGAGTGAGAAAATCGCCACAAATATGCAGTGCATTGTTTAACGTATTTGCTGTTTCTATTTATGGCGTTTCGAGGGTGCAACGCGCATTTGTGTTTTAATTGACATCAACTCATTATTCCAGTCAAATACCAAAGGCACGTCAGCGCCCCCTGCAGTAGTTGGTGGCGAAATAATCCTTTGTTGTTCATCTTTTATATACGCACTAGCACTGTAGCAGCCAGACTGTTCGATTCTCTGTCTCCGTCTCTTTCCTCTTCTTTTTTCTTGACCTGTTTTCCAAACTGTAAAAATGATCCAGCTGTTCGATTAATTCATGCCTACATAAAAGGCAAAAATGTATGAATTACTTTTATGTTCATCTTTCTCTCCTCCCCCCTTTTTTTTTCTAACTTAGGAGCGGATACTGTGGATAATCTCTGGCATGGTACAGGCCACTAGTTGTGAATGACAAACCGCAAGGACAGCGACAGATGTTTAGGTAGGAATAGATAGTTCAGTAGAGCACACCACATGAAATGCATATTGGCGCGCAGGCATACATAAAGCAGTCTGCAAGCCCTATGAAGGATGACGAAATAATTCGCCCCCCCCCCCCCCCCCCCCCCCCCATTCATCTTGCAATTAATTCACGGCCGATTGGAGATTCTTGTCTGACGAACGTGTCGTTCCGGTGACCTCGGACGACGTTTGCCGCGGCACATTCCGTCATGTCTGGCCTGACCGAGGGAGCGAATTATTATTAATGAAGACGTCTGATCTGGTTTGATCATAAATATGAGCTAGTTTCTCTTACTCTATCTGTTTGAAAGGACAGGGGCGGAAAATCACACACTAGTACTAATTTCCTCGAACAATAAATGGCGTTGTTGTTGAAATGTACCTAGCTGTTTCTTTACATTGATTACATGGACAGGCGATGACGAAGATTTGCAAAACTGGGAGTTGCTGCAATATCTTTACAACTGATTTGTGGAGGTGTCTAAAAGTCATTAACAGTCCTCGAAAATTGTTGATCATTTCACAAGTATTGTGTCCAAGAAATTGCCATTCAAAACAATTAATGGTTACTTTTAGCGTAGGTAGTGGTCGGGAACAACGTTAACTCGAACAGGATTGTTGCATAAACCCAAGGGCTTGCTGTGTTGACTTTGTCATCTTCTGAAGAATTCGGCAGGAATTGGAAAGAGGGAGAGAGAAAGAGAGGTGAAAGAAAGATGACAGATACATAGATAGATGGATGGATAGATGGATGGATGAATAGATAGAAGGATGAAGAGAGACAGAGACATAGATTGAGAGATGAAGAGAAAGAAGAAAGGGACAAGACCAGACGGAAAGGAGAGGCAGGTTCCTTTGGCCTCGCCGGACTGTTCGGCCAACCTCCTGCAGTGGCGTGGATCAATGTTGACCGTTGTCTAGCTCGGCATAAATCCATGGGCAAACGCAGACGCAGGAAGCGCAGACCTCTTAAAGAAGGTTCATATTCTATCAATTAAATCAAGTCACAAAAAGGCAAAGTTCTTTCTGTCGCTTCTTCGCCGACATTCCTCTTATTGTTAGGGTACTTGTACAAGAATGATAAAGCCCCCTCCCTCTTCTCTACGAGTATTGATTTCTGCGGAATTTTTGGGTGCTTTCTCTCTCAACAGGGAACTGTGGAACTTTTACTAGTTTCTGTCGTCCGAAGAAACGGCTTTTCTCGGACACTGACCTCCATAAAATTCCCAACCGGTCCGGGTTGGGTTTACAACCTTGGACTTAGTCTTGGTGCAAGCAGTTTTGTTAAGTTTGGCACAAATATCGGCATTATACAAGGGTTTGGTTGTTTGTTTGTTTTCTTCAACATGTATCTATTGTATATGTTTATTGGAAGAATGAGCAACCGCGGCTACTGGTGAAATGCCACTCCCAGTATATGTAATGTGCGATACAATGCAAAGTCAGTGGGTAGGTGCGCTTCTTTATACACGTACGGCTGTTTTTGGTTTTTGTCGTAAATCCGAAGCTTGAAATTGAGATGAAATAACCCATGGTGCTAAACTAAAACTAGAAATGTCGCTTTGGCGACTGGTATGCCTCCGCCATAATTCATGATTTTCCCAATAGGTCTAGATAGTACATGTGGACAATGTGTGATTACATTTTCACAAAATTGGCAAAATATTGAAACAACAAATTTGTCACAAATGTGTTGAATGTTCACCTTCCTTGACCTAGGTTTAATTGGATGAATAGGAGAGCATGTATCTAGGGATTTAAGGACTTTAACTTGACTTTGACCCATTCATACATTTAGGCATTGAGTAATTTTTAAGGTACAGGTGTGGAGAATTGGTGTTAATTTCTGAATTGAATAGTAAATTGTTACCATTTTCATCTGGCCCTTGACCCTAAAATTCATAAGATAATCACTTTCAGGTAGAACATGCATAATATGTACTAAGTACTAAGTACTAAGTACTAAGTACTATGGAGGAAAAAGTTAGTTCAGTACTTTCACTTGATCTTTGACCTTTTGACCTTTGAGGCAAAAAAAGAAGAAAAAAAAACTTTCCAGCGAATTTCTATTAGGTTACACATGCATACACCAAGTGTAAAAAAAATAACCCTGCTGGCATTGCATAAATATGAGGGAAATAGTAAAATTTTGAAGTGTTGCACTTGACCTTTGACCCCTGACCTTTGACCCCATGAACCCTACATTCTCTAGATAATCAATTCCAGTCAGTATGTTCCATGAAGATACCTTGAACAATTTTCCAAGGTACGGAGAAAAAAAGAAGTTTTAATATTTTTACTTGACCTTTTGACCTTTGACCTCATGACCCAAACTTTCACCAGAGAATTTTAATTGGGTAATACATATATACAGTAAGTTTCAAGAAAATATCTTGAGGCATTCAATAGATATGGTGGAAATAGTGAAATTTTATGTATTTGACCCTGACCTTTTGACCTTTGACCTTTGACCTCATGACCCAAACCTTCACCAGAGAATCTTAATTGGGTAATACATGTATACACTAAGTTTCAAGAAAATATCTTCAGGCATTCAATAGATATGGCGGAAATAGTGAAATTTTATGTATTTGACCTTGACCTTTTGACCTTTGACCTTGAGCATATGCACCCAAAAGTTGATAGGCACAACTTCACCCCCTAATACACATACATGCCAAGTTTCATTAGGATACCTCAACAGGTTTTGATAGTTACCTTGTCCACAAAATTCATTACGGACGGACGGAAGGACGGACGGACGGACGGACAACCCGAAAACATAATGCCTTCGGCACCACTTCGTGGCGGAGGCATAAAAAGCAAAAACAACAACTAACAAACAAATGAACACACGAACAAAACACACAAAAAAAAAAGAGAGAGAAAAAAAAAACTACGATTTCGGCGTTCATTTATCTCCTGGAAGAACAATCTCCTCTATCACCTCAATAGCCAGTATTTTACTTAAAAGACAAGAACCCCTTGAAGTCCATTGCCTTTCATCTGTAACGTCGATCAAGGAGTATATGTGAGCTGCTGGTAAACACGAATGATAATTTCCACAACTTATTGCCACGATTTGTAAGTATCCTAATACTTTACGATAAAGTTCCGCTTCAGTTTATCACAGATATCTATAAGAGACTATATCACTGCAATGTCGTCCATTGTGTCTCATCGCCGTTATCTTCTCGGCATGTGTGGCCTCATCACTTGTATAATACAGTGTATGCAACATTTCTTTTTTCAGCGGTCATATTAATAGTGAGTGCAAGTGTAGCCTTGCATGCAGGCTACCCGACGCACTTTTTGCGCCAAGTGACCGCTGCGTGACTTCGGGAAAATTGGGTCACGACTTAATGTGGGCGTCGCTGCGCGGAGGCAAAGTCGGAAAGTTTCACTTTATTGGTCACAAGTGGCGAGTTTGATGACATAAGCGAGGTCCTCACTGAGGGCGTAGGGACGGTAAACCGGGAACACTCGAGGCGGGCGAGTTTCGGCCGGAGACGGCTACGAAAAGGTTAGTATTTATTTTAGATGATGCAACGAAGGAGAGCATGACGTCCCTTCAGCAGAAGGGAGGGGTATTATATCACCCTCCACAGAAGTTTACGAAAAGTCGAGAGAATATGTTCTTTAAAAAAGAAAAAAGGAAAGAAAGAAACTTTGTGTAATTTTCTCTATATTTTGTTGTTCCCCTACCGTGATATCACGGACTGTAAGTTATAGCTTTCTTTTCCCGCGGTGACGGCAGATCTTGGACAATGTTGGATGAACACCTGACTTTCGAACGGATCGTCTATATATTCCTTAAACTTCACTGGCTTTTTTTTTCCTATTATTTCTCAATTCACTAAAAAAAAAAATAGCATAATATAGATAATATATAATATAATTTTATAATCATTACATTATGCTTGGGGATAAAATTCCCCTTAAAGTAGAAGGCTCCCTGAAGAGAAAGTAAAAGCCTTCTGATTTGAGGCTGATTTGGGAATCATTTTCACCTCTTGAAAAGCATGTATCACAGTAGCATCTCCCTGACTGCTTCCATATCTCAGTCCTGATTTTATTGTGTGAACATTTTAGCACTCCCATTCTGAACACATCACCACCCCCAGAAAGAAATGCATTGATAGTATAGGGAAAACAGACACTCCAGAAAATTTGCAAGTGCAGTGTACTGTGTAAAATGCCATGGTTACTTCTTAGTCGTAACATAATACAGTAGCATGTTTGTATAGTGATCATGCATTCATCTTTGAGTCAATGAACATCAAAATCTCAAATACTTCTTTAATGACAATTTTCTACAGGACAAATAATAGAAAATGACCAAATCAGAAAAGTAAAAAAAAAAAATCCAAATTTATTCATAAGCCTCCTCCTTTCACGTAAGAATATGACTTTCACTCCACCCAAATTAAGCGAATGTCTACCTATAAACATGCATACATGATGAAAGCCTGGCATTTTGTGTGACAAATCGATGAAATTTTAATGGAGGCAAATATCTGAAGAACAAGCAAGCATTGCCTATTCGTTTGCTTTAAAAACAAAACAAAACAAAACGGAACGTGACTTAAAAGGTCAGAAGACTCATTTCGCCTTTTCCCCTTTCTCTACCACGCCTCTCTCTCTCTCTCTCTCTCTCTCTCTCCCTCTCCCTCTCTCTCTCCCTCTCTCTCTCTCTGTCTTCATTTCTCTCTGTTATAATAAATGTACGACTTTCCTTTCACTGGTCACGCATGTCGTCTTCGCTATGGTAAGCCAAACAGAAAAGTATTTTTTCCGCTTTCTCTTTCGATTCGCAAAATAGCTTACGCTTTTCTCAAAAGTAAATAAATAGTTCTGTTCGGATATCATAACCACGCAAATTGTGAGTGCTCTGGATATTCACGGAATGGTAGATAATGTCCTCTTTTGTTCCCTTTTAATTATCCATCCAACATGATGGACCAATCAGGGCTACGGATCTTGTCTCCGATATCGTAGAGGCAGGGAAGGGCGGGAATGTTGTGCCTGTAGGCCTAAATAGTTTGTCTTTTTTATTCAAATTTTGCCTGTCCAGAATTGTTCATAAACAGGCAAATTTAGAAGGCAGATTAGACAAGATTAGCAAATCATTTAAACAACGAACAAATTAATCCCTTCGCCAAATATCACTACTTCGTACAATATTGCATTATGCAAGATAGTGCACTTAATTACACTTGAACAGTGTTGAAGATGAGTTTTCAACATGATCTAAAAGGAAATAAATTCCTAATTTCTCTTTATTGATTAGGCAGAAAACCTGTTTTGCCAGGTGATGTTCGTTATTCCGAAGGTTCGTAAATCCGGAAAGGAAATAAGGTTGATTATTCCTGAGGTTCACACAATTCCCTATCCGAAAAAGAAAAGGGGTTGATTAATTTCAACAATTATGGCGTTTTTCCGGAGGTTCGTTATTCTGAAGGTTTGTTAATCAAAAAATGAAATAAGGTTCGTTATTACAACAAGGCAAGTGCCAAAATGTGTCTCGCCCATTCGCGAAGAAGAAATGAATATTTTCTAACTCTCGGAAGTTCATTGACCCCGCCTATGACCTTTGACGTTGTGGTGACCTTTAACTCCCCAAGGGACATTTACCAGCCAAGTTTGGTCACAAACAGACATAGCGGGATCAAAATTTATGAGCCATAACCGAAACGCGCCGTAAAAACTTAAAGGACAAGTTCACCTTTTTAAACATAAGGATTGAGAGAATGCAACAATATTAGCAGAACACATCAGTGAAAGTTTGAGGAAAATTGGACAATCGATGCAAACGTTATGAATTTTTGAAGTTTTTGTGTTGGAACCGCTGGATGAGGAGACTACTACAGCTTGTGAGTCATATGCGTACAACAGTATAAAGAAAATGTAAAGAAAATTCAACATATTTTCACTTTTTTCGCATAATAAAAGAGCACTTGACTTGCCTCTTTCTAAAGGCAGGGGGAATAATATTACCCGTAACATATGTCGGTAATGAGTCATGGGAATGTGTACTTTTTTCAAAAGATGAAATTTTGTGAAATTCTCTTTATATTTTCCTTATATTGTTGTACGCATGTGACATCTAAGTTATTCATACACTGCAGTAGTCTTCTCATCCAGCGGTTACTGCACAAAAACTTCAAAAATCCATAACTTTTGAACGGATTGTCCGATTTTCCTCAAACTTTCCATGATGTGTTCTACTCCATCACTTCATTCTCTCAATCGTTATGTTTATGAAGGTGAACTTGTCCTTTAACATTGGGCCCTAAAAGTTCGTTGACCCCTGTCTGTGACCTTTAACCTTGTGATGACTTTCAACTCCCCAAGGGACATTTACCCACTGAACTCTGTATAGTGAAAGTGACGCTACGCGCAGTGCTTTGCTTTAGTTGGCGCTGCCATTTTAGGACTGCACATTTAGAACCCACCCACTTTACTATATGCGACTGTTGTGCAGAGGGTATGCAGAAGAAGCGTGCGTTCCTCAGTGGAAAGTCACGTTGGTGTAAATTATGGGGCGCCAGGAATCGCATGGATTATTTCACCACGAAATGGCTCTTTAGTCGACAAGATGAACATGTCTTATAACAAAACAACTGGTTTTATGACAAAATGAACATTTCTTCAACGGAATGACTGATTTCAAAATGCCATTTTGTAGACAAAATTATTCATTTCGTACAGGAATAGCCATGTAACACTTGGCACCTTATTGGTGCCCCGTAGCAAAGTCCCAAAATGGCCGCCACCGGCCAGCACTTTCGGTGACTTCAAAACTTGTACCCACAGTAAAACACGAGCGTAGTGGCTTTTCGGTGTAGAATGCACGTTAAGTGCGCACAGCGCCCCTTCCACTATATAGAGTTCAGCGCATCTACCGTCCAAGTTTGGTCACAAACGGACATAGGGAACAAAAGATATGAGCCATAATCGAAACGCGCAGTAAAGACTTAACATTGGGCCCTAAAAGTTCGTTGACTCCTGTCTGTGACTTTTGGTCTTATGGTGACCTTCAACTCCCCAAGGGACATCTGCCATCCAAGTTTCGTCACAAACAGAGATATACATTAAAAGTTATGAGCCATAATCGAAACGCGCCGTAAAAACTTAACATTGGGCCCTAAAGTTCATTGACCCCTGCCTGTGATCTTTGACCTTGAGATGTACTTCATGTTTGGTAAAATGTGTAACTTTGCATAAACACTCTTCCCTCCAAATTAGATTTAAATTGAAGTCCTCAGTAGAGAGTTATTCAAGTTTTTGTAGCGTTATGGACGGACGACGGACGGACGGACCGACGGACGGACGACGGACGGACGACGGACGTATATATTATATAACCCTCGGAATTACTAACCTATAATTATTTTGTTTTCGGAGTAATGGCTCTTCGGAGTGACGGGTTTTTCCCCCTTCGGACATCACGAACCTTCGAAATAAGGAAAAAAAAACCGAACCTAATTTCATTTTCCAATTAATGAACCTTCGGAATGACGAACATTATTTCGTTTAAGCCACGTTTACACCGGAGCCGAATCAGCTGCGAATCCACCCGAATATACATATTCGGGTGGATTCGGGAGCATTCTTTTCTACTTCCCCGAATGGGCGAAAATTCGGGAGGGATTCTGGAACATTTGTGGAGGGATTCGGCTCGTTTTGAAATGTTCAAAACCAGCCGAATACCCTCAAAACTACGCCCGAATGTGGCCCCGACAAATTTCATTCGGGCCACATTCGGGATGTATTCAGATGGAATTCGGTTGGATTCGGGGAGGCATTCGGGGCATTCTGGACAGATTCGGGCCTATTCTTATCATCAGGGGAGTAACGGCCCGAATCATCTAGCCAAATAGACCCGAATATCACAAATAGAGCCGAATCTGCCCAGAATGCCCCGAATACCTCCCCGAATCCATCCTAGTCGTTACCCGAACACAGAGCAGAATACAGGCGAGTGAGCCGAATAGGTCAGAATACGGCCGAATAGGTCGATTGAGCGGCCAGAATGACCCGAATAGCCTCTCAAATATAGCCATATTGGCGATTTTGCTCTGATTTGGGACCTATTCGGAACATATTCGTCTCTGATTCGGGGAGTTCCCCGAATCGGAGACGAATAGGTTCCGAATCCACACAATCCATCCGATTCAGGCCATATTCGGGCAGAATCGGTCCAAATTTATTCGGGAGTATTCGGCTTTGGTGTAACCCTGGCTTTACAGATAAATTAACCTTCAGAATAACCAGCTTCATTTCATTTTCGGATTAACGAACCTTTTGAACAACTAACCTTCGGCATAACGAACATTTTTTTTCATTTTTTGGTTTAACAAGGCTTCGAAATGGCGAACTTTATTTCATTTTCGGATTGAAGACCCCTTGGAATTAGGAACTGTATAGTAGTATATCCTTCATACGGATACTCACCTCCTTGGAATTAACGAGAACTAGGTAGATTTGAGTCACAAAAACGACCACAAACAAAAGTTTGGGTCCCTGACGGGAGTTTGAGTGGAAACACCTGTCCACTTGTCAAATTTTAGGACATGAAAGCTCTTAATTTGGGTGTGAATGTGTGGATGTTTGCGACATTTACTTTTTTTTTCATTTGCTTGCTTTGTTTAAATTGTGTCATCATGGAAAATTTCGTGCCTGAGTGAGACCATCAGTTGGTGCAAAGTCACTAAAACTGTTCGGAAACCATAAGTGGTCTTCAAATGATCGAGTTCATGGAGTTAATATATTTGTGTTATTATATCTGTGTCATCCCACATTTGTTGTCGTCTCATATTAAGGCTTTGTTTCTGTTTTTTCTACAAGACTACAGCCAATTAGGTGGTACAGGGGAAGTTATGTCGAGCTACTCAACCTTGAACCTGTATCCTTATGGAGGATTATACATGCTACCCATTGCGCATCGGTCTGAAGCTGAGGTTGGACTCGTGTTGGACTCGAATCAAAACTTCTTGTTCTATGTCTGTCATTTTGAGTCTCCATTTTTGGTGATGTCTCGTTAGTCGGTTAAACGATGGATGTCACTACATGATAATGCAGTTATCGTTTCCACATTTTATTCCAATGTTTCTCTTCATTCGACATCTAGGCCCTATATACATTTTTTTTTTTCATTGAGAAACATGAAAATAAAAATTGACTCGATATGAAAATGAAATGACATTTTACGAAGACACGTCAGGATTTTCCAGATTTTCCTCTCCGTCGCTCCGAGCTGGTTCTGGACCAAGATTTTGTGGTTCGATCGACCTTGCACCTTTGACTCCGACTCGAGGGAGAGCTTATGTTGATATAGAATTTGTCATGAACTATTCCCCATGGTAACCTTAGAAATGAAAGGTGAATGAACTTTCAGCTTCAGGCATTTCAAGACGTCAGAGATTTTATCTTGTCTCAAGAGCTCGTTCGTCGTTTACCGTCGAAGGTCACGTGACGGTCAAACATGGTCGCAAGAAAATTATTATACACCTGCGAGAAATATGATATATATAATATACATATATATATGGGTGAGAATTTTGAACGATGTACAATTGCCAATTTTCGCACCTTATGACATTCTTTTACTTAGAACACGCCAGGATGATCTAAGAAACCAGATTTTTTCATGTCATCTCAAAGATTGGTAAATTTCCTTTCAGGAAAAATATGGTTTGGTTGACTTTTGCCTGATATTTTTCATTTGACAAGGACTTAAAGCGTAAAAATACGGTAAAAACGCTATTTTCACAATAATTTTTGTTTTTCAAACTAATGATGTGCATTTTTAAGCGTACGTGGCATCTAATATCTGACCATGTCCTGGATCTGACATATCATGGGTATGAACCACAAAATTATAAGAACTTTATGAGCACGTATAAAATCACAGAGAACAATTGAAATATCAAAGTCAAAAACAGACGAACGTCCGTGATGCTTTTATTTCTATCGCTGCTGCAAATTCTACTTTGTTGTCCCAACTGCAATGTATACGAAAATTTGGTGTTCCACCTAATGAACATATCCTGCAAAAATTGTATGTCTGCTGGCTGTACATGGAACGTAATATTCTTTTATGCAAAATTATACTCAGTTTTCGTCACGGACGTGCTTCCGCTATTTTCTAATAAAGATCGTATCCCATTAAACGTTATTGGTGATATTGTTCTGAGTCGTAATCAACTAAGATCTAGCCACACGATATTATGTTTGTTTTGAGTTTCTGTCCATCCTTTGTCAAATAGGAACCGAAATTATATTTTTAGACGAACCTCCGAGAAAAAAAGAACGTCCGTGATGATTAAAACGTTTTCGAGTTGGACACCATCTTGCTTTGATGACGAAGGTGCATTTTACCTTTGGCTCTCTATCCGAGGAGCTGCATGTTATTTTTGGAGAGGACTGAGGCTTGTCCACAGTTTTTGTACCATGCAATTCACCGAAAACCAAGCAAATAATTGATATTTTCTCTGAAAATTCACCTCCTGATCCCCCTCTGAGCAATACATATGTTGTAAGGATGTCAAATTTCTTATAATTTGCATTGACAATACCTTTTCAAAATTTTGAAAGCGTTAGGAAGGCTTGGTACTCTCTGCCGATTAGTTATCCGTCCTGGAACATGACCCTATCAGTAGAACGAACGTCCATGACAATTCCAGCGAACGTCCGTGACGTATGCAATCCCTTCGATAGGGATAACTTGTCCCGAAAGTGTCCTGTATTCTTTAAAACTTTTAGCTCCAATAGCCACAAATAAAGTTTTACGAAGTAAACAATGAGTTTAGGGCAGTAGTTTCAGAATTTTTAAGGCGTTATGTGATCATGATGAACAAACAGTTGAAAATTTACTCACAATTTTACGCTTGTTTTCCCTCTAATCATACAAAAACAGCTAAACACTGAAAACAAAGTTATAGGAAAATGGAATTTTGCGTAATCTGTAATTTCTGTGCATTTAAGTTTCTTTCTAATGAGGATCTGGAGACAATTTGTACTGTTACAGGTTCTGAAAGTTTCGCTCACGGACGTTCTGTGCGAGAAAGGAAATCTCTGATAATTGCAAAAATATCCCTGCACATAAAGTTAATGTTAGTTGAAAATATTACCAAATCATCGAGCCGCTCATACCCAAAAGTGAATAAAGTTCAGCACTCAATTTACTTGTAATAACAAAAGGAAAACGTTTAGGTCACGGATGTTCGTTGGTAGAATAAGTCAATGGATTACATAGTAGGAGAAAGAGGATCAGTCCCACTTTTTAGTGACAGGTGCGCCAAGTGTTTATCTTTTGAGTATGGTAGCTGCCGTCTCAAACAGAACACATCCAGTTTTGGTCTCCATAACGGACGTTCGCTGTAATTGTCATGATATTAAATGCCTTAATTCATTCTTATTTTTCTCTTCATGACGATTTTTCTCTCATTCTCTCAATAGCCTGGACATGCTGCGACCAAACAGAAAACAGAAACAAAACAAAACAAACCAAAACAAATCCGAAAAGTGCTACGTAATCACATGCAGGATAATAACGGAAGAAGTCTGTAATGGGCATGTGTTGAATGAAAAATGGAAAAGTTTCAAAAGGACGTGGAAGCAGTTGAATGAAAATGACTGAGAAACAGAGAAGGGATCGAGCGCCAACACACAGAGAAAATAATTGCCAGAGCACTCCCGTTGTACCAAATTCCTCTGGAGAAGTTTTGGTTTGTTTGTTTATGTTTTTAATTCATCGAAATGCCGTCACAAGCGAACAAAAATAATGCAGTATACAATTATTGTCTGATGAAAACAAACAAATCCTCCGCTTATCATCACATGGTGTTGTTTTATACTCATCAATGAAAAGCAATGTTCATTTGTAATTCTTTGCAAGATTTTTTTTTTCATTTTATATTTAAGAGACAGAGAGGTCGTCAATTTGTCTGCGCTTGTTCTTACTTTGAAAACACATGTTTACAAAAGTAATGATTAAGAATAGGTTTAAGGTTGCACTTTGATACGTTCGCTCTTCCTAAGATTCGTTACTCCGATGTCCAAAGGTTTGTTATTCCGAAAATGAAAAAAAAAGAAGTTTGTAGTTAATTAAGGAGGTTTTTTATAAAAAAATGTCTTATTCCGAAAGTTTGTTAGTCCGAAAAATAAATATTAAGGATAATCATTTTTAGGTCCGTTCTTCTAAAAGTGGTAAGGGCCTGATATTCGTTTAGGTGAAAACGGTTATTATGAGGTTTTGAAATTTGGAGGATTTTAGTTGTTAACTTGTTTCTCCACATTTGGATAAGCGAACATGATTTTTCATGTTCCAATTAATAAACCTTTCGATTAACCTTCGGAGATTCCTATCATTTACCGAATAAAAAAGCTTCATAGTCATACGAACTCTATCAATTTTCGTATTGACAAACTGTATGAATAACGAGTCTTCGAAATGACGCGCTACAAAATGTTTGTTATAACAACCCACATTGTATAATATCGAAGTCACAAATATCCATCCAAGTTATATGGACTTATTGTGTCTTGTTATGACGAAACTTCGCAGTATCGAACCTATTATCATTTCTGACTATATGATGATACAAATTCTCCTCGGTAACAGTGTGTTACTCAAGGAGCAAACATAGAGGGATTTCTTCCCAACGTATTCGTTTGCCCTCCCCAGCTAAACTTCGTATTTCTATAACGGAGCACATTTTTGTTGTCTTTCTATGTTAATTCTTTGTCATAATTTTAGCTGTGACCATGTTCGTTTTATGAAAATTTTGCATTGTAGACTTTATATAACAAATTTAGGACCTGAATCTTTACTTCATGATAACGAAATTTTGACAAATATATTCGTTCTCAAGGATGGACTACGTCACTGAGATTACACATATGTTTGTACGTTCATTTACGAGACATGGAAAAATTGTTTTCTTTGATTCCTCAGTATGAGAAGATAAACAAGCTTATAATTATGATTGAGAATTGGTAATATCTATTCAGGATTTTGCAGAGGAGTTTGTTCTCGACATGAAATTGCTGTTTGTTGTGAGTAGAATGCGTTTCCAACTCAAGAGAGCTGCATCTTGTTTGTTCCGAACGTCCGTGAGCTACATGTGAACCTCCGTGATGAAAACAATGCTATGTTTGTTGGGTTATAGACACTGCCTAGATCAGATACATCTTAAAAAGGTATATTTTTATTTGGGAGTGAGGATTAAAGTATGGGATAGTGAAATAAGAGGTCAAAATATTGAGTTTCTGTAAAATGCGCGTAAAGTGGAGAAAGTGTTTAGCGGAAGAGCAATATTTCGACAGAAACGACGAATTTAGTTAAATCATCAGTTGTCTACCATTACGTACAGGTTAAGATTACAAGCTTAATATTCTGCAAGCACGTACACATGTCCCTTAAGATATTTCGTTAGGATTTTGAACTGAATCAGATCTTTGCAAACTATGTTAAATGGTATTCAAGTGTATGTGCTGTACTATTCCTCACGGACGTTCGCTGCTCTGGACATGGTAAACTTCAGCGGTGAATAAAAACTTGTTCCTCTGGGAAAATCCTAGTATAATTGGGTTCATATTAAAGCTTGAGTTATACTCTTTCAGGTAAGATGAATAATTTGGAGAATTTCCTACTTTTTAAATTTTGCCTTGTTTTGGCTCAATTGTACATCGTTCAAAATTCTGACCCATATACATACATACATACATACATACATGTGTGTGTTGGTGTGTTTTATGTATGTATATTTCAAGTTAGATCATACTTTCTAAATTCTATGAAGAAAAAAAAAACTATGAACAGTTGTGAGGTGACATCATCAAAGGCCATCACCTTTTCTAATTTGCATATGCGATTTGATACGACCAATGAGAAACGCCAAAGAGAACATGTAAAACTTTCACCCACAGTTTTCAGGAAAGCCGTGTGTAAATCGCGTTGGCGTACAACTAGAACTACAATGACCTTGGTCGAGTTCGAGCGGTTGTAAATCAAACATTCAGAATCAGGCTGATACTGACTTTGGCTCTCTTTACGACTCTGTTCTCTTTTTCTTTTTCGTTTTCAGAAATATTGATTTACTCGAATCACAAGATATGATCATGTACAACGGGCATGGAAATGGCGCAGATGCATGAAATGCCCTTAAATTGTCCCAGGTCACTTTATGATTATATGTCATTTGTTCCCCATTACTATAAAAACGTTTGGCGGTCATTATTAGTATCAAGGGAAAAACCTTGCCCTCTACACGACTTCATCAGCTAGATTTAGGGGAAAATCGTTTGCCTTTTCCTTGAACCTTTGAACATAGCGGATTTTGATGTAAATCTAGGTTTATTTAATACGAAATGAAGAATTAAAAGAAACAAATATTTAGAAAACTAGCACGATGTCCAGGCTAACCATGTTTACTCAAGAAAACACGGTTACAGAAATCAACTTCCATGTCCAGCTCTGAAATTACGTCAATATATGACGTCGGATAATCTTGTTTTTGCGTACATCATGGCGCCAAAATGTTCGCGCCGATTTTCGGAGATGAATGGTTATTGCATTGTGTCGAGTAATTAATTATTGCTGCCTCCTTCTTCTTCCCGCGCTATTTTCGGGTTGTTTTCCTGCGGCAGAAATCTCGAACACGATATATTCTACACCATTCGTGTTTTCAATTATTTGGGATGGGTATGAAAGCATGTTTACAGTCTGACGCGTCGCGACGTACACTTAAATGGCCCAAAATTGCAGTCAACATCTTTCACATCCATACGCCGCATCCAAAAAATCTTCATGCTTATTTTTTCTTTGCTTGTTTTTATGTGTGTGTGTGTGTGTGTGTGTGTGTGTGTGTGTGTGTGTGTTTGTGTGTGACATTTTCCTTTATGGGGGGGGGGGTTAGGGTTGGAAGGAGTTGTTTTTTTATCATTCAACTAGAAATCCTGACAGTTTTGTTTTGAGTTTTGTTTGTTTTTTTGAAGATTTTAGCGTTTCAAAACTCACCAATTATTGGATCTTCCTTCACAGAATCCACTTTCCATGGGTAGCCAGATCATGAGATAGGTGATAACAGTCTTGTTATTGACCATGATTGGCACAGTGATTATTAGTTACTTTCTTAATTCCAAAGTAGATTTAAAATGAGTGGAAGAGTTTTAGTACTACGCGAAAGGTAGTTGGGTCACTTCAGACGAAAATTAGATAAACAACGTACCGCATAGGAAAATGTAAAAGGTCTGAGCATTGCGCAGCATGAAGTTATAATAATATATAAACTTATAAAGCACAAAAACCTGTAGACATAATATTCTTCTACGCTGCCAAAGCTTCTGATGTACTTGGTGATAATAGACAGTTAAATGAAAAAAAAAATTGAGTCGTGATTTAAAGACTGCTACAGTTGGGGATTTCCTGATTTCTTATGGAAGGTCATTCCACAGTCTGGGAGCTGCACAGACAAAATAATGCTCGGCTCCCAGTGTTATTTTTGTTTTGCGTGTTGGAATTTGTAAGAGAAGAGTATCCTTGAAAAAAGTTGCCAACAATACAATGTCACCCGAAGTGCTATGTTATGGCCAGTGCTTCTTTATGGAGCTGAGAGCCGAACAATCAACGAAACCATGCAGGATCGTCTACAATCTACTAATATATGGTTCCTTTTAAGCAGAATGCTAAGGATATGTTGGACAGATAGAATGACGAATAAACAAGTACACTGGGTCGAACTATAATGGAACTGGTAGACATCTTCAAGACTACTACTACAAGATAGATCATTCTTCGTGGACATACTTTGAGAAAAGAACAGCTTGACGAGACCTATCTCTTACTTGAAAGACATAGGGTATACTAAGTATGGTACCTATTACTTTTCTTTGTTATGCCTATCTGTAGTTTGTTTTCATGCCTGTTCCGTCCCTGCTTTCGTTCTTGTCCTTGTCATAGTCCTTTCTTTCTGTTTGTTTCGTCTGACGTCATGAAATCAAAATTTTTATACACGGAGTCCTTGACGGATCTTGAGATGCCCTCATCTCCTCTAGAGTAAATTCACAAAATTTACAAGGTATGCTTCTCTTGTGAATTCCTCTTACCCATATAGAGTTACAAAATAAGATTGTATTGCTTACTTGTTTATTTATCTAAAAACCAAAGTTGATATCATTATGATATTGTATCCATGTTTTGTTGAAACTTATGTGATTCAAAGTTCCTTACAATATTGTGTACTCATGTAAGCGTTATGTGTATTGTTTTGTATTACTTTATATGGAATTAAATCATTTCAATTGAGATGAATTGACTTCAGAGAGCCGTTAGTACATTGCTCAGCTTGAGCTCATCAAGCGCTGCAAGAATAGAGACAACGTCAGAGAGGAGCTGATTGAATTTGCACTGAAAAGAAGAAAGATCTAAGGATTCGCAATATTTTATCACTTTATTAGTAATATTGTGTGAGGTAAGCAAACATACACACACACACGCACGCACACACACACACACACACGCACACACAAACGCAAAATTACTGTAAGGATGCCAGAGGTATAAATGTCAAAGTTCAAAGTCTTAGCGGTAAAAACATAGCTAGCTGGATTGATGTTTACTTTGGAATCCCACTGTGACTCTACTTCTGAATTTTAGTTGTCATGTTTCTCACCTAAATTTCTTGATTTACCTTACGTTAAAATATGATGCATGATGTGTTTTCCCCGAACAAGTATCATGAAAGTAAATACCGGTTTTTGTTTTTGTTCTGTTGTTGTCAATGTTTGTTTGTTTTTTGATAGCTTCATCTCCAATCGGACATGAATAACGCAGTCATAATCATAAATCTGCGATGAATTCATCACAGGAAAATAATCATGATGGAAATATTGCTATCTATCAAAACGTACCTTCAAAACAAACGAGGGTTGGATATGTGGGTGGGGGAGCTATAGGAGAGACCTCTCTATAGTTGAGGATATTTTTTATCTGACAAGGGGATATTTTCAAATCCCTGGTACCAGCTGCTTCCTGAAGCTGATGTATCATTGAGAAAGAAACGCCAAATCAAAACAAAACATCTTTCACCGTTTGTGGACGGTTTTTTTTCTTTGGAAAGCGCTGAGGAGGTGGATGGGGAAATAGGGACATTTCTAGAATCTTCGCTTGGGTAAACCACTGGAACTTATTAAACATTTTAAAGAGGAAATGTAAATAAATGAAAAGTCATTTCAAAATATACCGGTCATCATCCCGATAACCAGCCAAGCGAAGATGTTTAGATCATGGAGCATGTTTCGGGATCTTTTGTTTACGTTAATGGTTTGCAGCTCCGCAGTGTAAACGTCGGATGAAAATGTGGGGTGCGGCGTGACCTCGCTTTGCCGCTGTCTAGGGGTTACTCATGTATTTCCGTGTCTATCCGTCGGGTCGCTCACCTGAACCCGTGAGGTCATGTCAGATCAGATTTCTTCCGGCAGGGCGAGCACGGTTTGTTGACATTCTGACTGCGTGTGAATCCGCTCCGATTCTTGGAATTGAGGAAGTGAAGGAGAGAGTTGTGTAATATGAAGGGCACTGGGGAAAGAGGAAACGAAAGTTCAAAAGTGACACAATTCGAATAATTAGGCTTGAAGATGTGGAGGTATAGAGGAGTCTATGCATTAAAATAATACACAGTGTGATGGAAGCAGCGAGAGCTAAAGTTGGAAACCGATTGAAGTGCATGTGTGATGGAATCAGAACCAACGGAAATCAGAAAGCCTAACATAGCGTATCAGGGAAATGGTTAGAGGAGGAATGGAGGAACAGTAGTAAGGAATGAGTATGTCTTTTTAGAGTTTGGGATTGTTTTAAAATATCACAATTTGCCATGCCATCACTCCCCCTAGTTTTCCCCCTCCCCATTCCCCATGTTTTTTTTTTTTTGTTTTTTTTTTTTTTGAAGGGAATGGCTAGTAACTGATCAGTGGGAATCAGTGGGAATGCTGGGGGATGATTGTTCCAATCCTTGTGGGATTCATTTAAGAGTACATCATAATATCAATTGTTGTGTGGAAATTGTTTGCTTCAGAATGGTCTTATATTCAAGTAATGTACAGTTTAATGTTTCCAGGTTAGCATGCCTGTACAGTAACGGGGCATTAAACTGCACATTACTTGAATATGAGACCGTTCTGAAGCAAATAATTTTCACACAACAGATATAATGTACTCTTAAGTGAATCCTACAAGAATTGGAACAATAATCCCCCAGCATTCCCACTGATTCCCACTGATCAGTTACTAGCCATTCCCTTTAAACTAAAGTCATTATTTGGTCATTGAACCTTCAAAAGTAGAACAGCTCCGAAAAGACGATATTGTGACATAATGATCAGTCGATGATCAGTCTGAACACAAGGGAACCTTTGAAAGTGTATGACTACCTGTCCAAACTGGCTGTTCAAAAGCTTCCTCTTGGTGTCCGTTCTGTTGTAATCCGTTCCATCCTGAATTCTAAATCCCCATAGACTTAATACACCCATTAGGCCCCCAGGCTCCCATAGGGAACGGGTTTAAAGTTGGTCAGATTCGTAATTCTTGATCCATCCCTCGAAGGTATACAGACGTCCATATATGGACCTAAAAGGATTATGTTTGTGTCGGACTTCTGTCCCGCTCGAAGAGACTATAGTCTCTTCGAGCGGGACAGAAGTCCGACACAAACATAATCCTTTTAGGTGGATGAAAACTACATCATTGCCTAGCATCGCACACTTTAAGCATGAAGCTACAAACCAATAGCTTCATGCTTTAAGTATTATTGCATGACCCACATGCGATACGATTTTTTGTTGTTGTTTGTTTGTTTGTTTGTTTTTGCTTTTTCTCCATTATTCTTTACTTTTGTTGTTGTTGTAGATGATGCGCCATAGACATATTCAGAAACAAACCAAAACAAAACAACATAAAATGGTTTGACAAGTAGCCCAGATACAGACATACAATGCTTCCTCTTTCACAGAAATCCTACTTGCGCAGTCCCTTACCGAGAAAGTTTTGTCTTCTTGGTTGAATTGCTGCTACTACTCTCCGAACTCAGGTGCAGTAAGAAGTTTCGTTGGAAATCGGGAAAGTTGAAAACAGGGATAACAGAGACAGGTGTAAAATGACGTATGGAGTTCCACACATAAATGACTGTTCGTTCTTCCCGCGTGGAACGTAATACATGCGATATGTGCAACCTTGCAGGCTGAACACATGCGTCCATTCAACAAAACGTAATCTTACACTAAATCACTCGGTAAGGACATAACGCAAATGGCTTGTAGTGACATAATAAATTATCAAATACCTTGGCTTACTACAAGCAATGCCAAGGAAGTGATGTGTATTCTCTGTTGACAAGACCTGTTCGAATCCAGAGCCGGTTCAATGCCATACTTTATAGCCGGATGTCACCGGGGCTTGTTTCCAGTTGTTTTATTGCTTGTTAAAATGGACAGAATAGTGTGTCGTATTCGTTGAGTCTTACGTATAAGAAGCTGACTCGTACCGCCAGACCATGGGGGACCACTTCGCTATAGTGAGTCCCGAGTTCCCACAAACGTACCAGGTGCGTGACGTAACAGCGTCTGTAAATCAAGTTCACTGCGAGGCGTATGACCTTACAAGCCTGTCAAGGTTATTCGAGGCTCCCCGCAGGCCTTCGGAACGGCACTTCACTCAAAGTCGAAGTAAACGTTAATGCATAGAGTGAAATCAAACAAAGGGTACATGGCATTCTTATCTATTTCTTTTTCTTGAAATGAAATGGGGCGCTGTGGCATAATGGATAAGACTCCCGACTCCCGTTCGGAGGACCCGAGTTCGAATCCCGCCCAGTCTTACGTCCTTGGACAAGATGTTTTTACCCACTATGTCCCTCTCGACCCAGGTGTATAAATGGGTACCTGGCAACGCTGGGGTAATAATGATAGCAGGGCCCTCTGGTAGAGCAGTGGCAACACTGAAGAGGCTACCCTGGGTAAATAAGACCTTATTATTATTATTATTATATCGCTGGATAAGAAATCATTACTGTGACGTTAAAAAAGGCGCAGAGTATACATGCAACGGAACACAGAATCCTTGGAAAACGACATTTTCACTGGGTGTGAGATCACGAACATAAGACAATTAATCACTGGGTGTCTATCCAATGAGTTCGAGGTGCATTCCCGTTGTTTACAACCAGAGGAGGAATTGTCAACAGTTTAACTGTCAAAATAAAGCGAAAGAGAAAGGTGTGTGTTTGTGTGTGGGGGGGGGGGGGAGAGACACCCACAAGACAAAGAATCAAAATGGAATGTCTCTCCGTGTTAGAACTAAGTTTATTACTTGCAGTAAAAGGGAGTTGTTGAAGTCAGACTCTTAGAAGTTATGGAGATTCTCAGTTTTCGTACGAAGTAATGATGTGTGCTGAAATGATGACAATTAGACATGTTATACACAAGTGGAATATGTCATCCCCTCATAGCTCTTTTAAAGGGATCGTATATACAGTTTTGGTTGAGAACAAGCTTCAGGTTTCTAACATTTTTGTGGTGAGATAATGAGAAACTTTTTATGAAATATGAAAGAGCATGGAATTCTAACAGGAACCCAACGTTTACTTGATGAAATTTGGTTTTGAAATGGCTGAGATATCCAAAACAGCAATTCTATCTAACAAAAGGTGGACCCACCTTTTATTACAATCGTTTTGTTTTACTTTGTTTTAGATGTCTCAGCCATTCCAAAACCGATTTTTATCAAATAAAATTTGAATACCTCTTAGAATGGTATGCTCCGTACTCTTTCATAAGTGGTTTCTTGGTATCTCGCAAAAAGTTCAAAGCCCAATCCTCATCTCCACCAATACTATACCATACATTTAACCCCAAACGGAATGATATTTAGTCGGGCCTATTTGACAAACGCTTTTTGACTGGCGATGAACATGTTTGAGAATGAAGTCACTCTTCCTTTTTGTGTATCATGACGATATGTCCAACGTCTCAAGAAAGCTACGTCATGTACCATTAACCTACATCGGGCCTATAAAATTCTCGTCCATGACAGTGACGTAAACGTCCTTGTCCCGTCGACTTCGGCCTTCACCCGCCAGAAAGCCGTGCACACGTATGTCCCAAGATGAAAGACTGTCGTTATAGCTCATATTGAAAAAGTTCAAAAGTTCAAAATTAGAAATTAGAACAACGATAAGGACACTCACTTATTGAACGCACGTATCTGGGACGTCGTTTGATTACTTGCTTGTTTTTAAGGATGGGGTGTAGGGTGCCGAAGGGAGAGTGACTTGAGAGAGGGAAATATAGGGAAGATAATGTACTACCTTTTATTTTTATCGCTTGAACTTTGGCAAAGAAGAAAAAATGTTGGTTCAGTTTATCCTCTCTTCTGGGGAAAAAATAATATGACATCTTCTCCCATCCTAACCACTTCCACCGTAACTTCTTTAATAACGAGAAGCTTTCCGTTGCCCCAAATCGTAAAATCTTAGTGTATCACAGGGGCCGCGGAACGTTTTATAAGATAGGTGTGCGTGTCTGTGTGTGTGTGTGGGGGGGGGGGCTGCTTGAGGGGGTCAAGAGTCAATCATCCACGTGTTTTTGTTTTTGTTTTATTTAAGGAGAGATAGCACACACACACAAAAAAATGAAAAATCGCGGGGGGGGGGGTTCTCCCCCCCCCCCCCCCCTCATCCCCGTTCCGTAGCCCCTGTATCATAATTTATATACACATACTCGATAATGGAATCTTGACTGATATACATTTATACCTGGATGAATCAAACTCCAAAATCATATGATTGTTTGATTTCTTATTGTGATGAGTCATGTGACTCAACTTTAGCGGAATGTTAGATATCAGTTGCTTAATTTAAGTTTCATAAGGAAATATTTGTCTAAATCTGCAGCTGAGATACTTAATCATGCTTTGATTTCTTCTCGGTTGGATTTTTCGAATTCATTGTTGTGTAATCTTCCAAAAAAAGAAAATGTCACAAAACTTCAACGTCAACTTCTCCGTTATGAGACCAAAATTGTGGAATCAGTTACCTTTTCAGTAAAGGCAACTGTCATCTACAGAGGTATTCAAGTCCAAACTTAAAACGTATCTGTTCCTCTCACACTGAGGACTATAATTGCTGTCATTAATGTTCGGAACAATCGTATTCTTTATTTGGTATATGTTTGCTTGCTGTTTTTGCCTTTTTCGTCTTTGTTGTCATGTTTAAACATGTATATGTATATGCATGTATATATCTATCTTTTCATTTTTGAAGCGCCACGAGCACTGAAAGGTGGACCTGTGCGGTATGCAAGGAGCCACTGTTGTTAATATTATTATTATTGCTAGATATATACTGTTCACTGCAATTTTGTCCGTAGCATCAGCCTCCTTCGAAAGGGAAGAGGAGAAAGCTCCAACAGAAGACGACAGAGTTTTATTAAAAGTTATATTAAAACTAAGTACTGAATTACACCAAAAAAAAAGAAGAAGAAGAAGAAGAAGAAGAAGAAGAAGAAGAAGAAGGATGCAATAGACTAGAATAGAAGAAAATCACATGAAACGAAAGTAATATGATCCAGCCAAAGATGATTAAAGGGATGTTATAGTATTGGTTGAGGTGAGGATTCAGCTTTTAACTTTTTGTGATATACTTTTGTACTTAGAAACAACTTTATGAAATGTTAAAGAGTATACAATTCGATTAAGAGGAATTCAGATTTTATTTGATGAAAATGTGAGTTGACATGGTTGAGGTGTCCAAAAACAAAGCAAATCAAAGCGACACTCATAAAAGGGGGATCCCTCCCTTTATTAGGATTGCTTGCGTTATGGATATCTCAGCCATTTCAAAAACAATTTTCATCAATTAAATTTTGAATTCCTCTTACTATTATATGTTCTTTCACGTTTCATATTAAAGAGGTTGCTCATTATCTTAACAAATATATATCATCAAAAATAAATCGAAAATCTGAATCCCCATCTCAAGCAAAACTGAACCCATCCCTTCATCTCGAATCGCAAACAGCGAACAGCTCTCGTACTGTATGGTGAAACCAGAGATGGCAAAGGGGCGGCGGCTCGTTTCCATGGAAACCGGGCTCCGCAGCGGAGCACGAGGAGAGGCGTATGACCAAGGAAGTCCTATAGGCAAGCCTTGTGTGTGACAAGCAAACGAAGCTGAACAACGCGAGACAAGGCAATAAAGCTTGACCGTCCTCGGACATGAAACCACAGCGAAAGGACTGTCCGGAGAAAGACCGAGAGTGGACGTCTGTCGCCTCAAGGGAGAGAATTCTCAGACGGTCATTGACATCGTTTGTCCGACATCCGACATGTTTGGGGACGGTCGTAAATCCGACGCATCCAACCGCACTCGGTGGGCCCTGACCTTGACTGGGCGACAGCGAACACTCAGCGGGTCACTCTGGGAATCGACATCTCGCTTCCCCCATGGCAGCTCGCTTATGACCAGTGTCGTTGTGCATCCCCTCTCCCTTTGCGATTTGTTTTCTTGTGTTTTGTGCCGTTTTCATTTTTTTTTGTTCTCCATGCTTTATTACTGTTGTTTGCCCTTGTTGTTTGGAAAGATGCCCTTTTTTGTTTTGTTTGGGCATGGAGTCTTTATCCTGTCTTAATTGTTTGATGTTTTATCCGGTTTTATTTGAGACGTTTAATTTTCGATAATGCAGCAGTAATAACTAATTGTCTGTAAGGTTACTGGTGAATTCCCACAGTAAACAAAAGCAGCCTTTTAACGTCTGGGTTGTTGTGCGACTTTCCCCTTCATTTTGGGTATGTAATACTATGTATAGCTTGTACGTTAAAGGTAGCGTGTACAATATCGTGATTACAAATTGCCACAGTACCGTTTTAATCACATTTCAAATTTGGCATGTATATTCGAGCTCTGTCAGTGTACGCTGATTATCACAATCCGTTTCATCGTGACCACTAAGCCATGGTCATTTTCTCCATCTCTTCCGTCAATGGTCACGTTGTCGAATCGTAATTTCGCTTCAATCCTTTGCACGTTTTTATTTTCATTGTCAGCAATACGTAAGGAGCGGGGAGGACAAGTGGAGCCCTGGGCAGGGAGGTGCCCTCTCACCTCCCTGGCCTGGGGGAGGAAAGAAGTGCAGGGGTCCGACTCACCGCTCCAGATGGGGGTTCAGAGGCTGGGTCATCCAACTATAGACCGACACCCACGAGTCATGCAGCCCACGAGTTCGACACTAGGTAAAAACAGCCCACGAGTTCGACAGATACAACACGGGGCTTAAATGTGTTGTTCTCGTGGGCCTTGTTAGGTCAGTGTCGAACTACTGTAATGGGCTGTATGACTCGTTGGTGTCGGTCTCCTGACGTGCACCCTCAGAGGCAACGGCTAGTGAGTGGTACGGGGAAAATGTTTAGTCCTACTGTACACTCCCGTTATAACGAACACGGTTATAACGAAATTCCGGTTACAACGAAGTAAAAAAAATCAGGGCGAAACATTATCCGCTCTATTTTTTTTTTATTATTGTGTAATCGTCCGGTTGTAACGAAATTTCAATATAACGAAAGGAAACTGCTGGTCCCAAGGACTTTATTATAACGGGAGTCCACTGTAGATGTATATTTGTTGTCATTTTTATGTATACTATGCATATCACATCTTAGCTGTTACAAACATGTGACCAGGGTCCGTTGCTAGAAACTTTGCGTTTAAACGCAACTTGCAACTGATTGTCACTGGCCAATCAAAATCATTGTTGCATGCATGTCTTCTTAATAGGGCAGACCCTGAGCCAATCAGAATGGTTGTTTCAAAATTAGCAATTATTTGAAATTGATTGCAACTTTCTTGCAACGGGGCCCTGCTCACATAATTTGTACGTGTGTGTGTGTGTGTGTGGGGGGGGGGGGGGGTGTTTGTCTGTTTTTCATGGTTACAGTTCGTTTTTTCCGAAGGTTCGACAATCCGAAAATCAAATAAGGTTCGTTATTCCAAAGGCTCATAATCCCGAAAATGAAATAAGGTTCGTTATTCCAAAGGCTCATAATCCCGAAAATGAAATAAGGTTCGTTATTTCGAAGATTTGTTCATCCGGAAATGATATATGGTTCGTCATTCCGAAGGTTCGTTAATCCGAAAATGAATAAAGGTTCGTTCTTCTGAAGGTTCGTTAATCCGAACGATCGAGAAATAAGGTTCGTTATTCCCAAGATTCGTTAATCCGAAAATGAAATAAACTTCATTTAGGAGCAAATTACGGCATTGCAAAACAAAATTGTAGGAAATTATTCAATGAAAATTGAATTAAAATACGCACACACACCCACACATGCTTATACAGTATGTATATGTAAACACAAACACACATGTCACAGACTGATTGACAAACTAGAATGCAATCGTAATTTGTAATAGCCTTATTCACGAAAAAATACACATTTTCTCCTCCTCCTCTCTATACCTCGCTTCCCCCTCTTTTACATCATCCTCAGAGTGAGCCGTTCTTTGCCACAGTTTATTAAATTTTCGAAATAACAATTTTTTTTTTTCATTTTTTGGCTCAACGAACCTTATCTGATGTTCGGCTGAACGAATATTATTTCATTTTCGGATTAATGCACCTTCGGAATAACGAATCTTATTTCGTTTTCGGTGTAACGAACCTTCGGAATAACGAATCTTATTTCATTTTCGGATTAACGAACTTTTGGAATGACAAGCCCTATTTCATATCCGCAATAACGAACTCTCCGAATAACGAATCGTATTTCATTTTTGGATTAACGAATCTTGGAATAACGAACCTTCAAAATAACGCCACAAATGGATAGGTACAGGTAAATATATGTGTTTCGGAATAATGAACCTTCGGAATACCAACCTTATTTCATTTTCGGATTAACAACCCTTCGGAATAATGAACATATATCACCAGCTTTCATTATACACTAATTTTAGATATTGAAAATGATAATGGCGCAGAAGAAGTCAAATCAATGATGTAAGCACCAAATGATACCGCCGATACTCTCCGAACGCCGTTTTGTTTGTTTGTGTCCTTACGGCCATGTCTTCACACTGGCGGAGAAACACACACACACACAAACAAACCAAATAACAAACAAACACACAAACACACACATGAAGACATCATAATGCAAGACAGAAGAATAGCAAGGAGGTTCAAGAGTGGGAGCTTGAACTGGCTATAATCATTCGGACAGCTGTCAGTTTTCTGTGGAGTCTACAGGTGCATCTGTACCTTTGATCTTGCCGTTTGATGCCGCCATTTTTCTGAGCTATCTTTAGATTGCAAGATTTATTTTGAACGTCAACATAATGTCATGTATATTTTGCATGTTTATTCATTAAATGAAATGAACTTTCATCTTATGATAAAGCATATAAAACAAAAGTAATCCCGTCCAGAAATATGTACAGTAGTCAAAGTGTAAATCTGAGCTGTATGTTGTGAAAGAGTTTGAAATTGTACCCTCCGGGAAAGCCGATTTTATCACTCTTCCGATTGATTTCGACGTATAAAAGTGACATAATCTTTGAATATAGTTCTTTAGAAATTGAAATGTCAGATACGTGTCCAGACATTTTTTTTTTCTTTTGGCAATTTGCGGAATTTCTTTCAACGCATCCCCGTATCTTTACCGTCATGTACCCCTCATCTTTAATAAGTATAGGGATGGCGAGAAGTACCATCATAAAACAATACAATTGTATCTTCCTTAGAGAGTAGCTGATTATAATGCAATGAGACATGAATCTATTGTTTTCCTATCACTTGGGCAGATCCAGTTTGGCACATACTTCAAAATATTTTTGAGTGGTGGCATCGAACAAGGAATCAAAGGGAATACAATTGTTGTGCCTCTACGTCTTAAAAATTGAACCTCTTTGGGAATAGTAATAATCGATTCATTGTGTGCTGATAAAGTCTCACGTAAGAGGCTGTTCCAATCATTCCAGACATGTTTTGTTTACTTCTTTGTCTGTTGCTGTTTGTTTTCTCTTTGAAAATGAACGTTTGGACTCGACATAGCGATATCGTTTTTAAATCATAGAATTTGTATTCGTAGCGGAATGTTCCTTAACCAATTGATTCGCGTGTCCTAGTCCCCTCCCTTCGATTTCTCTACAATTAAGTTGCACTGCAGGGCGAGACTGCATAAAACTTTCTTCGACGATGACTTTTCGAAATTCGGAAGATGAAAGAGACTCGGGTAATTTCGAGAGTCATTAATACCGTTGCGACTCATGTCATTTTAGATTTCGAGAGACTTACGAATACCAGGCGGGCCATCGACTCTGCCAGCTGGACACATTTCGCCCCCCTGAACGTGACTTGATGTCCCCCTATCAATCTTCCAGTTGGGGGATGGTATCGGGGTTGATAGTCTCCCGGAGTCGGGCCCGGAATGTGACCTTGGAACGAGACAAAAGAAGTCATTGTGTTACACAACGTCCTTGTCAACAATGATTCGGAGTGCAGGGACCTTATCCGAAGGCTCATGTTGTTATTTTCGGGGTTTTTTGTTTTATTTTGTTTTATCATGTCGGCAGCGATATTTCGGCGAAAGAATGATTTTTTTTTTAATGATCATCAAGGGAGAAGAAGATCACAGGAAACGAGGAGAGGGGTTAAAGATTTGGAGAGGGTGGGGGGAGGAGGTGGAGGTCCACAGGATGGAGCTCCACTGGATCGCTGGAATCCAGGCATGGGTTCAAGGCCACCATGTAGTCTGCCGGGATTCGAATGCAGTGCTAACAAAATACTTTATTTTGCATTATTCAAATCGATTTGGATGGTTTGGTTTGGTTTTGTTTGGTTTTGTTTGATGCAATTTCTGTACTTCTTCTTTTCTGTTCTTTTGTTTTACTCCAAGGCCAGTATCAAATTAAAGTAAAAGGTGCAAAAAGTATATCGGTGATTCTTGATGATAATTAGGATTATATTTGTTTGTTTTTTTTTGTTTTTGTTTTTGTTTTTTTGTTGTTTATGTGCGCAGGATATGACCTTATATTCGTCCGGCTTTTTCGAAAGGGTGGGGTGAAATGTCGTGCCGCTTTTTATTTTCTTCTCTTCTATTCTCTTCTTTCCATATTTATTGTCTCCTTCTTTTCTTGTCCATCTTCTCCTTTGTTTTCATCCTTTTTTTTTTTTGCTTCTCTTCTTCCGTGACTTGTACAATTTCAAATATTTTTTTACTATACTTATATATCTAATAATGTGAAATTTACGTCAGTTTTGCGACGGATTTATAACTTATTAGCGACGTATCACTGACGTGAAATTAACGTTGCTTTGCAACATATTTATCACGTCATATTAGCGACGTACTAATGACGCGAAATTTACGTTATTTTTTGCGACATAGGCCTATTTATGACGTTATATTAGCGAATTATTAATAACGCAAAGTTAACGTTCGTTTGGCGACTTCTTATGACGTCATATAAACAGCGTATGAATGACGTCAGATTTACGTTGCTTTTTGAGGTGTTAATCACGTCATATTGGCGACTTATTTCCTGATGCTAGAAACACGGCAGAATGTCAATTTCACGTCATTATATGCCGTCTTTTTGACGTAAATGAGGTAAGAAAATAGATGCAATTTAGACGTCTCAAACTGACGTCAAAAATTGTATTTTTGCTCAAATGGAAAACATCTAAAAGACGTCATATTTGTGACGTCTTTCTGACGTCTGAATGTTCATACAAAGACGTCATAAAGACATGTAAACTACTTATATAAAGAGAAGATCTGACTTCAAGAAACGTCTTTTTGAAGAAAACAAACAAAGTATAGATGTCATAAACATTTCAAATTGACGTCAAAATGCCATATTTTTGGTCAAATGGAAGTTGTCTAAAAGACGTCATATTTGTCGGTCAGACGTCTTTATGACGTGTATATTACCATTTTAAAGACAGGATCTCACGTCAGAATAAGGTCATAAGCATGTCGTTTTTTTAGGAAGCAAAAAGATGGCGTAGAGACGCATTTTTGACGAAAATAAACCAATAAAATGGTCGTGATTTTCACGACTTTTTTAAGTTGTGACATTACAAGATCTGATAAAGCTGTGAGTAACTCAACCATGATACGAATCTAACCTTCTGTACTCCTAATCCTATATCTGCGTCTACCACGTAGATCCATGCTCTATACCCTCGGGATCATGACAGAGTTATAAACGACGTCTTCTAATAACATCTGGTAGAAGATTCTCATCCATGACTTCTGATGTGCCACTCAATATTCCAATGAAGTGAGTACTATAGTGATTATAATCTTAAACTGACAATGAGTACGCACTGCATTGGCCTTTAAATAATTCAGCAGTGATTTCGATGAAGGCAATTGTTCATATTTAGTCGCAAAAACGAATCAATATCAGCCCAGTTTCAAAGAAGTGCTTAATTGCAACTGCCAGGGCGTACATTAGCATTGACATTTTATTTCAAGATGGGAACTATACTTAGATCTAAATGGTATATTATGCAAAATGTCCGATTGTCCGTGATCACTTTGGGAGGTAAAAAAAAAGAGAGATTGCATTGATATGGAAAATAAGGTTGCATAAAGCCTAGAAATGCCATCATGGCTTATGTTTTGAACTGATAGGGTCTTTAAAGGAAACCTCAGGATGATTTTGAAACTTTGGTATTCGAACATCTATAAACTGATTATATTGGGTAGGCCTTCAAAGTTTCAAAATTTATAGTCATTGGGATGAGGAATGGAAAATGTTCATTGAAAAAAAAAAACCTGCTCAATGAACAAGGCTGATGACATAGAAGCTTCATATAAAGCTGCATGATTGGGGATCAAGGAAGCAGAACAAAGAAAGGGAGCATATTCCACACAGGTGAACTTGTTAAAGCAAGTGGATTGTAATGGATTTGCACTCCTTCATCACTGGAATACGTGAGCCTCTATATGTCATCATCCTTGTTCAGTGTATTTTTTTTTCCGGTTTTTCAGAGTATTGATTTATCTTTTCAGGACTACAATAAATACCACAAATCTATACATAGCACTATTACTTTATTTACTGCATGATGTGAAATTATATAAATTGTCTGGAATGCCCTTTAACTTTGGTTGTTTTCCCCGGGAACGATTCCCTTCTGTCGATCTCAACTCTACACGCTTATACTTTTTAGGGTTTCTTCTTATAATAATCAGACGGAACAATTTTTCAGTTGACATTTGACATTTAATTTTTTTTTCTACAAATGATTTACACAACACTTTAGATTTTAGATGTCATATCTTAAACAACAATCAACTAAATCCAGACAGTAAGAGGCATAATATAACTTCAAACTTCTTTGTATTCCTGCTATATGTAGTTCCGCCTGGTGTACAGGATGCATGGAAGCTTCTTTTTTCCTTCGTTCTTTCGTGATTTTCCCATCCCCTTTTGAATGTTTTGAATTACTGCTCGCGTCATCCTGTCGGAATGTCTGCATGATAGCTATTTTTGTTATTTTTTCTGTATCAAAAGAAGGCATTGACATTTGGAGAACATTCTCCCTGACGAATAACAATAGAATGTATATCAACCATTCAGTTTTCAGAGAGCCCAGAGAGGGAACGAGTATAATGGAGACCAGCCCTTTTGTTTGCTTGGATTCATTGCTATGGTAACCCATCTGATCATCAAGGTCACAAATTGCAATTCACAATATTTATTTCATCGTCCGTCTCATCTTCAAAATCGAAAGTATGTACCGATGCGCCCTAAAAAGGATACATAAATGTGTCAGTTCATATATCCCTTTCTAATTGAACACAACATACTGAAATATTTGTCTAGCCCCCGCTTCTATAGGTTTGATAAAGTTGACAATTATTTGTCACGCAAAAGTCTTCAGGGAGATCGCTTGCGTGTTACAACTGGCGTCCAATCTACAAACCGTGGTATTTGAATATGTCACCACCTACACAAGGCGCAATATCAACACCAACAATTCTGATAAAAAAAGAAAGAAAAAAAAAGCAAACAAACAGTCAATTCAATATATTATGTATGCACACATCATGACATTTAACGCATCTAAATGTTTCTAGGTACATAATAGAAACAAACAAAATGATTTATCTTCTCTGTCAATCCATCTGAGAAGATATAATGTCATATTTCTCAAAGTTATAAGGAATAACGATCAAAAGAAAAAACAAAACAATACAAAACAAAAAACCAAGTACGCCTGCAAGTAAAGGGTTTGCATGCTTAGTATTTTCTGCGAATTGTCCGGGAGGGAGGAGATTCTTATTCGGCAACATTAAATCGTGAAGTCCAAAATATTGGGCCACATTTTGGTCATATCACCAAGATGAGATAACCTGGTGATGAATAAACTATAGTGATATATGAAATGTATTTATTTACCAAATAAACATTGTCGATGTATAGTCAAAGGAGATAAAGCACACTGTTGGTGAAAAAAGAAAAGAACGGGCAATAATGTGTGCAGGGTAGTCGAGGCCAATCGTTTCAACAATGTAGAGAATAATAACGTATTTGCAATATTTACAGAAGCAATGTTATAATCATGTACATATTTACAGGTTTTATGGGATCATTTATACATTATAAGAGCTACTTTCGTAATGATTTCCGAAGAGCATTACGGGTATTAATATTTTTAGATCCTGTGGAAAGATATAGACAAATGACAGTTGCTTTGTAATGAAACAAAATGTAACATACGTCCAACTCATACCTGAAATATAAGATGCGTTGAATATAGGGAATCAATGACCTTGAAATATACTTAACGTCTGTAAGGTTTTCTATGATAACATTTTGTTCATTCGCGTCTATTCCTTTGTAAATGAAACGACCCATGCAAATTCTTAAAAGCATTATATTCGTTCCCATAAAGTTTCTCTCAACTATAAAATATGTAATTCAAATCCAAAGCAAAAATCTTATTGAAGAGAAGAATTTGAGTTCCATTAGCTATGTATTGACAGGCGAAGTATTCGAAGAAGTACAAAGATAATCATGCTATGGATATGTCAGTTAGATCATACTTTCTGGCTATTGCCGTAAAATGGGCAGAAGATACTAATGATGACAAATATATGTTATGCTGCATACTCTGCTGCCAAAAGACCGTAACGGCAAAGATTAACAAAGCATTGCGTGACTTGGTAGTCTCGTTTTTGTTTTTGTTTTTATCTGTTTTTGTTTTTATTTGTTTTGTTTTTGGTAATACACTTGTCAGTGTGTATATTTCAGGCTGACGACATCTGCGAATAACTCGTTGTGAAGGTGACCTTGTGAACTGTCTACTTTAAGAAGATTCAAAACGAGAAAGAAAACCATCAATAATTGACATCTCCTTGTCACTTGTAATGACACAATAATAGCTATCCTGTCAGATTAGTGCATCACGCTAATTGCACGGCAAAATGACACCACTTCACAGGAGTGGCGCCACAGGATCAGCACAGTGTATAAAGATGCACTGAAATGATGACAAAAACAACGATGGCAACATCAACGACGAGGCTATTAATAACCTCACCAGCGTTTATGGATGAAGATTCCTTAAAGCAATTAACAGATTTATAAATCATACTTATATACCAATTAAAAGTTTGAGGTTAGTCTTGATGTGGACATTTCTTGAATATGCTGTTTAACTTTTGATTTATGATTAAATTGCTCCCTCTTGTCTGACTGCCTGTGTTTATGGATTGACAATGTCGTCATAACAACATAAAGTTCTTTTTACAGTCTGTTCTTCGTACTCACCTCTTCAATCATACCAGCTACCAACTAATGGCACAACATATATTATACAGTATGTCCACACACACACACACACACACACACACACACACACACACACACACAAACACACAAATACAACGGGGTCCTCCGCAATGATATCTTTAAAAATAGTAAATCAATCTAAATACAAATTCAGGGTATGAAACTATAACTCATTGCCCACATCTTACAGAAACCCTATTCGATTTGCTTCAGTGGTCAGAGAGAAATGAGGAATTTTGTAGAGGATGTCGGGAATCTCTTCCGTCCAAATTCTGTCTATTATTCACACACAAGAGCGTTGGATTGCTAAAATTGGAAGAATAAGACTCATGACATGCTTTACAACAATCGATATTTCTCTGTGACCGCTAAATCAAATTGAATGGGGTTTTCTGCAAAATAGAGCTAAGATGTTACATTTCAAGACCCTGAAGTAGCACTTAGACAGGTCGATCATATTGGGTGTTATCAATTAGAAAATCTAATTGTAATTTTTGGGGCGACTTACTCCAGTATGTCCCCCAAAAATTACAATTAGATTTTCGCGTTGATAACACCCAATATGATTAATTCTTTTAAATGCTACATCAGGGTCTTAAAATTTAAAATCTTAGCTCTATTTTGCAGAAAACCCCATTCAATTTGGTTGAGCGGTCACAGAGAAATGCGGATTGTTGTAAAGCATGTCATGAGTCTGATTCTTCAAATTTGAGCAATTCAATACTCTTGTGTGTGAATAATAGACAGAATTTGTACGGAAGAGATTCCCAACATCCTCTACAAAATTCCGTATTTCTCTTAAACCACTGAAGCAAATCGAATGTTTTTTTTTAAAGATGTGGGCAATGAGTTACAGTTTCATACCCTGAATTTGTATTTGGATTGATGTAATACTTTTAAAGATATCATCTGTTGTGGAGGGCCCCGTTGTAATTTTTTTTTTTTTTTTGGGGGGGGGGGGGACATACTGTATAGAACGCAGATTAACCCTTTATGTATACCAAGATCTTTGGTTAATGTGTACAACCCTGTGGGGTCTTCTGTACTAATCAGCACTCCAAGCACATATAGGGTAGAGAAAAAAAAATAGCAATGGGAAGTAGACAAAATATTGAAGTGCATCATGTAGGCCTCTTTGTTTCCTCTTGGGTGAACTTGATTATAGACTTCGACACAACTACACTGTATAACTTTCATGTTTCAACTTGGAATTTAGCAAGTATATACATTGCACAAAGATCGGATTTAAATGGATGGTATAGTATTGGTTGAGGTGATGAATCAGCTTTTTACTTTTTGCAAGATACTTAAGAATGACTTTACGAAATATGAAATAGCTTACAATTTTAAGAGACATTCAAAGTTTACTTGAAGAAAAACGGTGGGTTCCATGTTTTATTAGGATCGCTTTGTTTTAGATATCTTAGTCCTTTCAAAACCAATTTTCTTCAAATAAACTTTGAATTCCTTTTAGAGTTGTATGTTTTTTCCTATTTCATAAGAGGTTTCTCATTATCTCAATTAATAATCATCAAAACAGTTGCAAACCTGAAGCCCCATCTCAAGCGCAACTGCACCATCCTTTTATGAGTCATAATCGGTGGAACACATCTGCATTAGCAAGAAATCATAATCGCTTGGGGAAAAAAATCATCACACTGTGAAGGTCATACTATAAGGGGCATAGAAGAAAAATAAATAATTGAGGAGAAGATTTGTAGCCTCTCTAAATGTCGCGTTGTAAGTCCTTGATTTGAGGTAAATGTTTGTGAGTTAAAAACAGCACACGATCGCTTCGGTACCTCCAATGCAACACACAATATATGTATATATCTTCGATTTGTCTAAATTGGGTTTAATCTGTTCAAAGGTTACTCAATCAGTTTTATCAAGCGTCTACTAGGGGCCAAAGAAGATGCCGATCGTGTGACATGCATGTTCGATGGCGCCTGAAATTTTGTCTATTGAGATGAAAAGGGCACGAGGAGTCAGGTATATGCTAGTGGTGAATCAGATGGAATCAGGGGAGGTGGATGTTGTCAAACATAAAATGACTTTTATTTCCGGAATTTACTGTCACCGACGACACATGAAAAGCTGTTTGGCTAAATCACCTATATAGCAGTTAAAAGCACAATCCCTCCGAGATTAAAATGAGGTTTTGCTAACATTGGCCTACTTCCAGATAATTGATGCAATCAAGATTATTAATCAGAGCGGGAGTCATGTTCTTAGGGGTGCACGCTACGAGTCCAATACCCACGAGTCATGCGGCCCACGAGTCACTCAGCCCGTGAGTCATACAGCCAGCCCACAAGCTCGACGCTGGCAAATAAACCGCGAGTCCGCGACAATAGGCAAATAGGGCCCACGAGTCCGACACTCGGCAACCCCCCCCCCCCCCCCCCCAAAAAAAAAAAAAAAAACCAAACAAACAAACAAACAAACAAAAACAAACAACAAACAAACAACAAAAAAAAAAAACAAACAAACAAAAAACATGAGTCCGACGCTATAATCAATTTAACGCAAACAAAGCCCACGTGCAATGACGTGTCCTACAGACGTTGCATCACTGTACGCAGTGTCGATCTCGTTGGTCTTTTCAGCCTAAATGATGAAAATGAATAATGATTGTAGCGTCTGTCGTTGATACAATGCACAATCATTCCATCAATTCAATTTCATTTTTTGTTGGCATTTCTTTTCTTAAAATGCTTTACAATAGAGTATCAACGAAATTGATCTATAAGCTTCCCCTAGGCATGGTGGGCGTGTCGGCGTAGATAAAAGGTCAGGTTGTCTGTTCTTGCGTGCTTGTCAAGAATTTACCCTGAACCTGTGGGCATTAGTTAAGTCACCTGGTGGCATTAACAAATTTAAACTTACGTGACATCATAATGGTCTAAAAGCTGATTGGTCGCCAACTCAAATAGAAGCTTACACAAACAAGCGTATTAAAAGAAACACAATGTTGTTGAGATATGAAGCGCAACTAACTGTTCTTCTTCTCCTCTATCATTTCCTCCTCCTCCCCATCTTTATCATTGTCGTTATAACAACAAGCATCATAAAATGCTACGGGCTTTAGAATCTATGCAATCTGATTGGTCAATTATTCATTCCGTTCCACGCTAAACCATTCATCCGGTAAAATCCGAATTCAAATGCATGGTTCAAGCCTATAGTATTGTAGGTTGCCGGACGCATGAAGGGGAAAAAGATTGAATTTTATGAATTTACGAGCCCATTTTATAAAACGAATGATGCACAGGCCTGTTTTTTTTTTTTTATTCGTGAGAACTGGATTCTCTTGTTAACCGACTCTCACCGATCCACTCTGTCCTGTGCGTCATTTGTATATTAATGTTATAACTATCAAAGTAGTTTTTAGTATAGTTCTACTACTTTCACCGATCCTGGTGATTATCATTAATGTTATCATTACTACCTTTCCCTGCATGTTTTACTGTAATGTTATATCATGTCTATAGTGCCTGGTACCAGAATTATTATCTTTTTTCTTGTATACATAGCGGTTACAGCTCGTTATTCCGAAGGCCGGGTTAGTTAATCCGAAAATGAAATAAGATTCGTTATTCCGAAGGTTCATTAATCCGAAAATGATATACCAGTAAGGTTCGTTATTCCGAAGGTTCGTTAATCCGAAAAATGAAATAAGTTTTGTTATTAATCCGAAAACAAAATAAGGTTCGTTAATCCGAAAAATAAATTCCGAAGGTTCGTTAATCCGAAAATGAAATAAGGTTCGTAATTCCGAAGGTTCGTTAATCCGAAAATAAAACAAGGTTCGTTATTCCGAAGGTCGTTAATCCGAAAATGAAGGTTCGTAAATCCGAAAATAAAATAAGGCTCTTAAATTAAAAAAATAGAGTAAAATTCTTGTAGTGACAAAATATGGTATTGTAATTGATATACTGTCTTATGCGTTCCTTGATACGTGTGCGCATATGTGTGAGTATCTGTATTGAGGTCAAGTGCATAAAACCTTTGAAATTACTGTTTACATGCCCATCTTATCCGTTCTCACCCCCATTATCTTCGCCTTTATATGGCCTCACGTTTATCGGTAGTCTAAAATTCATCGTCATCATCATCATCATCATCATCACCATCATCATCATCATAACAATTCAGGAAAGGCATGTTCACTTTGAAAAGGAGATGCCAGCATACTCATACTGTCTTTGGACACATAAACACATACGCGCCCATACAGCCCCCCCCCCCCCCCCACACACACACACACACACATATGCGTGGACTTAAATATAAAGGCTTTAAACAAATAAACAATCAAATATACTCAACAAGCAGATTGCAAATGTATAACATCTCTTTTAATAAGCTTCACTGTGAAGAGTGGAATGTAATCGAACTTGCCCTATACACCGATCAGTTTCTATAGGTAAGAAATTATCTTTGCATGAATTCAATGAGAAGTTAAATGCAGTTCTCCACTTTTTGTGTGTGACATGGTAACACATGGAATTCATGTCGTTATGGTATTACTGACAAAATGTAAGCCAGTGCTTTGTGTCATTTCTAGCTCTCGTAAAGTTAAGTAAATTGCGTTTTAGCACTCCATTATGATAGCCTTTGCCATGAAAACCCTGCATCAAGGTTCGACCTCCCATGCCAAAATCCGACCGCGCGTAAAAATTGACACTAACTAGTCGGATACGTTCGCAGGATTCTGAAAAAGTTACATAGTCATGTTTGCATTCGGTTCAAGCCCAGGATACTAACTGCAATCTGCGCTCTTGTGTTATTACAGCCATCAGAAACAGTGAATCTCTTGTGAAGAGTGGAATTTAATGTAGGCCCACATTGTATTTCAGCTTGTTCCCTGTCATTTATTGCTACAGCTAGTGCATTTCTTTCATTTTCTCATCTCTTTTAATTTCTATCTATTCCCTTGACTTTATTAGCTCTACGCCTTTTACATGTGCGTGTAATTATCTATTTTCTAAGAAGAAATGCATGTATAGGCCTACATGTATGTAAAAAACTTCATGTGTACGAAAAGAAACTGCAACTTTTCTGTGTAAAACCCGATTTTGGACACGTTAGGTGTACTGTTTGGATATTCAAGTTAGGGTACCCATCGTTAGAAGTGAAAAAAAAAAAACGAGTTGTCAGTTTGCATGCATATCACTTTCTTTGAGCATTTTTTTTTTTTGGGGGGGGGGGGGTGGTAGAGGAGCCGCGGTCACAATCTCAAAAAGGGAAGGTATTCAAAAAATTAAAGGGTTGGTATAGCATTGGCTGAAATGGGGCTTCAGGTTTCCAACTTTATGATTTAAGGTGGGTCCCACCTTTTATTAGGATTGCTTTATTTTTGGAAATCTCATTGCAGCCATTTCAATACCACTTTTCATCAAATAAACTTTGAATTCCTCCTACAATTTTTTTATTATATGCTCTTCCTTATTTCATAAAAGGTTTCTCATCACACACACATACACACACATCATCATCATCATCATCATCATCATCATCATCATCATCATCATCATCAAAAACATGTTGGAAACCTGAAGCTCTATCTCAACCGAAACTGTATCCATCCATTTAAGATAACGTTTCTTTCCATTCCCCCTCCCCCTTCCCCTGCCAGTTCCTCCTGGCTCTGCCGCAGTGTATATCAGGGCAATTACCCCCCCCCCCCCCCCCCGACAATACCCCCCGCTAAATACTGGTTAGTGATAAGGTTAGAGTAAAGATTAGGGTTTGGGTAAGGGTTAGGATTAGGTTCAGAATTAGGATTAGGGTTAGAGAAGGGGGAAGGGTCCGGGGTAATTGCCCAGGAGGTAATTGCCCTAGACCCCTGCCGTCTTATTGTCGTTACTGTTAATATCATTAAAAATGTGAGGGTGTCTGAAGGTAGGCTATAGAAAAAAATCACACAGTCCCTTACGCTGTAAATCCAATCCCTCAGGTAAATAATTGTTCAGCCTGAATTAAAATCAAGATTCTTGATCTACGCCACTTCTTCACGCAACGCGACGTGCTTTGCCTGAAAATATACACGTGTATCATCCTCCCCAGAGGAATATCGAATTTTCATTGCGTAATATCCCAGCAGTTTTTTTGTTTTTTTTTTATTACGACATTGTATTTTGTCATTATAATGAGTTTATTTCATGTTCGGAATAACGAGCCTTATTCCATTTTCGGATTTACGAACCTTCGGAATAACAGACCCTATTTCATTTTCGGATCAACGAACCTTCGGAATACGAACCATATCATATATTCGGATGAACGAACCTTCGGAATAATGAACCTTATCATAATTATATTCGGATTAACGAACCTTCGGAATAATGAACCTTATCATAATTATATTCGGAATAACGGACGCTATTTTATATTCGGATCAGCGAACCTTCGGAATTACGAACCTTCGAAATAGCGAGTCTTTTTTCATTTTCGGATGAACGAACCTTCGGAATAACCAACCATATTACATTTTCGGAATGACGAAACTTCGGAATAACGAACCCTATTTCATTTTCGGATTAACGGGCCTTCGGAATAGCGAACCTTCGGAATATGTTCTCCACGAATGTTCGGATTAACGAACCCTTTTACATTTTCGGATTAACGAACCTGTAGGTTTAGGGAATTTGTGTGTTTCGGATCAACGAACCTTCGGAATAACGAACCTTCGGAATAACGAACAGCACCCTACATGGTTACATGGAATTGTAACTTGTGGGACCCGCAACCTACCAGACCCTATTTCATTTTCGGATCAACGAACCTTCGGAATACGAACCATATCATATATTCGGACGAACGAACCTTCGGAATAATGAACCTTCGGAATAATGAACCGCTTTTAGGTCCCCCCATCTGCGTCTCAAAATTATCAATTTTATCACTTGAATGTTGTTTCACTTCCAAATATTTCACTTAAGTTCTCATAAGTACAATGTACCCTGCTTTTGGAATTACGATATCTTGATACCTCTTTCCTTTCATTTACATTGTGTATAAGCATGTTCTATTAATTATGTTAGAAATGGAGAAAGGAATAAACTTGAAACTTGCAGCTGAAAGAAATGTCATCCACGTGGCATTCACCCCTCAATAACCATTTTGTGGTATATTACATTCGCCGAATCAAGTATTTGATGTGTCTCCTGTCTTTATGACCCAAATTCTGTCCTTCTTTTTTCATTACAAATTGCATTATCATAATTACATCTATACGTACCCCGCTGGCCAATGTTTGATTTCATTATTCCTATCCGGTGCAGAGAGCAGTGCAGAATCTGTAACGATTCAAATCAATGATATTTGCAATGACTGTATGAATATTATAGACACAAAGTAAATGGATGTCTACAGAAGTAGCTGATTGAGAAAGAAGTAAAGCGGAAAGCGAACGAAAGTCAGTGTTTAGGATTAACCTCTTACACACAGTGCGATGACCCGAAAGGGCATTGGGAGAGGTAGCGAGAGAGGTGGAGAGAGGGAGGGAGAGAGAGAAAGACTTTTGGGGAAAAAAAATGCTTTTCGGGAATTTTCCAGCGTGGAGGAGGCCCTCTGGCTACGGCGCGATGAATGACGGAACAGAAACGCTGCCTCACGCGTGCGGATTCCAGAAAAGCCGGCAAAAAATAGCCGCCGTGGGAATACTTACCTACTGTGGGAGGTCGCTCTCTTGAATAGCGGCAGTACCCGAGCGAAGAGTTCACCGGCTGAACTTGACCGTTGCGACTTTTTGGCCATGATCCAAATTTTTTTGCGGTCGTTTCCATCTTTGAGGACGTCAATTGGCTGAAGTGTGAATGCTGAGAGAGAGAGAGAGAGAAAGCGAGAGAGTATACGAAATAATGAGCACTACGAGAATTTAAAAAAAAAAGAGGGGGTGGGGTGAGGAGAGCGAGGGCTCCTTTTTATCCCGGTTGTGACCTGATTTACTTAATACGAACTTTCGAAGAAAAAAGTGCGAAAATCGATGAAACGTGGCAGATATTTATGATAAATCTTGGTTGTTGTTGTGTCGATATCATTCATTGAACTGATAAAGAGGAAACGGCTTTCGAACTTTGAGGACGAAATATTGAAATTGAACGAGATGAAAGCGACGAAATCAATACTTTGCGTGACTTCTTTAAAGTAACCTTATGACTAGGACCCCTCCCACCTCCAAAGAACTAGTAAAAATCGATTATTTCAAGAGACATTGCAATGCAAATGCATATTGACCTGTATTGATTCATAATACGATGGACTTATAGCTTCGTCATGATTCTCCGATAATCACATTATGTGGCAAAAAGAATAGCTATATAGGTATGATATGTGCCATGAATTTTTACAATAATCTCTCTACAGATTTTCTTTACAGAAAAACTCTCTACAGAAAAACTCACCGATATTCTGTCAATGACATAATCTGTCATTGCTAGAATACTACTTCTATAAACAGACCACGGAGTGCACTTTCCCCTACTGAGCATAACTTTCGTGTTTTCCAGCGATGTTGTTAAGTAGTTCAGCAACTTGGAAACATGCTGGTTACGCTCAGGTCATAACATTGACAGAATCTATAGTGTGAAAGGTTTGATAGTGGAGTTATCCAAGTTATCTAAATAAAAATACTAGAAAAATTATTTTAATATATATGACAAGATTTTTTTTAGATATTCATTTGGCCAAATGTTATTAATGTTGAGGGTATCATGAATCGACACAAGTCAGACTGAATTTGCGTTTCGTATAGGTTCTTTAACCCTCTATGTGCTCTATGTGCAATGGTTACAGCTCGTTATTCCGAAGATTCGTTATTCCGAAGATTCGTTATTCCGAAGGTTCGTTATTCCGAAGATTCTTTGTTCCGAAGGTTCGTTAATCCGAAAATGATATAGGGTTTGTTATTCCGAAGGTTCATTAATCCGAAAATGAAATAAGGTTCGTTATTCCGAAGGTTCGTTAATCTGAAAATGAAACAAAGCTCGTTGTTCCGAAGCCTGTCGTTACAGACCCTATATCACTTCGGATCAACGAACCTTTGGAATAACAGATCCTATTTCATTTTCGGATTAACGAACCTTCAGAATAACGAACCCTATTTCATTTTCGGATAAACGAACCTTCGGAATAGCGAACCCATATTTCATTTTCGGATAAACGAACCTTCGGAATAACGACACAAATGTTCGGATGAACGAACCTGTTGGTATAGAAAATGTGTGTGTTTCGGATTAACAAATCTTCGGAATAACGAACCTTCGGAACAACGAACGTTCGGAATAACAAACAGCACACGCCACGGTAGCATCCTGTCCATATACATATCTGTGTGAAATTAGTACACATTTGACTAATTGGCATAGGAAGGGTCAATCATTATGAATTGAATGATGAGTCAGATAACTAACAATGCTATTCGTATGTTTCATACTAACGCTGAAATCACTTGCCCTATATACCCCCCTCCCCAGCAAACACCGACCCACTCCCTTCCTACTCTTCATTTCCAATAAAGATTCGTGGTTAGGAGACCGCAATATCATATCAAAATATTTCTAGGTCCTTCCCCCATTGGACATTTTACAATATAAGGTTTCTGTTTCCTCTTTCTTTCTCTCTCCTCCGTTGCTCATTTTTGGAACAAAGAATGTTTGGATACTTGCCAGCTTTCACCCCCCCCCCCCCCACACACACACACACAAACATGCACCTTTTCCACTCATTCTTGTATCAACCCGTGTGACGACACTCGCATACTTTCCCATAAAAGACGGATAAACAGACAAGCATACATAATACATAAACATGCACACATTCAGGATTGTTCATCCTTGTTTTATGCCATATCCAGAGGAAGCATATAATAACAAGTTCAAGTGTGACTTGTCTTTAAAACATTTTCACGTGAATGTGTTTTACTACTAAAGAACTCGGGTGGCTTTTAAAGGTCCTGTCACACCTTTCCGGGCAAGCTTTGCGTGTGATTTGCGGAGAGCAATTTTTGCTACCCGAAGATTCCCGCAGATGACCCGCACATGACAGTACCTGGCACGTATATCGCCCGTAGTCGCCCGGAGGCAGATGCAAATCCTTTTTAAGCGCAGCCATGTTTAGGCCCTGTTACACCTTTCCGGGAAAGCTACGCGGGCTTGTGTTGCATGTGGGGATTTTCATTTTTCCAGCATACCGGACAATTTCTGAGGGCGTACAAGGATTTGGGCGAATTTTTGCATGTGTCTTATAGTCCAAGAGCATTAGGTCAAAAAAGGCTTAAACCTGGACATTTTTGGTAACAAGCTGATTTTTTCAGGATAGGTCCAGAAAAATGTCTAGAATAACATACTAAAAGTCCTCATTAATCCTCTTTGAGCGTTTTCCGCAATCCAAGATGGCGTCCAAAATGGCCGCCATATCCAGAAATTCTTATAACTTTTCAACCAGAGAACCAAAGTACAAAATTTAAATGTCTAAATATATGTTTTTAAGCATGAAGAACTCAATAAAACACATATAAAGAGATTTTGATGCGCGCAAGTATGGTAATCCAAGATGGCGTCCAAAATGGCCGCCATATTTTGAAATTCTTATAACTTTCCAGCCAGGTACCGCACATACCAAATTTAGATGTCTAAATATATGTTTTGAAGGATGAAGAACTCAGTAAAATACATATTAAGAGATGTTGACGGACACAAGTACCGTAATCCAAGATGGCGTCCAAAATGGCCGCCATTTCCTTAAATACATATAACTTTTCAACTAGGCAACCCAATACAAAATTTAAGCGTCTATGTTTCGAAACATAAAGAACTCAATGAAATACATATTAAGAGGATGTTGACGCACGCATGTCCCGATTAAACCGCTCGACCTCTTCCTAAAATGCAAAATGGCGTGCAAAATGGCCGGCAGTCACAATTTTATCTCACAATTATGTAAATGTTAGTATAGTTTATAAGAAACATTTTTATTTAAAAATAGTTCTTATGAGTAAAGTATAGAAATAAAATATTTGGATGTTAAACTCAAAGAGTGTGTCCTTGTTACGAGAGAAACATTTCACCATCGTATTTGTTGCTAAATAGAGAGCCTACTAGATCTTTTTACCACATGGTCTATTTTCGTCACCTCGAGCACATGGAATGAAAATTAAGTGCTAGCCCTTTTTTACTACCAACGCATTTGGTGTCTACCATGAGGTGAGTTCCATTTGAAACTGTCAGTTATCACTCAAGAAGTAAAAACAATTCTTGCTGATGTCTGTGCTACATAAATGTTGAAAATGAGTGTCTGCATGTGCGACAAAATAATGTGTAATTCATCACACGACAGTGAATTTCTTCGCTGCACGTATATTGCTCCACCTATTAAAACAAAGTGTCTAAATTATCTTATTTATTTCGTGTAGATTAGGTAAAACTATATTATAGATAGAAATCAGAGAATGTGGCACTGGAATACTCCTCTCCTACACGAGGGATTTTCTTTTTTTTTACTCGAAAGTGAAACATATAGCGCAAACGTTTGGTTAGATATTGAATTGCTTCCATCAAAGAGTAGGAAATATATAAAGTATAGTATTCAGGGAAATGGGCAATATATGGGAGGGTGTGAAAAGGGGATTCCCTCCCCCTCCCCCAACATCAGGAAGATTTTGCATTTTCAGACTTGATATTCAGACATCTGATGCACCCTATTGGTGAAATTTTACATTTTTGTTTCCATTAAAAAAAGGAACAAAAAGTTATGTAATCATGGAAGTGCGCGGTCATAGGGTTGCCCGCTCCCACACGAGGGCAAAATTTCGTATTTTCAGACCTTAAATTTACAGATCTGTTGCACCTTTTTGGTGAAATATCTGATATTTGTTTTATATTTAACGCTAGAAGAAATATATATTCAGGAAAGTATCGGGGAGGGGGAAGTATGTGGGGAGAAAACTCCTTCCCATACGATTGAGAATTTGGCATTTTCCAATTTGAAATTCAGAGATTGAGCGCACTCTTTTGGTGAAATATCTGAGATTTGTTTTTGTCCTAAAATTAAGAAAATATATTAAGTGTATTAGTGGAAATATGCCGGGGAGGTGCAGGAGAGGTGTATGGGGGTGATGCACCCTCCCACAAAATGGATTTTCATTTTTTTGGTCAGGTTACGGGTTTAAGTATGGTGCCCAATGTTGGTGACATACTAGATTTTTGTTTCTATTAAAGAGTGTAAGTAGCATAAAGAATAAAGACTAGCACATCCAAGGCAATGAGCTAGTAGAGGATGGGGGGGGGGGGATCCCTTTCGACTGGAGGGAGTTTTGCATTTCTTTGATCATTAACCGGCCTATTGCACCTTTGATGTTATATTGATTGTCCATCCTCAAAGAGTAGATAATTCATAGTCTCAGTATCCCCATCCCCTCCAACTCCAGGGAGCTTTTATACTTGAATTGAAATGAAAATAATTATAATCATTTACACACATTTCATGGAATATTTGGGAATTGTTAATCAAAGGGGTATTTCATTTATATTGGGGATGTGAGCGGTGGAAGGGTTTTGTAGGAAGGACAAATTACCCTTACTTTTGCATTTTGTAAGTGAAAGATCTAGTGCACGCATTTTGATGACATATTCGGAAATTTGTTAATCTCAAAAGTGTACAAAGTCTATGGAAAGGGGCCGAGCGAGGGACGTTTTGCATTTTTGTGATTGCAATTCAATGCCAAAGTGCATATGATGAATATTTGGGAAATAATGATTGTATATAGGCCATCCCTTTCCACAAGGGGAGGGGGAATGCATCCAAGCGAGCCTATACCCGTGTTGTGCACATTTGAGGGAAAGATTCCACTGGACCTTCTGAGTTTTTGAATCTCGAACATTATGTTGAATATCTTTGTCTCTTGGTAAACAAACGGCGGCCATTATGGGCAACATTTGGTTTTCGCGAAGAACTCACGAGGTTTTATTTGTACTTACGTGCTTCATGATCACTGTATAAGTATTTTGTTAGGTTCCTTATGTCTCAAAATATATATTTATACATTTAAGTGCGCATCGATCGCGGTTACCTAGTTACAGGCTTATGAGAAAAACAGGAAATGGCAGCCATTTTGGACGCCATTTTGGATTTCTGAAAGTGCTTAAGTGCTTTATTTGTGTTTCAAAATCTCCGAATAAGTATTATATTTGGTTCCCTGTGACTAAAAACGTATATTTCGACATTCAAAGTGTGTACAGTTGAAGTCTACTTGCAAAATTATGATTTAAAAAAAAATCTGAAAATGGCGGCCATTTTGGACGCCATCTTGGATTACGGTACTTGCGTGCTTCAACAACTCTTAATATGTATTTTATTGAGTTCTTCATCCTTTAAAACATATATCTAGACATTCAAATTTTGTATTTGGGTTACCTGGCTGAAAAGTTATAAGAATTTCAGAAAATGGCGGCCATTTTGAACGCCATCTTGGATTACGGTACTTGCGTGCATCAATATCTCTTAATATGTGTTTTATTGAGTTCTTCATGCTTCAAAACATATATTTAGACATTTAAATTTTGTATTTTGGTTCTCTGGTTGAAAAGTTATAAGAATTTCTGGATATGGCGGCCATTTTGGACGCCATCTTGGATTGCGGAAAACGCTCAAAGAGGATTTATGAGGACTTTTAGTATGTTATTCTAGACATTTTTCTGGACCTATCCTGAAAAAATCAGCTTGTTACCAAAAATGTCCAGGTTAAAACTAATGCTCTTGGACTATTACTTGCTGGACGCATGCTACTTAAGTTCTACTTGCAGGCATTCCGTGTGACCTGCGTGTCAGGCGCGTGGGGGCTGACAACTCAGTGAAGGAATTCCTCTGAAGGAATATTTATTTGGCAGAGGTCCCAGTGAATGTCATAATCCTGGCCCGCAGCCAACTCTCAACTAAACAGCAGAAAAGCAGTAACTGACCCTCAACATGCACGCGGGTTAACTGCCTGTGACTTGCGGTAGCTACGAGCCTCCTGCTGGTGTTCAGCGTGGACCTCTGCTAGCAATCCCCGCGAGTCACCCGGAAAAAGTTTTGAGTACGTATATGTTCAAAACTTGGCTGCGGGTTAATAGGACCTGCGTGCGCAACTACGGGCGGCTGCGTGCTAGGTACTGTCACTGTGCAGGTCATCTGCGGGGACCTCCGGGTAGCAAAAATTGTTCCTCGCAAGTCACAGGCAAGGTTTGCACGGAAAGGTGTGACGGGCCCGTGAGCAAACTCAAACTTGTTCTGTGTGAGTCGCGGAGATTGCCCGCAGATGTCCACGCAGAACACCAGTAGAAGGGCCGTAGCGGTAGCATCTCGCAGGCAACTCCCATGCAACTATCCCGTAACTAGAACGTGAGTAGAACGTCTAGCACACGTCCAGCAGGTAAGACGCACGCGAAACTCTCCCAAATCCTTGTCCGCCCGCAGCTAGAAAATTACCCTGCGTGCTGGAAAACCCATACACGCAAGAAGCCCGGGTAGCTTGCCCGGAAAGGTGTGACAGGGCCTAGATGTGTTCCGACTAAAATAAACAAAAAATAAAAATAAAATAAAATAAAAAATATAAAGATAAAAGATATAAAGATAAAAATGGACTCCTCGATAAAGGATGAAAACATTTCCTCTCATAATTATTGATAACAGAAATGAAAGGATACAATGGATTTTTTTTTTAATTCGATAAAGGCACAATTTATCATTATTTTTTCTTTTTTTTTTTGGGGGGGGGGGCGCAAATCTGGCTACATCTTGAAGGGATGACGCCAAAGGAAACTGAAGGGTGATTGGTTGGTAGTTGCTGAATAAACCAAAATTCTTTTCTGTACGATATTCTTACGTATAATATACTGGCCTTTCTCTGTTTATATCATAAACAGATAAAGGCCAGTTATGAAGTGCTGACATCCGTACTCCATGCATTTGCATATGATTTACTGTGCTTGACGACATCGATTCGTGGAATACAAGTTGAACTTCAAATTCAATAACTTTCCGGGTTTTTTTTTTAAGTCCGATTTGAATGCACCCTCCCTTTCTTAGAATTTGCAGTCTTCTAGTCACTTCAAACATGGGTTGACTTTCACTCTAGACCTATATACAATCACAATGTCTCTGGTGATGCAAAGCTGTTTATTGTCATTCAAAAAGCACAGACACTTTGGCAGACAAACAATGAAATGGCGTAATAATTTCACGGTGGGAAAACCCTGTATAAATGTTTATGTTTCTCCGTAAACTGCAATTTACTCGATTGTAGGCTTTAATACAAGCACAACAAAATATCTGGGATTTCCCCGAAGACTCGATGCCGCTCATGATATAATCATTAGTCAAGTCGAGCGAATTTCCAGCTCCGTGAACAGTGGTGAAAGTGTTTTCTTTTGACGTAGCATTCTTCCCTCGAGGTATACAATGACTACATGAGCAATGTGTTTCATCAACCCCTCTATTCGCCCCGCTCTCTTTCTCGCGTGAGACGGGGACAAACAAACGGACGGACAGACAGACAGACACACTTCTACTTCCTCTTTCTCTGTCACCGTTTCCTCGAAAACGAGAAAAACGATACCGTAAACAAATTTGGATTGTGGTGGTATTTGCATTGCAGAAGTCTCTTTAGTTATGCAAGTGAAAAACAATCTCAAAGGGAAAAAGGTCATGTCAAAAAGAATCTGCGTTGATACTCCTCAGTCTAAGCACTCAGTTATTGCTCGCTCAAGCAGCAGGTCCCGTTTGATTGCGGTTGATGAAAACGTCTGATTAAGTTTGCTGTCGAGTTGGCTTTTAATTCAGGTTTTAGAATCAGAGGTGTAATGAGCTGGATTGTTCATCTGTATACCATGGGAGAGAATCCATCCCACCACGTACCTCCTCTGTCCGTATCAGATAAAGGTTATAGTCTGAAAATAAATAGTAAGTGTGACAAGGACAACAGCGAAAACTCCGTCATAATCGGATTATTGTTACAAAATAGTTCTCAAACGGTTGATATGAATCTGCAAATGACTGATCTTATTTTATAATGACATTACATCACAATATTCCATTAATCATGTACAAAAAATAAAGATAAAAATAAAAAGCGAATACTTTATGCCATAAAAATGTTAAATCATTATGTTGCTCATGGCCGAATGCAACTTCAAAATAATTATCAGTCAGTATTTATCAGGATTTGAGACTGGGACTATTAAAGTGCGTTTGAACAGAAAATGAAAATTTCAAAATATCATGTACAAACTTTATGGGAAGTTGTGAGGGGATGACATCATCACTTCACTATCTGCATATTCATTTTGACTGTTCAACAACTGTTTCGTGAAAACTAACGAAACTTCACAATTGCATAATTTCCTTAGGTTTCATCCAATTTTGATTAAAATGTCATAGTCGTAAACTCACAAAATTTTATTCTTTCTTTTCAGACAGACTTTCATATGGCCCGGCATTCTCTTTTAAGTATTTTTTTTTAATTCATCTTTTATTACTAATATTATTATTATCCCCACTTTACCTCATCTGAAAAATCTTCTTCCTGAAATAACAATTTCGAAACAAAAAAGCCCATATTCATGTTATATTGATGCCGGATGCGGCTTTCGCACTGCGTATTTAACGCGACTGAAAGAGACAAAAGATGAAATATGAAGGAAAGATAAAACAGGTAGAGAGAAGGAGGGAAGACCCCCCCCCCCCCTTCCCCTACATTTCAATCTTATTCCACATGAATACAGTCTTGGGAATTGAGCCCAGACAATCTTTATCCTATATCTCTCTCCTCCTCTTTCTCTTTCTCACTCTCTTCTTTTCAAGTGGCAAATCGTCTAGACTCATTCAAAAACCAAACAAACAAACAAAAACAAACATGAAGTTTTTATTGTTCTATCAGGGGGATTGGATACTTCCTTGTATCATCGCCGGAGGAAAATTCTCAAAAGAGGACACCATATAATGAGAGACGCTCAATATTTAAATACTGTAAGTGTGAAAAAATGGACACATCACCGTTTCAAAGCCACTAGAGCGTAGACTGTGTTTACTTCATTCAGCATCAACGTCATTCTTGCTGTAAAAATGGTATTTCACATACGACTGTGTGAATGGTTATAAATATGGCTTGATTTTGAACATTTGATATAGACTACACGAATTACAAAGATTTTGATGTTGGAGATTTAGAAAAGAAATAACCATTGCAGTTCCATTTTCTTTAAGATGATAACATTATATTGTTTTTTATAATCATCATTATTATTTAATAAGATACGTCGCAAAGAGTCAATATTGTACCGGCAAATGATTTTATGACATGTAATATATTTGCCCACCTGCTTGTGGGAGTTGCGTGGGTTTAATCGCAAGTGAACTGGACAGTTTCATCGCTTTTTAGGCCTTGTGAAATGTTACCAAATTTCCAGCTTATCATGACATTTAACATGACCCTTTCCAGTTCATACTTAACGATACTAATTTTGTTGTTGCCGGCAGCTTTATCACAGAAGCTGTATCTCCGCTGTACTGGTAATTCATTCATCACCATTGATTACATCAATTAACTCGTCTGGTCTCTTAATGAAGAGGTAAGCGATGCCTTTCAGGGGGAAATGATAGAACAGTAATGATACTTCTGCTATTTTCAGCAAGCCTATGTCTCTCTTAAAATACTGAATGGTCTGTGCAGGGAGACAATTTGTTTTTACGTTCTCCTTCTCTGAGCTACGATTGTAGAAGTCATCGGGGCCAAGCGTCCTCAGTCAGTGACATTCGTTGACGAACTTCGCGAACGGTGCAGCAATCAAAAGTGCACTCACCGTAAACATCGTTACGTCATCAGACAGTCTGGGCGTAGTCGTGATCTAGAGACCGGTCAATCCAACAATCAAACCGTATGAACGCAGCTGGGTCTTCTAGTCGCCTTTGAAAATGTCATGGCTTTTCTTCTGCTCAGACGAACGGACATAATTTCTTATCAAGTAGCAGAATAAAATGAGAAGGTGGATGGTATAGTATCTTGAGTATCCATTGTACTTGAAATTTACAGAAAAACGTACAGCTTGAATGGACAACCAAGGTAAGCTACAGTACTAAAATGAAACGGAAAGAAAGTTTAAACAAAAATGGAGGACATAACTTGTCCTCTCAAGAATGCGCGATTCTCTTTGCAGAAGTCATGGACGCCAACAGAAGAGTGCAAGACACCAATTGCGCTCTGAGCTCCTGCGGAAAGGCAGATAAGTCACTAATTGCATTAATACGTCCTATTTGCGGAAACAAACTTTAGACTAATCAAAACTATCTATCTATTATGTGGCATGACGGGCATCTACCTACGCCTTCTTGATCCCCCCCCCCCCCCCCGCTTCATCCAGCTCTCATCATCTCCCCCATCCCTCCATCTACTATTCCTCCTCCTTTTCCCTTTCTCTTGATCTTCCTCCTCCTCGTCTTCTGTCTTGTCCCCATCTTCTTCTTTTCGTCTCCCACAAGTCATCATCCTCCACCTCCTTCGTCGTCTCTCTCGTTCTCCCTTCTCCTACTTTCCTCCTTTTCCTCCTATTCTTTACCCTTTCCTCCTTATCTCCTCCTCCTCCACACCTCTTCCTCCTATTGTTTTTTATCACGCTCATCATCCCAATCTTCTCCTTCATCTCCCCCTCCTCCTCAACCTCCTTTGGCTTCGTATATTGTTCCTCCTCCTACCCCTGCTCTTTCTAACTTTTCTTCCTCTTCTTCCTCCTCGCAAACAGTGCTAAATCACGTGGAGAAACTCACTGCTGCAATCATATTGGCATACTAGTACAGCACTATGTTTAACCATGACATTTGTTCCTGTGACAATATTGCTCCAATCGTACACATCTGCATGTTATGCCAAACATAAAACCTACCAAGCATGGCCCTAACCCTAATCCTAATCCTTATATTAAACTAAGACCGTTAACAACTTTAACACCAACCCTTTGCCCTTGGAGAAAATAAGACCGGAGCAATTATCGCAGGAGGATTATGTCTTGTCACCATGTGCAACATCACACACAAAAAAAGAGAAATACAAATTGTACATTCCTAGGGGCCGATTCATAAAGATTGATAGCAAGATTGATATGACGATTGATGCAAAAGTAGTTACGCTCGATCTGTTATTAAACCTGTGCTTTTTTTATTAAGCTCAAGTATCTTAATGAAACGGAATCACGATTAGTATTGATCTTAGGCTCGATACACTGAGCTACGCTAAATTAATCGAACGTAAGAATAATCGTAACTCTTTATCAAACAGGCCCCTAGTACCCTAAAGCATCGTCGCCCTTTACTTTCACGGACTACCATGTCATGGGACGCCCTCATGTGGTGCCTTGACGAAGACAGATAGAAAAAACTGAGTTCACTGAAGTAGAACAGCCAAAGGGCAGCAATTACGTGAGAAATCAAAAGGTTATGATTATCTGAAATCGACCTGAAGGACGGGTATCCGAGGAATTTTAATGAATCAAAGGGGAACCACCTGATAAATTTACTGGTAACCTTAACTGGCTCAATAATGGCTATAATAGGCGTACTCCACCAGATGAATTATTGTTGTCCAATGTGTGTGTGTGTGTGTGTGTGTGCGTGTGTGTGTGTGCGTGTGTGTGTTTGCGTGTGTGTGTTTGCGTGTGTGTATGTGTGTGTGCGTGTGTTTGTGCGTGATGCTGCTCTATGGGGGGATGGTAGATGGGTAAAGCGTGTGTCTTAACGTGCCGACTTACAGCCTTCGAAAAAAAAAAAAGTTAAAGACATTTTTCTCCATGCACAGAAACGGAGGGGAGGAGGAAGAGAGATGCATGGTGTAAAATTATTTAAAAAAAAAATCACAACAAAAATCCTGTACCACTGAACTGATATTGCGTGATACAGAATGGGCGGAGTATTAGGCCTTTTAATAGGTAGGCATTTGGTTGGGGGGGGGGGTTAACGTATCTAAAACAGTAATCACGTCATGTATTCATTTCTATTTTTTCATGAATGCATTTCTTTGTTCTCCTTTCACCAGTAAAGGGCATTACCCTCGACAAGCGGCACCAGCCTTTGGTTATTACCGTTATCTTTATTCGAATATTTTCTGTCGGCATTTGTAGCGCTGTATATTATCATATCATCCAATACGTTGTACATTTTTTTGTTTGTTTCCTTACCTACTTATGGATTTGTCCCGCCTCACGTTTATTATGCCTGTACCAAAGAGATCCAAATACCGTTCCTATATCTCTATAGCCTATACGTAACGTGACTTACACTAAAAGGTACAATGTATTGAAATGAATTTAATTTAATCTAGTAAGATTGAATTTTTTAAAAAATGGACTTATTGAACTGAACTGCATTAAATGAAATGAATATAATTGATTTGGTTTAATTGAGTAGGAATGAAATTGAATTGAATTGAATTGAATTGAATTGAACTGAACTGATTTAAACTGAACTTCGCTACTCGCTTATGTGCCTCCGACTAAGAGTATCATCGTGGGCTATTTTGGGCCAATAATTATTTGTCGAATGTTCGGCGGACAGCCAGCAGCGACTCGTAGTGAATTAGCCCCCGTCGATCAGTAGGATGAAAATAAGATGATGAAAGTCCAAAAGCAGGTCGGATACACTGTGACAGTGATCAAACATTCACGAGAGAGCGCCCGTTTTGGACATCCCCTGAAACCTGGCGTAATTCGCTTTCCGTCCCGCCGGGCACGAACTTCGGGGGATTTGGGGCCCGCGAGGAACGGGGCTCGGACGTGGACGCGTTTAGTCACGCTGTTTGGATTATCTTCAAAATCAATTCTCAGATCGAATAGGTCAGAATGGTGACCTATACAACGCAACACTTTTTTTTTTCCATCTCTCTGTCTTCTTTGCGGGGGAGGTTGGTTCTGTTCAATGATTAAATTTGACGTGCATGTTATCATTATGATTTATTTGCTATGACTTTACGGGTATAGGCTTATTTTCCTCATATATCTTCATCCAAATGTGTCAATTGCTCAGCCGTTTATCCCCTCTCTTGCTCTTTAATTTCGTCGAAAGAATTACATATCTCGATAGATCCACTCCCACGCTATAACACAAATACTAAGAGTAATCCCTGTAGACTGTCCTGCACCACACTAAGATACCCCCTGAAAACAACAATAAAAGAACAGCAGACATCCAACAATGATATGATGCTTTTAAAGTAAATGAACATACAAGATTAAAATATTTAAAAGGTCTAGGGAGCTGAATGCTGCACCCCATACCATGGTCTTGATAACATTGACTCAACAGAATATCAAAAATTTAAAGGGATCGTACAGTTCTGGTTGAGACATAATTTCAGGTTTCTAACATTTTTAGGTGAGATAATGAGAAATCTCGTATGAAATATGAAAGAGCATGCAATTTCATGAGGAATTCAACGTTTATTTGATAAAAATCGGTTTTGAAATGGCTGAGATATCCAAAAAAGAACGATTCTAAAAAAGTGTGGGACCCACACTTTGTAATCATCGCTTTTTTTACTTTGTTTTTGGATGTTTCAGTTATTCCAAACCCGATTTTCATCAAATAAACTTTGAATTCCTCTTAAAATGGTATGCTCTGTGCTATATCATAAGTGTTTTCTTGGTATCTTGCAAAAATTCGAAAGCCTATTTCTCATCTCAACCAAAACTGTACTATCCCTTTAAAGGGGTGTTGTCTTTCTACCCCCTCCCCTTATACAACTGTACTATCCCTCCTACGCTCTCAGCTGCAAGTGTACAATATTATATTTTATAAACAGAGGAATGCACATCTGTATGCCTATATCCTATGAGCATCGATCAAAATGTTTGATAATCTGCTAAGTTTTCTTCTTTTCAAGTTATGTCCTTCATTTTTGTTTAAACTTTCTTTCTGTTTCATTTTAGTATTGTAGCTTACCTTATAAATGTGGCCCATTCAGACTGTACGTTTTTCTTTTCTTTTCTTTTCTTTTTTTTGGGGGGGGGGGAGGGGTTATAACTAAGTAGATGTATTTTCATTTTCTACAATTCAAAACTGTGTGGAAAAAAATGACAACAGAGAACATCAAGGAACAGAACAGGTATGTCTATATGCAAAGATTGGTCATTTCTTTCATTTATTACAATGTAGGATCCAGTACATGGGACGTAAGAGGTGATTTGATTTGCATTTTACGTTGTAGTACAACATTTCATACAGCCAGCTGAAACTGCTGTTTTGTAACTCCTGCAAAGCCGATCTTCTTTTTTTGTTGTTGTTGATATTGCAGCTACAATGTACAAATGATTTAGCCTTAATCTAAATACCCTCAAAGAAAAAGATATGAAAAAAGTTCAGTCTTGTAAACATTCCCCAACATCATAAGATTTGCAATCATTGCAACAAAGTATAACTGCAGTTATGTCAATACAGATGTAGCAACAACTCAAACACAGATTATTGACTGAACTGCACTGATGCCATAAGCCATAAATGTATGGTTGTTTGCTCATTTGTTTGTTTGTTTGTTTCTTTGTTTGTTTGTTTTGGCTGGTTTTAATCAATGTCTTTCTCGAAATGACTATTCATGTTTTTAAACAAATCAATAATGCCCAGATCAAAATAACATGCATTAAGGCTGACTGGTATACAGGATACAGTGCAGTATAATATATAATTCCAATGTCATGACAATAATACATGTAATGAGATTGGGTATTTTATAGCAGAAAAAATATCTCCACATCTTTACTAAAACGAAGAAACAAACAAACAAACAAACAAACAAACAACAACAACAAAATCATGACATGCTATACAACAATCCACAGCTCATTGTGACCACTTAACTGTATTGAATGGGGTTTTCTGCAAAATATAGGTAAGATGATATATATTTTTAAACCCTGAAATAGCATTCAGACAGTCTAAAGGTCCCGTTTACCTGTGGGAGCAGTGATTAGAAAAATTTTCGAGATATCACATTTGATGCATATGTGTAGGTCAGTTGTATCACAACACATCCTACCATATGAAGTTTTTGCAATAAAGCCTAATATATAAGGAGATATCACTATTTTTCTCAATAAACCATAACTGTAGACGGTTTAGTCTGGAAACACTTTTATTATAACTTTTGTTCACATTTTGTGTATCAAACCATACTTATCATCAATTATACATATTCAAATTTTTACAGTGGTTGTTTCTATCCCTAACTCACATTTTAGATCTATTATAAAGCACTAATGCTGGGTTTTTGTTTCATCTGCAAATGGTAAATTATGCCTTTAATCATGTTGAAAGTTATCAAGAATATGGAAATCCAATGGTCATTTTTTGGGACATACATGTACTGTGATTTGCAGAAGTCAGACCCTAGAACTTAAAGACCCAGTAGGAATACTGTAAAATGAGGAATGTTCGCATGCATTTTAATTTCGCGAATTTCGCGAGGCAAGATTCGCGAAATAAAAATGCACGCGAAAGTTCTTGTCTACACTATATGCATTGTGTGTTAGAAGCAACTCGCGAAAATTTCTTGCCACAGAACATACCATTTTAAGAGGAATTCACAGTTTATTTGATAAAAATCGGGTTTAGAATTACATGCTCTTTCATATATCATAAGAGGTTTCTCATTATCTCACCAAAAAATGTTAGAAACGTGAAATTAGGTCTCGACCAAAGGGCTCCAATTCGCAAAAATTTCATGCCGCGAAAATATCGTGTTTTACAGTACCATGGAGTGGGAAGGAAGGCCCTGCTCGGGTATGTTTGAGAATCCCTGTAATGAATTCTGTAAAGCTTTATCAAATGATATCAAGGTACATGTAAGTACACACACACAGCCAAAGTATCTCGACTGTAGTTGAATGTTACCAATGAGCATATTATGCTTCCATGCATACACAGTGCACTCGTACAAATGTTCAAGCAGTTATGAATGTAACTTTATTGAGAATAAAGAGAACACTTTGCCATTCAATCTCAACCTAACCAGATCATCTCTCCTTGTCTCTTTTTCCAGCGAGTCCAGTGAGTTTCTTTCTAATTTGGCGACCCTGCCAGGACGTTACACTGGCTGAAGAAATAAAGGCGAGACAGCTGTGGCGTCCCATGGACCAGAACTAGAAATCTTGAGGAGTATCTAACCAAGTACCCACATATCTACCATGGCGGCCAAACTCACTACAGTGATGCAGCAGGTGCAGGAGGGACTCCACAGGCTACACAAGGGTCAACTCCTGGGGCTGGCAGAGACGCTGAAGATCTCCCCGGAAGAAGAGAAAAAGGTAAGGGGGAGAGGGAGGATGGGAGCCTTTAGGTGGGTGTGTAGGTATTTGGATAGGGAAGAGGTGGAGGAAATGGAGGACGGTGGACTGGCGGTTTTCGAAAGCGTGCTGCACTACATCGAAGGACTGGTGGGGAAAGAGAGCAAGGAAATGCCTGCACCAGCGGCTGATGGGGTGGACATCCATCGGAGAGCACCAGCTACCACTGCCACAAGCCACACCAATGACGCCTGAGAGCCGGGTCCCCTTTTCTGTCCTTTCCACCCTGATGAAGAGGGACTTCAAGGTGGTAGGGCAGATAGGCGAACCCGGTCAAAAAGACAAGATCAGCTATACCAGCTTCATGAGACAAATAGTTCGGCTCAGCAAAAGGGGTACACGGACAGAGAGCTCATAGAGGGGGTAATTCGAGCAATCTCACCTGGAATGCGTCTGAGGAGCTACCTCGAAAGCAAAGACAACATGAGAATGAGGGAACGGGGCCCGAACTGGGGCTGTGCTGCCTGTAGAGAACAAGGGAGAGGTCCAGACTGCACCCACTGTTTTAACTGTGGGAGTGAGGATCACTTCCTGAGAGGTTGCCGGCTGAGGCAACATCAGCAGGGAAATGATCAAGGGTCAACCTGGAGGGACGGAGGTCGGCCACTCTCACAACGTCCCCGAGGAAACCCACAGGAACAGTAGGAAGCCCCACCCACAGTAATGCAAACCCATCACACTCACAAAACCTGTACTTCGTCAATGCAATCAAGTCCAAATCAAGAAAACAACTCACCAAGTTACTGGGAGATAGATGTCTTGTGAAATGCCGGATCAATCGGATTACAACCGACGCCTTATGGGATACGGAAGCTCAAGTGTCTATCATGTCCCAGAATTGGAAAAACAAATACCTGCCCAATGAAGATATCCACGAAATACAGGAGCTCATGGATGGCTGCAACCTAGAACTGAAGACCGCTAATGGGCACGAACTACCTTTTCTCGGCTGGGTCAAAGTTCAGTTCTCCGTTGAGGAGGGTGACAAAGCGCTAGTGATTGACGTCCCAATGCTAGTGACTCCTGACCAAATAGGTGACCCCATCATCGGGTTCAATGTCATCAGCGAGTTAGTCAAGCAACCTCCGTACACCCTACCTTCTGCACCACATGACAGGCTGAGAGATGCCTTTCACACAAACACCCATGCTGTCAACTCCATCATCGGTCTCCTCCAAAATTCTGAAGACGATGAAGAAATTGGCGTGGTAAGGCACCCAAAGCAAACAACTACCATCCCCAGCCAGACAACAATGGTAATTATGTGTCGAGTACGAACAATCGCACCTGTCCAGGCTGAGACGGAAGTTTACTTTCAGACAGACACCAACAGCCTACCACGAGGGCTACATCCGAGTGAAGGGTTACTGAAGCTGAAAACAGGTGCGTGTAGTAAAGTCCCCATACAAGTGACCAACACCACGAAACACAACATCTCTCTACATGGCCATCTAGTCTTGGGACAGATCCACCAGATATCCGCTATCATACCAGGGGAAATAGATCCTCATGTAGAGCCCCTGCAACGACCAGTTAACCGAAACCAAACCACCTCCACGAATGACTTCTTATCTGGTGTAGACATGACGGGGTTAGATGAGAACCAAAGGGCTCACGTGTTGAAAGTGCTGGAAGAAGAGAAAGATGCATTCGCAAGAGATGAAGAAGATGTAGGATGCATTGAAGATCTTTGCATGCACATCAACCTCACCGACCCAAATCCGGTGCAGCGGAACTACATGTCTATACCGCGCCCCCTGTATCAAGAGGTCAAAGATTACCTGACCGATCTAATTGCTAGAGGATGGGTAACAAGATCTAAGTCTCCCTACTCGTCACCGGTAGTCTGTGTACGAAAGAAAGATGGCACCCTACGTCTGTGCATAGACTACTGCGAGCTCAACAAGAAGACGATAGCAGACAGACAACCCATTCCAAGGATCCAGGATGTAGTCGACGGGCTCGGGGGAAGCTGTTGGTTCTCCACACTAGACCAGGGGAAAGCCTATCACCAGGGTTTCATGGATGAAGAGAGCCAGCCCCTCACTGCATTTGTGACTCCCTGGGGGCTGTACCAATGGCTACGAATTCCTTTTGGGTTGAAGAACGCGCCCGCCGTATACCAGCGACACATGGAATCTGCTCTCGAGGGACTTACTCACAGTTGTTGTGCTGTTTACCTTGATGACATCTTGGTTTACAGCAAGTCCTTCGATGAGCATCTCCACCACATCCAACAAGTACTTGGCCGAGTTAAGATGCATGGCATTAAGCTAAAGCCGGCTAAATGCAAACTCTTCCAGAAGGAGGTAAAGTACCTTGGGAGAACTGTATCGGACAAAGTTCACAACCAGACCCAAAGGACACTGAGGCCTTGCACTCCCTGAGGGAAAAACGCCCAAAGACAGTAGGGGGAGTTAGACAATTGCTCGGATTTGTTGGCTACTATAGGCGCTATATTGTCGACTTCTCCAGGAAAGTTAAGCCCCTGTATGATCTCCTGAAGGGTGCTCCAACTCCTGGTTGACCAGACTTGAAACCCCAAAAGAAATCAAGACCGAAGAAGAACAAACACCTAGTGCCATCTAGTCAACCCATCAGATGGACTAGTGAGCATAAGACCATCTTGGAGGATCTCATAGACCAGTTGACATCGCCTCCTGTCATGGCATACCCAGACTTTGAAAAGCCATTTTCATTGTTCACGGATGCATCACAGGAGGGCCTTGGCGCTGTTCTTACACAGGATCAAGATGGCAAGACTCGAGTCATAGGTTATGGTTCCCGGACTCTCTCACCAGCAGAAAAGAATTACAATCTACACTCGGGCAAACTGGAATTTCTAGCTCTTGAATGGGCCATCTCCGAGCACTTCAGAGACTACCTATTCTATGCTCCGAGTTTCACCGTATACACGGATAACAACCCCCTCACCTATGTTCTGTCCACTGCTCGTCTCAATGCCACAAGGCAGCGATAGGTTGCTGAGCTAGCAGATTTTAATTTCACTGTGAAATATCTGCCAGGAAAGAGAAACCAGGTACCAGACACCCTGTCCAGGTTGACAGTGGATTTGGAGGGCTATCGCAGGAAGTGTACAGAGGAGGTCTCACCAGGTGAAATCACAGCGATCAGTGCTGCAGTCCAGGAAGTCAATGGGACAGTTTTCCTTCATGCTTTGTCAGCAAACGCTGTGGATGAAGTTAGAAGTGAAACTCCTACAGTGGACCAAGCACTGACAAGAGAGAATATCCGCCTTGCCCAGGAGAAAGACCCCCTCATCAAACCAATATTGACGGCCAAGCTACAAGGTAAATTCCCCAGTCGAAAGAGTCACGTGAACTGGAACCCCAGATCACGTCGCCTATTGCATGAGTGGAAGCAGTTACACGTGGCCGAAGATGGCATCTTGTACCGGAAAACCACTAGCCGACAGCAAATGTTGCTCCCTAAGTGTTACCAGCAAGTTGCATTGAAGTATCTCCATGACAATATGGGCCACCAAGGCGCAAATAGGGTCCTATCCCTCGTGCGAGACAGATTCTACTGGCCACATATGCAGCGTGATGTCGAACATTACTTCACACGAACACGCTCATGCATCAAGGACAAGAAACCACCAAGAACACGAGGGCGCCTCTGTGAAAGTGAAGTCTGACTGTAAAAACCTCATGTACTTGTGATACTAATTTGGAGCATTTGACGGACTGAGCGCATTTTTGTTTGTATTGTCCCATATACTCATTATTGCGTGATACTTGAGTGACTAGTAACGGCAAGCCAATATTTTTTGGTTTGTGCTCTTGTTTGTCAATTTAACCATGGCAAATGTTTCAAACCAGTTTGTAACTCTCCCCATCGACGGTGATCATGAGATTTGTTTCAAAGACAGTGTGAATAACTCTATATCTGCAGCTGTAGAGCGTGTGGTTGGTGATACGGATAGTAAGAAGACCGGCAAGATGAATCAGCCCCAGAGCTCTGTGCCATTGGTCAATGCGACTATGGAAGAGCTTGTGTCTACTATGATCAAGGCGCTGCAGCCTGTCATCGTGCAGGCTGTTTCCGCTGCAGTGTCTGCAGCTTTGGATAGTGTAACCTCCGCTGTCACCGCAGCAATGGAGAAGCGTTTTCAGACGGTGGAGATCATCAAGAACAAGAAGAAGTTGAAACTGGTCGAAAATTACAAGTCCACCTTTGTAAATGAGGATCTCACTTCACTTCGTAGTGCAATGCTGAGAGCTCTGCGAAACGATGACACCATCAAGTCGTGTTGGAGCTCGGAGGGGAAGATCCTCTGTAAGCTTGTAGTTGAGGGGGAGGAGGTGACCAAGACCTTGGAGTCACCAGACGACTTGTGGAAGGTCGGCTGGGATGAGACCAGGGTCCTGAAATCAGGCCTTTTCCCTAAATTTTAGTACAGGCACGGCCCCAGCACAACCGATAATACACTTGTTCTTAATCTTCTGTGTTTAAATGTGTGTGGCTTGAGAACCAAAATCTCGTCTTGGCATTCTTGATAAATTTGTGAGCGATTATGATGTAATTGGTCTTTGTGAAACTAAATGTAATATCAGTGATATTTGTGTCATTCCTGATTTTCATCCTCTTGTCATGTCTTCGAAAAAAACCAAGCACAAATTCGGTGCAGCTCATGGCATCTGTGTTTATATAAGAGATGACATTAATGCTACTTTTGATGTGATTGAAAATACAAATTCTGAGTTTGTGTTTTGGCTCAAGGCAAGTTCGATTTCTAGACCGTTTATTATAGGTATGGTATATCTACCGTGTGAAGGTTCTCCTTATCATCATAGTGATGTTTTCTGTCACATTTCTGAGGATTTGGCTAACTTTAGAAGTGATCATAATAATATTCCGATATTGTTGTTTGGAGATTTTAATTTTAGAATGGGATTATTGAGCGATTTTATTGAGCCCGATGATTTTATTATTGAAGGCGGATTTGAATTGTCATCTGAATCTTTTGTTGACAGTAAAGCTAATATCAACAAGGCTGGGATAGGGTCAGAGCGTTATAGTAAAGACCATAGCGTTAATGATAATGGTCTTAATCTAACTGAGTTATGTAAGAACTTTGACATTAAAATAGTTAATGGTAGGTTTGGTAGTGACTTGGGGATAAGAGAATTTATATGCCAAAATGCGAAAGGCTCTAGTGTGGTTGATTATGTACTTGTTTCTTCCCTGTTAATGCCGAAGATTACCGATTTCCATGTATACCCCTTAGATAAATGCTTGTCTGATGCTCATGGAGCTATTTCTGTTCAACACACTTTTGATGCTGTTCATCCAAGTGATGCACGCCATGACAGGCTTCCTCCTATCGAAAATGTTTGTTCTATTGATGGTATATATGAACCTTTGAAAATGTCATGGAAAAAAGAAGTTGAAACTGCTTATCTTAATGCTTTCGATACTGATGCAATTAATGATGTGAATAATAAGATTGCTACTTTTGATGCCGAAGCAATTTCTCAGTGTGATATGGATGATATGGTTAATGATCTAAATAGACTGTTAATTGATCTTGCTAAGTCAATTGGGATTGGTAAGAAAGCACGTTTGGTTATTAATGTTTGTAGACGCAATACTCATTTAAGTAAAACTGATAAGCCTTGGTTTGAAAAAGCTTGTGAAACTCGTAGAAAAGAATACTTTAAAGAAAAGCACGGGCTGCAGAAGTTGAACTCTGTGGATGCAAAGTTAGAACTTAGGAAGTTAGCAAAAACTTACAAAAGTTTTATCAGGGCAAAATCAAGGGCGTATAATAAAGAGTTTCATAAATCACTGCAAAACTTGAAAAATTCCAATCCCAAGAAATATTGGAAACTGTTAGATGATGCTTGTAAATCGCAAGAGAAAGGTAGTAACATACCGTTAAATGCATTTATGACGCATTTTAAGAATTTGAGTATGAAACTGGAAGACTTGAATTCAAATGAAATTGATTTTGATCCTTCTGTTGTAGATCATTCCATAAATGAGGCTATCAATAAAGACTTTACCTATGAAGAGGTCATTCTTGTTATTAGAAAATTAAGGAATAATAAGGCTAGTGGGATTGATAATGTTATTAATGAACGACTGAAAAATTGCCCTGGTTCTTTCGTGAATTTGTTGGTTAGAGTTTTTAATATTGTACTTTATTCAGGAGTTGTACCTTCTGTTTGGTGTCTAGGTATGATTAAGCCCAAATACAGAAAGAAAGGTTCTGCTGATGATCCGGACAATTATAGAGGAATCACCCTTTGAGCTGTGTTGGAAAATTGTTTACAGCATCCATTAAGGCTCGGCTTTCACTTTACCTAGAGTGTGCAGGTATTTTAGGAAGCGAACAGGCTGGTTTTAGAGATGGACATAGTACCCTCGATCATATCTTTACTTTGCATAATCTAATTGAATTGTATCTAAACCGTAGAAAATGAATTTACTGTGCTTTTGTTGACTATAAGAAGGCCTTTGACCTTGTAGATAGGTCTAGTTTGTGGTCAAAATTTATATTAGGGATCAACGGGAAAATCATTAATGTTGTTTAAAATATGTATAAGAATGCAAAATCCTGTGTAAAACTCGGTAATAAATTGTCTGAGTTTTTTGTTTGTAACATCGGTGTACGCCAAGGAGAAAATTTATCGCCCCTTTTGTTTGCACTTTATCTTAATGATTTTGAATATTTTGTTAGTAGACATTACAAAGGGCTAGATATGTGCTCCTCTGCAATGAGGGAGCACTTAAGTGATGAGGATGTTGAGGTCTTTTTGCGTCTGTATGTATTATTATACGCTGACACTGTAATATTTGCTGAGTCTTTTGAGGAGCTCCAGTGTGCTTTATCAGCTGTTCACCAATACTGTGGTTTATGGAAACTCACTGTAAACACAAGTAAAACCAAAGTGGTTATCTTTTCCAGAGGTCGTGTTCGTAGGTTTCCTCAGGTTATGTTTGTGGAAAGTTCTCTTGACGTTGTATATGATTACACTTACCTTGGGATTATTTCTTATTGTAATGGCTCTTTCAATAAAGCAATGAAAAACAGATTAATCAAGCACGTAGAGCTATGTTCCATTTGAAAAGCAAAGCCAGGAAACTATCCTTGCTAGTCGATGTGCAGTTTGAGCTGTTTGATGTCCTTGTTGCTCCAATTTTACTGTATGGAAGTGAGGTTTCGGGTCATGAAAATTTAGAATGTATTGAAATGTTTTATAAGAAATTTCTTGAGAGTCTTTTGAGGTTTGAAGCGTGGAACAGCTAACTGTATGACGTTTGGTGAGCTCGGGAGGGTAAGCCTGACTTACAACATTGAGAAGCGCATGGTGAACTTTTGGCTTAGATTAAATGTAAATGTAAATGGGAGATCGAAACTGTCTTGTATTATTTATAACCTTTTACGTCAATTGCACGATAAAGAAATCTTTAGGTCAAAGTGGATAGTAAAGGTGAAAGATATTCTCGACAAATGCGGTAAGTCTAATATTCGGTCCGATCGAGCCATTATCCTCAATCTAAAATGGGTTGAATCAGCCGTCCGTCTTCGTTTAAATGATATTGGTCAGCAGAATTGGTGTGCGGAAGTAAATAGAAACCGCCTTTGCACTAACTATAGGATATTTAAAGAAAGCTACATCTTTGAGGAATATTCGATTAAACTTGATTATTTGGAACGGTTAGCGTTATGTAAATTTAGATGTGGAAATCACAGATTACCTGTAAGTGAGGGACGTTATCTCCCGAATCAAGAAGTTAAATCCTGCACCTTGTGTAAAATGAATGATCAAGGTGACGAGTTTCATTTTTTGTGTACAAATGTCCGTTCTTTGAAACAGATCGGAAAGTTTTAATTAAGACCTATTATGCTCGCCGACCGAATGTCTTGAAAAAGAAGCAGCTTTTTAATTCTAAGAACATAAGAGTTTTAAAGAAATTGTCACGTTTCTGTCAGATCATAATGGCCAGATTTTGATGTCTCGTCATTACTTTCCTTTTACAATGTATATATTGTAAGAGACTACTGCCACTGTTTGCCATTAAGTACCGATTGTTTCACTTATTCGTCGTTGTTTGCCTTATGAAGTTCATGATATGTACATAGTATATATATGCTTTTTTGTGTTACATCTTTATTTATGGCTCTGTTTTGCCATAAAACATGTACCTGTTTGTTATTCTTCCATGCCCCCTGGCGGGGCCGTTCAAGAATAAAATTCATTGTCATTGTGATTGTCATTGTCATTGCCTCTCATCCCCATTGTCACTTCACAACCCTTCGAGTTAGTTTCACTAGATTTCCTGCATCTCGTGGGCATGAATACATCTTGGTCATCGTTGACCATTACACCAGATTTGCCCAGGCAAACTCGACAACTAACAAGAGTGGGAAAACAGCTGCCACCAAATTCTTCAGTGTCTACGTCCTACGGTTTGGTCTGCCCAAGAGAATCCACCACGACCAAGGGAGAGAATTCGAGAACAAGTTTTTCTCCCAACTCTGTTAACTCGCAGGGATTTCTCGATCTCATACCACCCCTTACCACCCAGACGGAAATGGGAAAGTGGAGAGGATGAATCGAACGCTGCTTAGTATGCTACGCACCCTTCCAGCAAGGGAGAAGTCCCGATGGAGGGAGCATGTCAATAAAGTGATCCATGCTTACAACTGCACAAGACACTCTTCCAAGGGATTCTCACCGTTCTTCCTTCTCTATGGGAGATCTCCCCGCCTACCCGTCGATCTTGCTTTTGGACTCCACACCACGGAGGATCAGCATGCCTCACGAGATCACACGGAGTTTGTGGAAAGGTGGCAACAGCAGATGAAAGAAACATATGCCTTAGCATCAAAGAGAATATGTCAACTACAGCAGGACTCAACAAGCAAGGGTATGACAAGAAGGTGTACAGTTCAGTTCTCTCGCCAGGTGACCGCGTCTTGGTAAAAAATCTCGCCCCAGCAGGTGGGCCAGGTAAACTACGTGGGTACTGGGAGGACACTGTCTACATCGTATCTCAAAAGGGAGAGATGCCAGTGTATGAGATAGCACCAGAAAAAGGAGAAGGGAGGACTAGGGTTCTGCATAGAAATCATCTTCGCCCTTGTGACTACCTAGAAGAAGTCCCATCCCCGTCGAAAAGCCCCCACCAAAAAGTACTCGGGCACCAAAAAATAACAAGAAAGAGAGAACTGCTTCACCACCACCACCATCCCCACAAGATGACCCAGACTCTGAGGATTCAGAGGCTGGCCACTACATGGAGTTCAGGCGACACCACAAAATCGCTGAACCTCAAAATACGAGCAGGGCTTCACCGGTAGCTGATAATTCGAATGGTGACGAAAATATGCGGGGAGCACCAGGAAATGCTGACGTCACTGAAATGGGTAGAAACGACAGAGGACGAGCAGATGAAGTAATCCCACCACCTCAAGGATAACCAATTGGTGAAAGACTGGAAAAAGACCATATAATCCAATCCCAATGTGCGTCTCCACCAATGGAGAGAAGAACTCCAAGACGCAACAGAAGGCCGCCCACCGTTCTGACTTATGACCAATTAGGGAAGCCTTCATCTGAGGCCTTTCAAATAAACAGTTTGACAACTCACCCCTATGAAGGGTCTCGCCCTCATTCATGTTACCAAACCACACCAGTGTTTTATCAACAGATGCCACATCATCCGTTCAGCTACCAACCAAGCCCAACTACATTCCAGCCTACTTCTCAGTCTACCATTAATCCAGCTACTTCATTCCTCTTCCAAAACCAGTACTCGCCCATAATAAGGCCACCACCAAACGCTGGCCTCAATAGCCCCATCAATGCAACCATGAATATGCTGTATACTCGCAGTGCTGATGATAATCCTTAAAATCACCTTGGAGATGCCGGCAGACGCACCCTTTGGGCCAGCCCTACACAGTGACGGGATGACGGTTCTCAACAAGATATGGACTAGAAGGACGTAGCAACATGATTGTGAGGACAAGAAGGGACCAACGAAGACTGAAAGGACCGAAACATTTATGAACTTCTAACAGTTATAATTATACCCCCATGGTTTTCAATTACTGACTGATCGATGTGATAATGATGGCAGGTAGGAAAAGAAAGAGAAGATAAGGAGCAAACCTATGCGCAGGGTTTGAATGAAAAGTTAAACATTCAGGACAATATTTGATAGCTTTTTGGTTGGGTAAAAGGAAAGATATGTGTTACCCACACGCACTACAATTATGTGCAAAAAGCATGTCCTGATCTCCTATTTGCTATTCAAGAAGTGCTTTGACATAATTTGTATTTTAATGAAGAAAAAAAAAAACATGTCTATAAAACTAGGAAATCTGGACAGGTGAACTAATAGGGACTGTGCACACCCTGTGAATGTCATACCAATGGTTCCAGCAGTACTGGAGCAATAATGGAAGCGAAGAGGAGCGCCTCCTCAGTTTCCATAATGAGATGTTTTATTACAGTTATGTGTAAAGGCACATCACTACGATTTGATGAATGATCACCAAATCAGAATGTAAACAAAATCGAAGATGTGTTTATGATTACAAATTGAATTTTAATAAATTAATGTCATGGTAGACTCAGGATTCTCAAGCAAGATCACGCTTTGCTTTCATAACGAGCTACTTCCAACTGCGTCAACATTTGCGTTGACTCTCAGATTGCCACGGCAGTACAAGGCAAATGAGGAGTTCAATGCCATATTGGTCAATTCCATACGGATTTCGCCTGGTTTTGGTAACATGTAGACTGTAGAGTCATGCATCCCAGAAAACGAAAACCCCGAAACACAGGGTTAGTTTATGCAAACTATATGCATATATGTGTTGTATGACAGTGTTTGCCATAGAATAGAAATTTTCATGCTTTCCAAATTATCAATTTAATGGCACTGATCCACACACCCTTCACCAAAAGGCATATCAAAAACCATCTGCACCCGATTTGGGTGTAACAGCAGAACTTATGAACAAGACATGGTAAGAAATTGTTTTCATGAGTTATATTCTTTAGATGATGACAAGAGTACAATGCCATCATGATGGAATAAAAGATAATCAAGCGTAGTGGTAATAGGGGTGATGGGGGGGGGGGCATAATTTCTGTAGGCTATCACACAAGCACTGTAATTGTGCCCAAGACAGCATTGAAACAGCATTCACAGAATTGCATTCAGAGAACCGCAATGAGATGCTGAGATATCACACAGATTTAAAGGGACTGTACAGTACTGGTTGAGGTGGGGATTCACGTTTTGAACATCCCTAAGTGAGATAATGAGAAACCTCAAATGAAATATGAAAGAGCATGTAATTTTAAGAAGGATTCAACGTTTATTTGATGAAAATTGGTTTTTATATGGCTGAGATATCCAAAAAAGTGATAATAATAAAAGGCGACATGCCACAACTTTATTAGGATCTCTTTTGGATATTATCTCAGCCATTTCAAAACCGATTTTCATCAAATAAACTTTTGATACCCCTTAGAATTGCATGCTTTTTGACATCTCATAGAGTGGTTTCTGAATATCTTGCAAAATGTTAAAGGCTAAATTTTCACCTCGACCAGAACTGTACAGTCCCTTTAAGTCACAATTTTACTTCATACCCATTCTATTCTTGTAGAATTCTTCCTGAAAACAAGAAAATAATAATACATTGTAGTTGATATTGTCAGCTGAGAACCAGAAGGGCACTAATTGCATTCTAAGATTTGAGCATAAATAAAATTCAACAATCAATTTTCACGAAATAAAAAGTTTACTCAATCAAAAGGGGGTAGATCTATAAGCATTGTTCCAAATATCGGGAGAAAAAGTGCCCTTGTGGTTTTGATTCTGAACATTTTACTGAAAATGAAAACGATTTATTTAAGATTGATACCATAACATAGAGGAGATCAAGCTCTACAATTTGATACCAGTAACTGGGTACACCCCCAAACTGTGTTAACGCCCTTCTATCTGGTTCTCAGTCAACAATATGCAAAATAACTTGTCATATGTTACTCAACACTACAGGGAGCACTGGCTATACACATTTTTTATCAAGACAACTTCATTTCATTCTATTTCAAAACCTTACATTTTAAGTGGAGACCAGCTCACAGTCTGATTTAGATAAGCCCCAAATGATTTAGATTACCATCATTATTCTTTATATTTTGTCTGTCCACAATCAAAGCACTGGTATGGTCTTTGACTGGTCTTGGACATTCATGATTTATCCCGATCCTGAACACCTTCCACATCGCTGTGATTGGTCAGCTGCCGTCTCTGCCCCACGGGTATATCAGCTGACCGCTGACCAGCTTCTTGCCGATGAGCAGGAGGGACTGCTTCTCCCCGTCCACTTGGGCGGGGCTTCGTCCCAACATCAAGGCACTCGACAATGGCATCAGCTGCATCTGCAGAACCACACACAGGAACGAGAGAAACACAAAAAAAAATCAAGATTGTTGAAGCCTCTTGAGACAGGCTCACATCGGAAATTGGTTCCCGGTATGGAACGAAGCAATAATTGCGGTTTCAACGAGGTGGGTATGAAAATATATAACTACTGTCAAGCATACTCTCTTGTCATGCGCATACATTTACCTCTAGTGCTTGAAAATCTCAATACTCATGGGGGCAAATAATGACATATACAAGGATAAAGACAAGTAGATCACCACTCTCAGGCAACTAACCTTGCTCCTTTTAGCACAACTTTCATGAATGTTTGATTGTTTTTTTGTTGCATATAATATGTGAAAACCAGAGTGTGCTAATTTTGTCTTTAATTAACTTTGTCTGAATAAATATCATTACTATCATTGGCACTGCACCAACTTTGAAACTAAAAAAAAAAAAAACAACACACACACACACACAAAATGTTCTTATGGAACTGAGAGGAAAAAAAAATCTCCACTTCAGAAAAGCTTTCTTTCAATGTGTTTGTATGCAGAGCACATGTAAGTATCCTTCAGTATCTTTGCATATGGTTGATATTTAGCACACTATATTTAGCAAACTAATCAAACCATCATTACAGTGAAGGAGACAAGTTATTTTTTTATGTTATCTTATCAAGACTACATGTTGTGTGAAGAAAAATACATTTTCTCATTCATAATATCAGTTTAATATCTCCTTGGTATTTGCAGAGAGCATTCTGTACAAAAGGTTTTAAAAGGTCAAATTTCTTGTCCATTTTTCATTAATATGTCGCCAAGTGTTACTAACTAAACTTTACAAGATATTTCATTTCCTGAAATGTTCTCTGGTCAAACATCTAAAAGTGTTACTAATTAAACTTAACAAGATATTCATTTCCTGAAATGTTTTCTGGTCAAACATCTGAAAGTGTTGATAAACTTAACAATGAAGAGTACAAGTAGTTATGTGACCATCCCTTATATCTAAATACGATCACTTGGGAATGAAGTGGCCATTTACATAAAATGAAAGCATATCTAATGGATATCATTCTGGTACAGTAGTCTCCGCTTAATCTGGCAGTAGTGGGCAGAGCAATTCTTATCCGACTTAGAGCGGAGAGTACCCGCTTATTAACCCATTAAGGACGGTTTGATTTTGCTACAACACGCATTTCCCATAGACACTTGCCCGAGTATACTCAGGACTCGTCCCCAACGGGTTAAACTGAAGAGCATGTATCATTCACATCGCAGTTGAAAATCACACATTATACAACGCCTATTTAGAATGTAGCTATACGTTTGGTCGATTGCCCATCATGTGACATTTAGTGAAAAGTTCCATTGCACGCTCTGGTTGTCTCAGCAGTGCAATTTTGTTTGACCAAAATGTTCCATTACACGCGCTGTGATGTCACAATAAACAAACATGTGCCAAGCGCACTCAACAATTACAAGCGCGCTTACAAGCGCGTACTTTTGTCACTCATTTTTGTAAACAACTTCGTTTCGCATACATACGTACACATGTACATACACGGTGACTACGACTGTGAGGCTACTCATTCGTCTTTCATGGAAAATGGTTGCCATTTCTGTGCTAAATTCAAGAATCTGTGACTCTTGTGAGTACCAAATCTGTTGACGTTCGAGGTGTTGTATTAAACAAATAGTGTATGGTCTTTACCTGTGCAATGGAACCAGATTTCGCACTCGGTGAAAGATGAGGCGCACTATTCAACTCGGCTTCGCCTCGTTGAATAGAGCGCCTCTATCTTTCACCTCCTGCAAAATCTTGTACCATTGCACTTGTGACCATTCACTATTTGTATACTAATCACACGCCTCATTGCATCACAGACACACAGCACGGTAGGTCTCTACAGCTTGTCTATAAGCATGCAGTGTGTATGTCGGTATCATATGATATGCTGGTGCGAGGGTCTGTACACGGCATGCACAGCCCCAAATGCGCCAACTACAGATAAAGCTATGGTGAATCGGTCATAAACTGCACATTTTATAGTGTGTTAAAAAATAAAGCTCAGCACTCTTTCAAATCTCAGCACCTCAGTTTCTTCTGAATTGAAATTTTCACAAATTCTGAAGACTTTTTCTGGAAAACTATGCAAATACAATCGTACATCATATTCATGCAGAAACTCCTACCAATTTTAATCCACAGGCCTACCTGGTTATCTGGTGAATATACCACGCATCACAACAGGGGGGATTTCATAAAGTGTTTTGTTGCCTTTTTTTTCTGACAAATTTGCTCTCAGCCGATCAAGTGTAAGGACTGCAGTAGCTTATAACAGTTTGTTTGGAAAAAAAAAATCAGACAAAATGCTTCATGAAATGCTCCCCTGGTTTTTGCTCTTTAGCTTGAAAGTCAATAAGGCGAGTACCCAATTAAGCGGACCCCAATTAAGTGGAGAATACTGTAGTCCTACAATGTAACAAGTTTTCTTTTGTACAGTTATGCCACTGAAATTATGATTACATTTCATACAAAGTTGAAATAGTTTGATGGCCTGAAGTGAAATACGTTGTTTGAATAGGCTCAGCAAAGCCATTATATAAAGCAGGTTGACTTGTTGATGATCTATGCTGATGTCAATGAATAATATTTCTTGTCTACAACATATTTCTCCAAGGCTTGTCTCCTAAAAAACATTCATCTTCAAACTCACCAAGAGTTCATCAAGATGGTATGAAGAGGCCAGCAGAAGGAACAGATTGTTAAAGCAAACTAAAACCAAAAGAGAAATGTGGATTGAGTGAAAGCAGCAACATTTGTAGAACACATAAGTGAAAGTTTGAGGAAATCGGACAATCGATGAAAAAGTTAAGCTTTCACTTTTCTAGCATAATGAAAGAGCACTTGACTAGCTGCAAACAGAAAGCAGGGGGAATAATTACTATCCTTAACATATGTCAGTATCAAGTTGATGGAATGTGTAATTTTCATGAAGATATTTGTGGAAGTCCCTTTATATTTTCTTTATATTGTTGTCCATACATGACATCATAACCTCTAATAGTCTCCTCATCCAGCGGTTCCAACACCAAAACTTTAAATATTCATAACTTTTGTATCGATTGTCCGATTTTCCTCAAACTTTCACTGATGTGTTCTACTAATGTTGCTGCTTTCATTCAATCCACATTTCTCTTTAGGTTTAGTTTTCTTTAATATGTAAAATGCCATTACAGTAGTCTCCGCTTATTCAGGTAGTGTCTGGCAGAGCATTTTTTACTTGATTATGCGGAGTACCCCACTAATGAGAAAGCATGTTACTTCATTCACATCACAAGCACCATATATTACTCACACACCTCTCTGTATCAGACACACCACAGTATGTCACTAACAGGCACAGTTCATCTAAAGCCACACAACAACCTTAGATAGTGTCTGTAGCATAAATTTGCAAACAACTGCATTGCAAATTTCCCAAGTCCTCATCAGGCCACATGTGCGCTTCTAAACATGCGTCATTTGAAGCTAGATTCCAAAACATTATATGCATCCAAATGCTGCAACGAATTCTGCTGCATCCCCATGTGTTTTTTGGCAACCATAAGTTTATTTTCAAATAACAGCCTGAAGAAAGGGTGATGGAGTTTCTTTATAATATTCTTTGTTTTTCTTGAGAGCTAGCTATAGGCACATATATAGTGATTACTGTGTCGCTGTGTGTGAGCGTGTGTTGGTAGCGTGCATGGTGCTGGTACAAGGGTTCGTATACAGCATTAACAAATGCGTCTACTTGTACCAGTGTTATGGCGAGTCAGTCGTACACTGCATATGATTTAATACATCTAAATATAAACCTAAGCTCTCTATCTACTTTCAGCACCTTACAGTTTTTTTCGTCATTCACATTCATGTAAATTTTAAAGGCTTTCTGCGGCAAAATATGGAAACAGTTAAGGGTAATCAGGAAAATTCTTACCCATTTATCCAGAATGCCTACCCGATTATCCGTTAAGTATAACAGGCATCAGAAAAAGTTTTTCGGCTTGTATTAGTCAATTAAGCACAGTACCCCCATTAAGCGGTGCCCATTTAAGTGGAGAGTACTGTACTAAAAGAAGGTATGTCCAGTTTGGGGATTTAGAATCGAAAAAAAGAAAGAACAAAAAAGCTTTACTTCAGGTGAATTAACCCTTACACTGCTTCCTTTGCCAATCGGCATGGTTGCCTGGGAACTTACCACTAATAAACAATGATTACCCAAACTTTCCTCATTCCTATTATATTTCCACAACCTCCCTGTGGCCTCAGGCATTGCCTATAAGCAGGAGTGGATTGCCTACAATGTACCTTGAAATAAAGACAATTCTGGGTGGCAGGATTATTCAAAAACATGCTAATGAAATAACCTGGCAAGTTACAGGGAAATGCAGGTAAGGCACACAACATACATCTCAACGGGGCTCTGTACACTCACCTGGAGGAGAAGAGAGGTTGGTTGCCCTGGCGACGGTTGCAGCACCCGAAACTGGACGCCGTCGTTGAGCGAGTCTGACCCGCAGACCCAGAGGAGGAGAGAGAACCAGGGAAACGTGGAGAGAACATCCCTCAGCAATGTCAGGAAGCTTTGCACCACCAGGACAACCACTCGCAGCTAAAACATTAAAAAAACACATACAATACAGTGGACTCCCGTTATAAGAAAGTCCTCGGGATTAGCAGTTTTCTTTCATTATATCGAAATTTCGTTATAACCAAACAAATAAACAATAAAACTACATGTACATAGAGAGGTAATGTTGTGGCCTGAATTTTTACTTCGTTGTAACCAGAATTTTGTTATAACCGTGTTCGTTATAACGGGAGTGCTCTGTACATGGATCCATTGCAATGGTTGGTGGAATACATGCACTTGGCCACCTTTTAGCTGTGATCTGCTGTGATCTGATCTGAATATCTTCTGACACAATATCTGGTGCGCCACAAATCATTGCACATTTGGAAAGGGAGAGACCTCCTGGTATTGACTTGATCACTTTATTACTACTGGCTGTCTTTCCCTCGACATTTAAAGAGAAAATTGATAACTGTATGCTGATATGTCCCTCAACAGAGTCTCTAGAATTGTCTCTTTTTCCAGACGATATAAAGATATGGAGAGAAAATTACACTGTAAGTTACTCTTTCTGGTCTGAAAATTTCTACATTACTCTCCTTTTTGGTTCTTTTCATTAATCATTCATTCAACACTTCACTGATCTGACATGAATTCAGGTATACATGCCTCTATTTATACTGTACACTCAAATAAAAAGTAGACAAAAAACTACTTTAAAGCTTCTTGACCTTTTGTTGACATTGAGCGAGGGGATTATGTTATATTGCTGAGGATGAGTCCTGAGTATACTCGGGCAAGCGTCTATGGGAAATATGTGTTGTAGCAAAATCAAACAGTCCTCACCGGGTTATGTTACCAGTATACCCGGCTATGACAGGTGTTATGTATGATACTTACATGTATCTTTTTGAACACGGAAGTACAGTTCATAACGGTATGTATTTTAAAGTATTCTATTATCATTAATATTCAATATGTTGATAAAGTCTTCAAAATCTCATTAATTAAACTGTCCAGTCAATATATTCTGCATAGGTCCAGACAGTGCACATACAAAACATCTTTAAGACTAATGAAAGTAGACTTTTCAGAGCTGCTACATTAAACATGGAAGTTATTAAAATCTGAATACAAATGTTCACTTTATTACAACAAAACAAAAATGCAGGTTCTAAAATCATTGTCCATATCTTTACCCATGTGCATATACTGTATAAGCTGTTATTTTCACTTACACATTATTTTCGTGAATGAGGAAACTGCGGACATTTTTGCGAGATGTTCTTTTTGTGAATTGACACTAAGGCTATCGTAAGTGCACTATTGCCTTTGTGCCTGGCAACAATATTGCATGCTGTTAGATTCAGGGTTCAACACAGTGATTTGAAAACTTCACAAAAATTAAACCATTATGAAAATAACAGCTTATACTGTACTTGACTGTTCAGCTATGATGAAATTTTGATGTAATGAGAGAAAAATGTCAGTGGCAAGGACTTTGTTATAATGGGAGTCACCTGAGTTGCCTGTATTTGTTTCAGGAGTATTATACGTGACTGTGCATCACAAAACGAACAAAAAGTTTTGCGTTGGGACTGAAAATAGGTGAAATGGGTCAACCCAGCCAATCTGAAGTTTTTTATATCTTCTGGAAGGGCAAGTGTTCTTCTACATTACATTGAACTTAGGGATCATAAAATGAACAGGAATTTTATTTAGCAGTTTTACTTGAACATGTTTTGGTAGAATGGTGTGTTAAGGTGTGTCTTTAATATAGACTAACCTTTTCATTTCTTAAAAAGTTTGTCCACACTCTTCACATCCAACTCTAATAACTTTAGAAACCCACTACTGCTTTGAAAGTTGGCTTTAATCATCTACAGAATGTCTCAATAAAGCATGCTTAATTTCAGCTTGATCTGATAATCCCTTCATTGTTGTTGCTCCTGTGGTTTACATCCTGTTTTTTTGTTCCATTCATTGCACAGCTAGCACGGCTTGGTAAAGATTAAGCGCCTGAATAGACACTGTACTTCAGAGTCTCTTTTCTCACATCACACTTTCAAGAGTGTGTGCTTAATTTCCAACATTATGATATGTTAGGAGAGTCCATTTGACTTAAAGATAATATGTGACCGTGCACCTCAAAACGAACACAAAGTCGCACACACTGATTTTGCGTGAGGACTGAAAATAAGTGAAATGAGTCAACCTAGCCGAACTTGACAATTTCAAATTTTCTGAAAGAGTGGGTCTTCTTTTACATTATGTTAAAATTTGGTATCATAAAACGGGCAGGAAAGTGTGTTTTTTTAGCAGTTTATCTCGAACATTTTTGGTAGAATAGTGTGATTAGGTGTGTCTTTAGAATCCCTTTTTCGTTTCTGAAAAACCTCGTCCACACTCTTCACTTTCAACTCTAATAACTTTTAAAAGGATGATGGTACTGCTTTGAAAGTTGGCATTTATAATGGAAAGAATGTGTTGATGAGGCATGCTCAATTTCAATTTAATCTGATAATCCCTTCATTGTTGTTACTCTGGTGGTTTACTTCCTGTTTTTTGTCCCATTCATTGCACAGCCAGCACGGTTTGGTAAAGATTAAGCGCTTGAATAGACACTGTACTTCAGAGCCTCTTTTCTCAGTTCACACTTTTCATGAGTTTGTGCTTTCTTTCTAATATTTAGATAGGTTAGGAGAGTCCATTTGATTTGAATTATTCATCATTTTAAAGCTTAAAGTCTGCTCTTTCAGAATATGGTCTTAACTAAAAATTCATGTCTGGCGACTTTTTGTTTGTTTTGAGGTGCAGGGTCACATATAAAGTTTTGGTACCTCAAAAGTTTCCCTTAATTTTTGTGTTTCAGGTTAAAGTACCTTTCATATAACTGACACTGTGAGACTTACTCGCCCCAAAGTGCTTTCATGTCTCAGTAATCATGCAATTAACTGCGACCAGCAGCCCCATACGCATAGCGTAATGGGACTTCGCATTGTAGCATTCAGGATCATGACAGATTTAGTATCGCAGGTAAATATCAACTTAAAATCCAAAAATTTCTTCAATTTGAAGACTTACCAATTAAGTTGAATTTTTGAAAACAGGCTTCGAGCAACGTTTGATTCTGCCAATAGTCCCTTTCTGTTCGAATTGATGACTGAATGTGACTCGGTCGAGAGGACTTTGGGAGAGCTACGTACACTGAATACTACGGCCAGCGCATGCGCACACAAACATCTTATCCGTTCATGGATTTGAAATTTGTGCCCATGTGATGTGTGCGCATGCGCTGGCCGTAGTATTCAGTGTATGTAGCTCTCTCAAGGTCCTCTCGACCGAGTCACATTCAGTCATCAATTTGAACAGAAAGGGACTATTGGCAGAACCAAACGTTGCCCGAAGCCTGTTCTCAATACTTCAACTTAATTGGTACACCTGTAAGTCTTCAAATTGAAGAAAATTTTGGATTTTAAGTTGATATTTACCTGCAATACTAAATCTGTCATGATCCTTGGTGCTACAATGCAAAGCCCCATTACGCTATGCGAATGGGGCTGCTGGTCACAGTTAGCTATGCGTACACATGTTTTGTATGGGGCTGCACGCTGCTGGTCACAGTTATCATGCAATAATGGTTTTGTACAATACGTGTACTACCTCGCCGCTGTACGGCGGCGGCTCTGGTACGAAACTATTATTGCATGATTACTAAGACATGAGAGCACTTTGGGGCAAGTACGTCTCACAGTGTTAGTTATATGAAAGGTACTTTAACCTGAAACACCAACTAAGACAAGGAAATTTAGGGAAACTTTTGAGGTTTTATATTTTATATAACTTTATATTATCTTTAAGTTATATATATCGTTTTAAAGCTTAAAGTCTCCTCTTTCAGAATCTGCTCTTAACTAAAAATCCATGACAGGCAACTTTTTTGTTGGTTTTGTTATGCAGGGTCACATACAGAGGTCTTTTGATGCTTACCAGTGTGAAGACGATGTAGAACAGAGCCGTGGTTGGCAGCATAAACAGCAGCATGGTGAAGAGGAGGGTACCGATGAAGAGCTGGTCGACGTCGTATGAACATGAGTCAACACGCTGCCGAAGGACGTTCCACTTTTTACCCTGGAAGAGGCGCGCCAGGGACAGGAGAGCGGAAATCTGCAGTCTGTACAGCCTGTCGCATAGAGAAGAGGGGGATACAGTAGAGTAACACTTAAGATTTGAATTTCACACAACAACAAGGGGCAGTTTCACTATAAAGCTCTAAAATCAATCCTTAGTTCAATTCATCTGATCATAGGGGCAATTCTGCGATCAATCAGTTCTTAAAAGTTAGGAAACGTTCCCTATTACCCATTTAGGAACACCATCTTGCCCACCCCCCCCCCCCCATCCCCTTGCAAAGTTTTAGAATAGCTGGGTTCACATGTACACCAATTAGTGGCATACAAATCTCGAGATTTGCATCGCGATCGTCATCCCGAGTTTTTGGCAAGTGTGGACAGAAAAAACCCGAAAATTAGCGGGATAAGCATCGCGATGCTAATCCCAAGAAATTTTGCGCTGGTTCGTCAATTAGCGGGATAATTGGCCCCGCGCTGGTACGTGTGAACGGTCGGGATTAGAATCTCGAGTTTTTATATCCCATCATGCAATGCGCACATCACAACAGCGAGGCCTCTGCGAAGAGGTCCTTCACCTCTTTGGAGCACAACAACAACAGCGCGCGAACCACACCACTGACGCGTAAAAGACAATGGACAAAGGTAAGTGCGCGCAGGCAGTGATAGAGAAGGGCGCTGTGTGACCCAGTTTGCAGGCTTTGCTGTTATCTCTATCGGCAATTAGCGGGATAATTTGGTACGTGTGGACGCTCACCAAATTAGCGGGATACCGATCGCGATCGCTATCCCGCTAATTTGGTACGTGTGGACGCTCGCAAAAAAACTCGGGATGTGCATCGCGATCGTCATCCCGCTATTTTGTACATGTGAACCCGGCTAATGTCTACATGTCCTTCCCAACTAAAACTGATCTGAATCTGTCCCACCTTTAGATTCATTCTTTGGCTCAAAATAGTTCCCATGTTAGTGAAAGAGGGCTCAGGTTACCAGCTAATATAGGATAGTCACAAGAACATGAGATACCATACTTGCCAACTCTACCGCTTTGGGCGGTAGACTACCGCTTTTTAGAGGTATTGACCGGCTACCGATTTTCTCTTCTGATCTACCGATTTTGTAGCAAACCTACCATAAAATGAAATGGATGTCATATTTTCCCTTCATTGTGCGTCGATTCCCTAAAATAACTTAGAATACTAATAATAATTTCAAGGAACTCGTTCCTCAAAAACATCATATTCAGCCTTCTAATATGCACACATGTATGCACACTGCAGTGGCGGACTCATCTCTATCATATCTACGTGCGTGCAAGACTTACTGTACACATGTACGTGTAGCTAGATGTTTTGGTACATGTAGCTCACGTGTGCGTGGTGCGGCCGATGCAGCATACGGCGTGGCATGATCCCAGCCTGCCGTGTACGTACGTGATTGTACAATTGTATTTACATGTATTTTCATATCTAACTTGTGATAACAATACGTTTGTTTACTTTTTCACATATGCTTAGCCTACATAAATTATTTACCAATATGTCTGATTTTATTTTTGTATGCATAGTCCAAAAAATAGTTCATAGATTTATATGGATTATATGTTTTTTTATCAATACCAAGACCCTTTATGACCCAAAGGTTAAAGAGCATGCACCAAATCTCATATTTTGATATTGAAAAACAAAAAAGTCCACACCGCGGGAGGGGGGACACCCCCCTCCCACACCCTCCCCCCCCCCCTCGCACGCAAGCGTGCTCGGGCTTGGTCACTTCGCTCCCTCGCAAAACCTACCTCTTCAGGATTTCAAAATGTTGGCAAGTATGAGATACCAAAACAACTACTGTTTCCCACCTGCATTTTGTACATGTAATCTAGAGTTTGTTTGTTTCTGTTTTTGTTTACTCTAAATTACTTTATTTTCATTCATTGCATTTTTTTTTCATTTGTACCGCTACCCCTTACATGCTACTGTGGATGTACGAGCATAAGATGCTGAAAGTGAACATAGTGTGGAATGTATTTGGTTTGTTCATTCCCTTACCAGACGTAATTTTTAATGCTTTGTGTTGCTTTGGCTTGTCTTGTGATGAACAGCTCTGTTACCATCTTACACTCTAGCTCAAATGTTGCTTTAGTAAAGAGTAGTTTCAGTAAAGAGTGAGAATAATCAACAGAATGTACTTCAGTTTATGCATCAGTTTATTTTCATGATTTTTTTTTTATGTTCTATTTTGCCTACCAAAAGTCCTTGTTCCCTTCACCTGGCAGTATACACAACAGACTTGGCAGATGACCGCAATGAACAGTGGGATGTGATTTGTTTCTTTATCTAGTACATGTAGTTCACTTTAAACCTTTTTTTAGCTTTAATTATCTTGTCTCATGTCTTAAAAGGCCCTTTGTCGCCACATCACTTGGCAGCTTACACATACATTTCCCTGTTGAGCATAAGTCAAGAGTATACATGTACTTGGGCAAGTATAGTAATGAAAAATGTGTATCATAGCGAAGTCAGCCTGTCCTCAGCAGGCTAAGAGATAAGAAATGTGGAGAGTAAAAATGGTGAGTAAAATGTGTTTCCCTTGTACATTAATTTGGTAGACACATCTGATAAGGTTTTTGCTTTATTTCATCTTACACAGGCCACTGCCCCACCCCGTCTAAAAGCACACATTGTAGAAACAAATAACATGGAAGGTGAACACAGCAAATAGAATATAGCTGTTTTTTTTCATATATAAATACATTTCATTCCTATTTGCCTTGTTTTGTTTTGTTTATTTTGTCCAATAGAGGTCATGACCTCTAGCCCTCCTCACCTGGCAGCGTAGACGTAGAAGCAGTAGATGTGGAAAGTGAGGACCGAGATGAGATCCGAGGTCTGGGCCAGGAGGACCGAAAGACCCAGGGCCCCTGAGCCAGCGATGCACCACAGGAGTGAAGGCAGCAAGGGCCACATGAGTCCCAGGTAGCCTGTGAAAGGATGCAAGCAATTAAAGCAAGCTCAATTAAATCATGAAGTAGATTGATACAATCATCAACCCATAAGTCCCAGAAATTACATTTTTGTGGGTTAGTGCTGCAAACAGGATGTGTCCTTTACAATGAACATGGTTATAATGAAGTTTCGATACAAGCGGAAAAATTGAAGTTACCAAACTTATTATCACTTGCATCTATGGTGCATAAGATCCTGTCAGTTATAATGAAATTCTGATATAACAAAAGAAAACTGCCGATCCTGAGGACTTCGTTAATGGGAGTGCAGTTTTTCTAGAACACTTTTTTCCCCTCAAATAGTGTGAAGAGGCATGTATCAAAAGGAGCCTTTTTATTTTCTTAGCAGCCCTCTACATGCTCTTCACTTTCAACACAAATAACTTTTGAAAGGATGATGCTACTGCATTTCAAGTTAGCATCAGTCATGAATAGAATGTGATCAATGAGCGTGTCAGCTTAATCTAATAACCCCTTCATTGTGGTTGCTACAGGGTTTTACATCCTGTTTTTCTGTTGTTCTTGGTCCCATTCATTGCACACATCTCAGCTTGGCGAGATTAAGCACTTGAATCGAACCTAAACTTCAAAGCCTCCTTTATAGTTAACACTTTTCCAGAAGGTGTACCCCAGGTACATTCAGAATGTACTTTCCATCATTTACACTGTGAAATTTTAATATGTATGAAAAGTCAATTTGTTTTGATTTATATGTCATTTTGAGGCATAGAGTGTGCTTTTTCAGATTCTGTCCTTAACTGAAACTCCATATCTGGCAACTTGTTGGTGTTTGTGTGAGTGTGTGTGTGTGTGTGTGTGTGTGTGTGTGTGTGTGTGTGTGTTTTCATGCAGGGACACATGCAGTTACTATAGCACTACAATGTGTATACCATTAAAAATGTCTTCATGAAACAGGCCCATTTACTTAACCCACTGAAGACTAGACCTGGGTATACTCAGGCAGCCTAGGTGTCTATAGGAAACATGTTTTGTAACAAAATCAGCTCAATCCTCAATGGATTAACACATACAGAAAGCTGAACCTGTTCTTGTTTATAGTGACTAAGGACAGGGAGACAAAAGTTATTAAAGGTAGGGAATCCCATTTGCATGCCTTAAATGAAGAGTTGTATAAATACAGTGGTATGTTGAAGAGAGTATCATTTTAGAAACTCCCATAAAGTATTGAAAGTGGAAGGTAACATTTAGTACACTTTTATTGACCGTTACATTTTGAATTGAATTTTTGCGGGGCTCACCGTAAATTCCAGTACATTACTAGGCTACCTTTGCAGACCCATGCACTGCATGTGTGTCCATCATGTATATTTTGTGAAGAAAGTTCATCAAAACTTACAAACATTTCTATATAATATTCTTGCCACACACTCTATATGTTATTACATCAGCTCTTATACTTTTAGATTTGTGTTTATAGATAAAAAATACAGAAGACTGCAACAAAAAGGCTTAAGTGTGGCTGACACACAGAACTACTGAGTAGTTGAGTTTTGTGCATTATTCAAATTGTAGATAACTGTTGACTTCCAAATTTCTCAGCAGTGGCCTAAACAAGTCCCCAGAGGTTCACATTTAATGTTTTGCTGCATTTTGGGAGGTCTGTAAAAGGTATCCCCTTCCTTTAAAGGGGATGACTAGTAACTGATCAGTGGGAATCAGTGGGAATGTTGGGGGATGATTGTTTAAATTCTTGTGGGATTCATTTAAGAGTATATTATATATCTATTGTTGTGTAAAAATTATTTGCTTCAGAATGGTCTCATATTCAAGTAATGTGCAGTTTAACGTTTCCAGGATAGCATGCCTGTACAGTGACGGGGCATTAAACTGCATATTACTTGAATATGAGACCGTTCTGACACAAATAATTTTCACACAACAATGTACTCTTAAATGAATCTCACAAGGATTGAAACAATCATCTCCCAGCATTCCCACTGATTCCCACTGATCAGTTACTAGCCATTCCCTTTAATCATGAACCTGCTATGTTAAAACAAAGGGACACGGGTAAACTTTGTGTGGCAAATACATCTACAGCAGCACTCCTTACCAAGCCAGAGATAAATATGGTACAGGAAGAAATTCCCCAGGAAATGGGCAAGCGATGTGTTGAGTTTGAGGCCAGCTGGTGCACCCATCAACCAGTGTAAGAGCTGTTGGAGTGCGATGCCTGTTTGCTGCAGGTCGGGGGATTCAACACAAACACATCACAATGAGAATTAGTACCAACTCAACACGACAATCTACAAACTATATTCCCACTGATATCTGAATACTACTAAATAATTGCAGTGATAATAAAGCACCGACAATAATGATGATGTTTTATTGTTTAAATGTATCTTTAATAATGAATAGAAGATTCACCTTTTACACTGTGCCTTAAAGGACAAGTTCACCTTCATAGACACGTTAGTTGAGTGAATGCAGCAATATTAGTAGAACACATCAGTGAGAGTTTGAGCAAAATCGGATAATCCGTTAAAAAGTTATGAATATTTGAAGTTTCTGCTCAGTCACGGCTGGATGAAAAGACTACTATAGCTTGTGATGTCACATGAGTACAACGATATAAAGAAAGAATAAAGAAAATTCAACATATTTCCATTTTTCTCGCAGAACAAAAGAACACTCGACTTCTCTCTTTCAGAAGGCCGGGGGAATAATTTTACCCTTAACATACGTCAGTAGCAAGTCGAAGAAATGTGCACTTTATTCAAAAAGTAAATTTTTTTGAAATTCTCTTTTTATATTCCTTATATAGTTGTACGCATGTGACATCATACACTGTAGTAGTCTTCTCTTCCAGCAGTTACTGTGCAGATACTTAAGATATTCGTAACTTTTGAACGGATTGTCCAATTTCCCTCAAACTTTCACTGATGTGTTCTACTAATATTGCTGCATTCTCTCAATCCTTATGTATATGAAGGTGGACTTGTCCTTTAACATGGTCAATTCACCAATGACAATCACTGCTCCATTGAATGTACCTTAAGTTACAGTCCTGTCTGAGAAACATGAGCAGACCTCCCAACCTTTCTGACTGAAAAATAGGGGTGATATGGCTCAAAATTAGAAAAGAAAAAGCAGTTTCTATAAGATTGTGTAGTAAAATTAGCAAGAAAAATAGGAAACTATTCCTGAAACTAGAGCTAGGGTCAAAATTCAGATTCTTCCCTCCAAATTCAGAATGGTTGGGAGGTCTGCAGGAGGGTCTAGTCACAACGCACTGACACAGCCTCTGTTATGTTTGAAAACTTAACAGTCTATGGGTGTATTCCTTGTCTGTGAGTACATCATATAATCATGCAACAATGTACACTTTCTCCATCTCTGATGAGTGTGCACGATTACTGTGGCAGATCCCCCTTTCGCATGAGAGTTCTTGTATAGTACGACAAATGGATATAGGATGTACATTGTACGGATAGAGGACGTTTTTTCACATCTGAATTCCTGCATATCGATAAGTTGTTTCAAGATAGGAAGTTTTTAAAAACGATGTTTTCAGCACCATTTTGGATGATTATCCTATATCCATACGACACTCGTTTGCATCTGAAAACTCTCATATCCATACGTCATATAAATAGGCGGGGCTTATCCGCAACCCACGCTCAGGGCCCGACCTCTACTACAGATGAGTGCTGCACAAAGTGTAAACATGAAACCCAAAGCCCGCACAAAGTTCATATGCGCAATGGAGAGACTCGTACACCCATGAGCTTCCCATTAAGGTTCAACTGAGCACAAGGGTGAATGCTCCCACACGATTGCCGAATAACGGGGTGTTGCATCTGAATGGACTCGTATCAACACATCATATATCCATGGATACATCGTATGCATATACCATAAGTCGGTATGTCTGAAAGCACTGAGGAGAGGCCAAGGAAACCAACTCACATCAGCCCAAGATATGATGACTTTGGCGAAAACGACGGGAAACTCTGTGGCATGCATCCAGTAGAAGAGCGAAATTCCGAGCAACAAGTCCACAAATATCGACAGCAACACATTGCCAGTCCTGGATGGATGAACAAATAAATAGAGCAACATCAATTGCTGTTAATTCATTGACACTGACATACCGGTTTTGTAGTAGTTCTATATTTTGCATACAGCATCAGTGGCGGATCCAGAGGGGGGCGCAACCGGCGCACGCCCCCTCTTTATTTTTCGTCAAAAACAAAAGAAATAAAAAGAAAAATAATGAAATGAAACCCGGAAGTGGCACCAGAAATAATAGTCACCCCCCCCCCCCCCCCCCCTTTACAGAATTCCTGGATCCACCCCTGCAGCATATAAAGTAGGGAAAAAAAGTTTTAATCTAAAAGAAAGTAAATGTAAATTGAATGTCATACTGTTTGCTTTGTGTCTTAGCTGTTTCAGCATTGAAAGAGATCACAGCAGCCCTAGAAAACAACACCATCACTGAAAATACTTATGATTTGGCCATACAAGTTGACATATGACATGGCAATTGCAATCAAACTCTATTGTATTCCAGCATTACCCTTTCATTCTGGGAAAGATACTATCAAATAATACAACATTAAATTTATTTATAACTTTGATGTACACATACAGTAGTTATCCTACCACAACTTAATATGAATACTAAGAAATTACAGGAAAAATATGCTATCAGTTTAAAAGCAATAAACGAACACACAAGGCTTTCCTCCAAAAGAACTGAAAGATCTTATGGCAATGCAACTCATTTAAGAGTTCACAAACAGCCAATACCAGAAAGGAATTAAAAGTAAAAGGCATCAATCCAGCAAATTTCTGGTAGAGTTCCGTCTTACCACCTCATTTCTGTTTCATTTAAGGTAAATTTCAAGAGTATGCCTCTATTCGAAACTTTAAAAAAGAGAGCTAGAGAGAGAGAGAGAGAGAAAAGTTATTCAGATAAGATCTAACTCTGGGAAGTGCAACCTGTTTGGGTTTTATACACTGAGCAACTTTTTGGCAACTCAGTATGCTGGCTCGCATGAAATGACAGCATGAAAACAAAGAGCAGTAGTACAATTGTACTTACAGGAAACCTCCTGATGATTTTCAGATTTTTACATTTGAACAACTACAAATTTGTTATACTAAGGACAGAGTTTCAGAATCTATGATAACTGGGATGAAGAATAAGAATATTTTCGAAATTTATAACAAATTGCAATGAACAAGGATGATAACATGGCAGCGTCACCATAAGAATCCATGAGTTAGGGCTCAAGGAAGCAGAACAAAAGAAGAAGGCATGTATAGATTATACACAGGTGAACTCGCAAGCAAGCAGTATTGTAATGGAGTTACACTGCTACATTTCTGAAAGATGTGAGCCTCCTGTGTCATCATCCTTGTTCAGTGTAATTTGTTTCGAGGTTTTTCTAAGTATTGTTTTTCAGCTTAAGAACCACAATAAATTCCACAAAGCTATACATGGAGCTGTTGATTTATGTACTCCATGATGTGAAATTATGAAAGTCATTTGGAATGTCCCGGAATTTACTGACTGTCTCCTTGCATTCTTCTACTCACTCACCATTAGGTTCAGTATTCATATGTCATGTACAAAAAAAAAAAAAAAGACAAAAAAATAAAATAAAAAGCACTAGAAAATCCTCATTCAATGTTTTAGTAAACAACAACAACAATCATCACTCACCTGATATAATCCAGCTTTGTGGACATGTCACTCACATCAGCCTTTTCTTTTGTGTCTGGTTTGACTCCATCTCTCAAAAGTTCACAAACTTGTTGAGACTTGTTGGCTAGCTGGCCTACAGTGGCAGGATAGGTCAGTACTGTCTTGACAACAGACTCATTATACCATCTAATCAAAGAGAAGAGAACAGAGAGGAAGGAGAAAAAATGAAAATGAACATTTGTTGGTATAGCAGCAGTTTATACAAAGATGCATTTCTTCACAAAGTGGGCCAGTGTTCAATATTGTTACATAACAACACAAAGAATGAACCTTTAATTAATCTGACATTGAATGTTCTAACCCTTATTTGTGAAGATAGTTAAAGATTTTGATAGAAAGATTGGTGATGTCGACAAAGTGATTCTTTAACAAATTCTCAAAATGCACTACAAAGGGATATCAGTTCTTTAGGTTCCTCTTTGGTTAAATGTAGAGTCTAGAGAAACTGATTTAAATTTGTTTTATACACAAGCTTATATTCCCTAAGAAAATTAAGTAAAGGAATATATACAATCAGTCAGACTCCTACTTTACTCCTAGCTTCTACAAAACATGAAAAATTCAATGATACATTGTATATTGTAGATTGATTCTAAAGACCATTTGTGACATTCTATCACAATCTGCCAACCCCAGCAGAATGTACACGTACATGTACACTACAGGCTATTTCACTTACTTGTTGTACCTAGATGAACTGACATTTTTAGGCAACCTAAAGATAAGTCCTAGTGCAGACACCATGAGTGCAACAAGCTGTTTGCATGCCCGATACAGGAGACCTCCACGTCCATCAACTGCGACTGAGATTACAGATGTCATGGACAGAGTTTCTTGTAGCATTGCCGTTGAAGGCACAGTCGAAAATTGAATGACTGCTGATTGCAAGCAATAGAATTCTGCAAAGAAATGTGATGTTCTTTGACGTGCTGTCTTATTGCCTGAATCTGTGTCACTTGAGCTTGATGTGCGCAAAGTCGGAGCTTCAGATTCTGGTGAGTGACGATCATTACCATCAATCATCTGAGGCGTCAGACTCAGAGATGCTCGCTGTATTTCTTTATCGTCAAAGAGTACTAGCAGAGGGGTGCATTCTTTGTGGCCATTCATCACCGTCTGCTGCCATGGCGTTCTCGTCACCCTGCACACCGGTATCCCGTTGTGACGCCTCTGCTCCAGCTCCAAGAAACCTTCGCAGTCTGCAACCACATCTGGTCCAGTTCCCGATGATTTGTTGATGAACTTTCCAATGACGTGAATACGAAGGTTGCTACATTCAGAAGCCTCCTTTATCAGGTTTGACAGTGCATCTTGGTGTCCCCCCGCATGATGAAGTATGCCTAGAATACAGACTAGCCTTGTGCTTTCATCTCTGATGCCAATACAAAGACCACTTCTTGAATTCAGCAAGCAGCAAGGAAAGAAAATCTTCAGCTCCTCATTCCCCTCCATGTATGGCATTGGGCATTTGGTACGACAGGCCTGAAAAGTGAGAAACAAGGAACACACAGTGCAGTGTCACGCTCACAGAATGAATTCTACTGGCTCGCTGGAGTAAAATACCCGAAAGTGGTACCCGATATGCGGCAGGGTGCCTATTTGTGACAGGGGCACTTTCATTCATTAATAAAACAGCTATAATTAAATGAACATCATGTGGACTACTTTAGCATTCTAGCTAGGTCCTACTACTACTAGCATGACTACAGTTGTAGTTAGTAGTATCTATCTAGATCCTAGTGGTAGATTTTATTATTATTCACTAATTTAGCCTAATTCAGTATTAAAAAGTTGGACACATCTGCTGTTGGTACAATCACTACAAATTGTACGTCGATAACTGTAGCAAAAAAAGGTGTACCCCCTCCTGGCACACCTTTCAGGGCTCACTGTTCGCTCAGCCCCCCCCCCCCCCCCCCCCCTAGCTGTTGCTTTTTCACTCTTTCCCTTTCTTTATCCCTCCTCTTTGATGTTGCCTCCCTATTCATCCTTTTCCTCCAATCATTGCCCCCTTGATCCTCATGATCATCACAGACCCTCCCCCCTCCTCTGCCTTTTGTCTGTCCACCATGGTCCTACTCTAATCCACCTTGCCTTCCTTAGACCTGTGGCTGTAACTTGGTTGGGCTCCTTGCCCGTGACCTCCCACCCTCTCCTTTGTTTCCTTTGTTCTGTGTACCCAGCCTGACCCTGACTGTTCTTGTCGTTTGAAGTCCTTATAATGATGTGATTGCTTTCCCTACTACAGTACTGGTACTTACTAACCATTTCATTTGTTAGACAAGTAATCCTATTAAAAGTATTACTTGTCTGTCATTTTGCCTCTGTCTGCCCTGACGAAGATTCTGCTACGGATCAAAAGCTCAGGCCCCTTTTGACTCGATAATTGTAAACAGAACAAACAATACAACATGTTTTCTATCAACTGGTATCATAAACAAATTTCATTTAGAAGTAAGAGTAGTGTTTATCACAATTCATGGCATTCACAACACAGCAGGAGTTTGGACGTGGATGGATGGACGGACCACGAAAGCATAACGCGTTTAGCGACTGTCTGCCCGAGTTCATCACGTAACTATGTCAGTCCCACACATATATTCCCATGTTTGTCATACACAAGTAAAGCAAGTTTTCAATCAGAAATGTGATTAAAACTATGTTCTCACATGCCTGGCTCTATTTCGTATTACAATTGTGTATCTTACCTTGATAACATTGCAGATGGGTCAGTAGTGTGAGAAGAATTGTTCCTCTGATGACAGAAAACAGTAAATTTATAGCTACTTACGCACACACCGCAGCAAAAAAGTCCAGAACGGAAGTGGCCCCTTCTAACGTACGTGTATCCCACATCTTTCGCCGAAAGTTCTCTCGCGAACTTGTCGTACCCGCAGTACATGCCGTCCGTCGATTAGTCTTCAATAGCTAGACCCTGTTTATACAAATTTGGAAAATACATGTAACCTGTTTTGAGTCAAGTGTTGCTTTTATATTCCTGTGCCACTTCCGGGTTTCATCAGCTGACAAGCAAAAACAAAACGAAAAATAACACTTCTATAAAAAAAAGGGGGTTGGAGGGGGAGGGGGCGATGCCCTGAGTAAATATGCGCTATACGTTTATGTAATGTGTCAGGCAACCTTGAACGAAACAAAAACAGAGAAAGTAAATGTGGAAAGGAATATTGTATAGACCAAAAAGAAATACTACAGCAAAGAAATTTACAGATTGCAACGTAGACAGCATTGCCGAGAATTATAGACGTTGCAACCCCATGTAGGAGCCCTACAAAAAAAAAAATCAACAACTCTGGTTTAGAGACACCTCCCGGCTGAAGTTGTTAACAGACATCATTAGAGGTATTCAAAGCACATAATAGTCGAGGAAAATCACCTCCGTTTAATTAATGGCATTTAAAGTCTCTCACCCTAAGTGTGGTAATTACTACAAGGTCCATTATGCAGATCCAAATCATGGATTTGAAAGCATTATAAGCAATATCATGATTTTGTGATAGTGGTGATTATGGTGATGATGATGGATTGAAATGATTTTTTCTTTTCTTTCACAAGAATGACTAGGCTTTCATGTATACCACAACTTTCTTTTGAGTCACTTTAAAAAGAAAACGCCACCTCAATTTTTTTTTTGGAAAAAAAATGTCAAACAGACTACTGATCGTTACTCTATAAAGGGGCCAACTTTGAAGTCAACTTGGAAGGAAATAAACTAAAGCTTAACTCATTTTCACGTAATAAAATGATCGCCCCCATTTTCCTAATGTTTTTAAATTCCATGCGAGAGTAGGCCCTATTAGCTTTTTTAACGCTGGAAAAGAAACAAACTGATAATGTATTTGGGCCAATACGGTATACTCGTTTTGAATAAACTTCTACTTTATTGGTAAAAACTGCATGAACAGTTTGTTTCTTTATTTCTTCGTGGAGCCAATACGTGAAATCTCAACATAACAATACATACTTATAATGAGATAGAGATAATGCATGTCTCAGTTGGGCAGTGACACGAACTTGATATTATGAAGGAGTTTGATTGCAAGACAAGGAAACCCCATTCTTGTTAACTTGAGATTTCCGTGTTTAAATCTCCTTAAAAAAAAATCAAGGAAAATAGTAATATATATATATATATATATATATATATATATATATATATATATATCGTAACTTTGAGAATTTATCTTATTTCTTGTTATGCAACAAGTGAGGTATCATTTGAAAGGGTTTATTATTAATTTTTGCTTTATGCGATGACGGACTAATTTCAAAATGTTTAAAATTGGTTTTAACCCGCTGCGAGAATAAACTCTTTATATTGTCACTCAGGTCATAAAACAATCAAGAAAATTCACGGTCGGGAGCAGATGTTGGTAGTGCGACAGTAAATAATATTGCTCATTTTCTCCATGTATGATGGACTCACAGATGAGGGTTATTTTGTGCAAGAGGGTTTTAGATTTACTACGCCGGTTGCGCCGGTTATCGTAACAGCGCCCTCACTAAACTGCCTGCTTGTCTGCCTTGAGATCTGAATATCAAATTTTGTTTGGCTAGCATTTTCTTATTTCTGCTCACTTTTTGCTTTTTGTATTTTGTTTTTTATTTTTTAGATCTTACCAAAAAAAAAGAGAGAAGAAATCAAACATCATTTCGCATTTTGGGAAGCAAATTGTGTGCGAGTATAACTAATGGACATTTTGTGCTGCTGCATGTAGGCCTACTGTGTTAAGAGATCCATTTTCGTAATAATGTTCTATTTTTCATTTATTTGACTGAAAATTCTTCATAACTTTGAAGACGAAGTAATTAAGAAAAATCCCATGCACATGGTCCGTACTGGACGGAAAGGGATGTATAGGCCCGTAAATGAACAACAAATAGGTCTCACAATTACAAAATATGCTTCCAGTCAATACTGTATAGTGTATTAATTCAATTCAATTCAGGTATATAGGCTACAGTGTAACATCTTGAGCTGTCGAATCAATCACATCATGAAGAGAATAGCCTTTACATTTACCTGGAGCCTGGAAGCTATAGGTCCTATAGGCCTAACAGTGATAAGACTATGGAGGGCATTTCCTGGAAGGGACGTAGGCCTTAAAACTGGCCTTGGGCCTGTGTTGGGATGCCCTCGGGATGCCCTGATAATGATAGGCCTATTTCTCGAAAAAGATATATATTAATATATATTAATTGCAGCAAAAGAAAAATGGGCTTGGAAACGAATCCACATGTATTTGAAAATAGATTTACATTTTCTTTTTCGAGAAACAATATATATATATATATATATATATATATATATATATATATATATATATATAAAGTCACAACAGAGGAATGCAGGGAATGCATTAATAGCCAATCTTGATTTAATGAATAATCCGAAGTGCGAATATTGTGAATATTCGCACTGTCATCCCTGAAGAAGAGGAAGGTTCCTCGAAAATTCGGATTATTCATTAAATCTCTAGTACTGCCAATACGCGGAACAACTACAATATATATATATATATATATATATATATATATATATATATATATATATGTATATATATATATATATACATGTATACAATGTATATATGTATACATGTATATATGTATATGTATATAATTTATCCAAACAGTTTGTATTCTATATGGGATAATTTTATATGGAATAGTTTGTTATCGTACATCTGGTTATGTTTCCCTTGGTCAATTTTATCCGAATAGTCTGTTATCCTATCTTATTATGTTTCACTTAGAGACAATTTTATCCGAACAGTCTGTTATCGTATATTGTAGTATGCTTCACTGGGACATTTTCATGTAAACAGTTTGTATGTTATCCTACTTTACCATGTCACACAGGGACAATATCATCCGAATAGCCTTTTATGCTATGCTTCACTGGGACAATTTTATCCGAATAGCTTGTTATCCTATCTTTCTATTACACTGGGACAATTTTATCCGAATAGCTTGTTATCCTTACTTTCTATTACACTGGGACAATTTTATCCGAATAGATTGTTATCCTATCTTTCTATTACACTGGGACAATTTTATCCGAATAGCTTGTTATCCTATCTTTCTATTACACTGGGATAATTTCATCTGAATAGTTTGTATGTTATCCTATCGTACCATGTCAAACTGAGACAATTTTATCCAAATAGCCTTTTATCCAAACCATCTTTCACTTAGACAATTTTATCCGAGTTATTTGTTATCTTATCTTACCATGTTTCACTGGAACAATTTTATCCGAACAGGTTGTAGTACCCAAGCTTGATATACGGTACATGCCTTTCAATTTGACAATCTTATCCGAATAAGTATAGTTTGGATAGGAGATTCAAACTTAAAACTTTTCACTGAGACAATTCCATCCGAAGAGGTATAGCTTGTATGGGAATGTTACCTTAGCAACATATGTACTAAAATAATTCGAAATAAATATACATATTTGTTTTTATGAACATGTATGTCTTTTTTTTTTACTGGAAATCGATTGATTGAAAGTTGGATTTCATGTGACAATTTTTACATAGTTTTTGATTCGTGTTTGTGTGATGGAAGGTGAAGAAATAACTAAGTGGAGGGTTTGATGGATGGAGAAATAAAATAAAATAAAGTATTAAAATGACAGTGAGATGTCAGAAAACAAGTGTGTAAACAGAAAGTGAAATTACATGTTTGTTTGAATGAAAACTTATAGCTTTTTTCCCCATTGAATATCACTGGTGATTGAAAGTTGATTCAGTTTAAGTGGTTTTACATTGTTTTTGAGATGTGTTTGTGTGATTGAGAACGAGGAAGAGACAAAAAATTAGAGGGTGATGATGTGAGATGTTTATGTGATTGAGGACGAAGAAAAGACAATTAAGTAGAGGGTGCGATGGCTGCTGACAGAAAATGAAAGGAATGAGACTTAACTGAGAAGTCTGAAAAATAAAGAATGCGTGAGCAGAGGGTGAAGTGGGATGGGAGAAAATAAACTGACGAATTTGAAACGGCCTTGAGATAGGGAACGTAAGAAAGAAAAAAAAAGGCATAAGTAGAGGTTGAGATATGTGGTAACAAAGGAATGAAATTTAAAATGCTTAGAAATTGTAATACCTAGTTCTTAATCACTCTTTTTTACTATTGCAAGATACCTTACCTTTTAGATTGTCTTTATTGAGTATCATTATTTCACAGTCATTTAACAACTTCATTAAAACCTGAAATCTGCTAAAAAATGAACAAAAATTCATTCTATATGAAAAGATACATTGTTCTATTCATATGACATATCATTTGGAGTAACTACTGCTCACTTACAACTGACTGCCCTACTTTGGCAAAAGGAGTACAAATGCTACAAATGAAGAAAATTTGTTTTTGAGTAGGCCCTTCAACATGGAAATTTGTGATGAGAAATAATGTAGGTATTCGTGCAAATCATATGGTGATGCATTTATGACAATTTGAAGAATTTTGATATTCTCATAGAAACTCATTATCATTATAACTTGCTTCCTTTTGCCAAAGTATTATAGATTTGTAGCAAACATGAAAAATCTGGCAAAAGGAAGTATTTGACAATCATATTTTATCAGAGTATGTTACTTGCTTCCTTTTACCAAAGTATAATAGATTTAGAACAAACGTAAAAAACTGGCAAAAGGAAGCAAGTGAAAATCATACCATAAGGATGTCACTTGCTTCCTTTTGCCGAAGTATTTGAGATTGTGTGCAAATATAAATAATTTGGCAAAAGGAAGCAGGACAATATCATATCATGAGTTTATAACTTGCTCCCTTTGCCAAAATATTTCAGATTTTTAGCAAACATAAAAAAACTGGTAAAAGTAAGCAAGTGACGATCATACCATAAGGATGTCACTTGCTTCCTTTTGCCGAAGTATTTCAGAATGCGTGCAAATATAAATAATTTGGCAAAAGGAAGCAGGACAATATCATATCATGAGGCTATATCTTGCTCCCTTTGCCAAAGAATTTCAGATTTTTAGCAAACATGAAAAATCTGGCAAAATGAAGCAAGTGCCAATCATATCATGAGAATGTTACGTGTTTCCTTTTGCCAAAGTATTATAGATTTGTAACAAACATAAAAAATTGGCAAAAGGAAGCAACTGACAATCATAAGGATGTTACTTGCTCCCTTTTACCAAAGTATTTTATATTGTGTGTAAATATAACTGATTTGACAAAGGGAAGCAAGTGACAATCATGTCATGAGGTTGTAACTTGCTTCCTTTTAGCCAATTGTTTTCATGCAATTAGTGCACTTGCTTCCTTTTGCCACCCGAATATCTCAGAAATTGGCCAAAATTGTAACTTTTTGATTTTTTTAGTTACATAGAGTATGCCTCAAATGTGCCAAATCAATAAAAAAGTCAATATCCATAAAAATGTCACTTGCTTCCTTTTGCCAAAAAGGGCAGATACAGACCCCACACAACTGTATTTAAAATGACACGCCACTCTGAGCCTGGATTAGTAGACTAGCAGCTAAGTTGTTGGACGAGTCCGTGTGTACGGTACGCCCACAGAACTCTTAGTTCTGTGGGTACGACATATTGTGTGGCGCGCGCGTGGTACGTGCGTGGGCAGTACTCTGCATTGATCAATTATCGTAATGGCGTAAACACAATGCGTGGCCGGCAGTTGTGTTGCGTCCTCCATCAACAACGTTTGAGCGTACATCAAAACAACAAACGAACAGCAATCGACGGCGAAATTTGTGTTCCTGTTGAAAGTTCATTTGTCATCATGGGTTTATCTTCATAGCCGTCTATGTTCGTTTATGCAAATTTCATGCAGCCACGATTAATCGCCTCTTCGTTGTGATATTCATGCAACAGCGCTGCTGATGCTTTTTGATGGTGAGTTTGCTGTCAGCATTGCATGTTTTGGTATGAGTGGGACTACGCGAGATAGGTGATCTTGAAACGGATGTTGTTGCTTCGTCTGAGGTCTGTAGCAAAACACGGAGTTCGGGATGTGGCGCATGACGTGCGCGCAGAGCAGAGGGGGCCTGGGGATGGCTGCATTGGGATGGAAGCAGTGGAAGGTGGGCGGTGTGGTGCAGTGATCTCGACTCTTCCACAGAGATAACGGGGTGGGTGGGGCGGCAGTTTTGTGTAGTTTTAACGATGACATCGCCTTAAAAATCACTGTAGAATTCTATCACATATTCACAGTTTTATGTCGTTGTGAAGGACATACAACCTCTATTCAAAGTTTAGTACAGTGTATATAGATCTCTAAGCCAGTTTGTAATTACTAGTGTTACAAACTAGCTCATGTGAATTTATTAAAAGTGCACATTGGTACAAAATTAAATGACCTTCCTTTTTTTCTCAGTTGGTTTTTAAAGTTAAAAGGCACTTACTGTAGATCTAAATTGTTTTCAAAATGACATTATGCCTAACATTACCTTTACCGTAAGCTTGCCCGACGTAACAATTCATGGAATTTTAAGTTCAAACAATGAATGAACTTGCATACGTGTAGACTAGCTATAGCCTAAGTACTAAAGTAGGTGACCAGAATGGTCCGTCAATCAACCGTAGTGGGGGAAGCATCCATTTCATTGTTTTGCGTTGCATTGAATGCATTAAAAACCTGTTTTATTTATATTACCAAATATCAGGCTTGCTTTCAGTGGATGTACTGGAAAGCAACATTTACAAGGATTGCATGAATAATCATTATATGACAGCTGCTTATCTCAGTGAATTTAAAAACTAGTAAACGTGCCTCCTGCGAGTCCTGCTACAAATGACCTTTTTCTGCTCATGCGCAAAGTTGAACTACGAACTGGCTTACACATCCCAGTCGCTGCTTCACACGGCGTCTACATGTAGTCGGACTGGACTATTATAAACGGCAAGCTGACAAGGCTTGTTAAAGGGTATGCAGTAAACAGATAAATTAACTGACGGTTGTGATTTGAAAGAGTAAATATGATTTTCATTTTGTGGAAGTTGTTTTGTTGTACACACACCCCATGTTGTACATGTGGCATTATGGGATATCTCAAATTCCACTGCACTGAACCAATTACGTAGCGGTTATGACAGTGACTTCGCTGAAGAGCTCCCGTCAGTACACAACGCTACACAAACCATACAATATGGCGACCAATTTGCATTGTGGTGTTGAGCTTCTTATGTGTGTCGCTCCACACCCATACATGTCGCTACCATACATATCGCATGTATTGATACACACACACCAACAAACACATCGAATAACTTCACAAATTCACACCTTGAAATCATGTAAAAATATACAAATGATGCACAGGATAGAGTGCGTTCGCCGAGTGCATGTTGCACTACATTGTAAATACCCGAGAGTGAGCTACGCCTACACTAACGCCACGAAATAATCCTGTGCATCATTTGTTTTATAAAATGGGTCGAAAATTCGAAAACTAACATCATTTTTCAGCGTTTTTCACGTACCTTTGTGAGTCGAGACGTCCGAAGATGTTCGTCCCAAACTTTTACGCACGTCGCACTCGCGGAAGTCCCGCACATACAGTATAAGTATAATGGGGGGTTGGGTTTCCGGACACCCGCATGAAAACTTACTTATTTTACATAGAATATGCACCCTTTACCTTAAAGACTTGATATAGACTCCTCATATAGGCCTACTAGACAACATGTACTCTGAAAACGGCGTGAGAATTAACCTGCTAAATCGTTGGATTTGCTCTTCAAAGTGACTCCATGTACGCGTCCGGTCCCATAACGCTTGGTCTACTGTACTGTACAAAGTGTACGTATAGTACAGTATACGTACAGTACGTACGCCACATATGTTATGCACAAGGAAGGGAAGACAGGCCGGCCGGCCGGCAGCCCGAACTAGAAGTTGTTTACAGGATTGACAGCGCGTACGCGTATGCATGCAATTCATCAAAGGAGCCGCCGCGCGCACAGACGATCGGCAATCTACCATAGGATTACAGGCAGTGCAGTTGTACTGAAGTAAAGGAAGGAGGTGTGTCTCATTTCAGCGCTTCCTATTGGCTACATTCTTGAACCCATTTTATAATATGACTTATCGAATCTCAAACATAACGATATCTTCACTGAATACGATGGTTACACCGAAGGAGGAAAATATTTTGCCAAAAATCGAAAATTTGATGTAAATATGCCGAGTTTGACCAGTATCAAACTGTTCGGCCGATCGTGCTGGAAATCGTCACACACATATGTTATAACGTTGTGGGAAAATATGTAAATGATGGGGGTAAAGAGCCAATGATGATGCATATTCGGTGTAGCTCCCAATTCATGAATGAAAAATGACGTCATTGTGATGCGTGCGAGGGCAGAAGCAAATTGCGCATACGCGGAGTTCAGGGCACAAGCCATGGTGCCAAATTGCATCAAAATCATGTACAGGATATATTTACAGTTGTACTAGTTTATTTCCAATTACAGGTATGAATTTGAACCAAATCAGTTGCTGGAAATCGTCAATATCGACATTGACTTTCAAGTGCATTGCTCACATAAAGCAAACTCACTCTGCAAGAGAATGCAGCATGTGTAACGCCTCAATCTAATCTAAAACTGATGTTAGCCATTTAATACTGAATGCTGTAAATTGGGACTAAATGCGGTCCCGAGCTAAAGATAAATGTTTAAAGAAATAGCAAGTTGAAAGAAGTCGTTATTGAGAAATGCATGTGTGTGTGTCCATGTGTCTGTCCTTGTCTGTCTGTCTATCTGTTTGTCTGCCTGTGTATGGTCTTGTGTGTCTTGTGTGATACAAAGGAGCCATGAGACTTCATTCAACTTGTGATAAATCATTTGTACATTGATACAAATTGTATTTAGCACTCAGTTACTTGAAAGATATGTGCATGATATTAAAAGACAGCTACTGTATAAACTTCAGTTTCAGATTGCGCAGGTACACTGTACATGTACATTTTGTAGCATCCACCGTGATCACTCTAAAAAGCAAGTTGTTCTGATTGACGACATAAAAGATGACGTCGATATCGACGCATATCGATGACTGATTTGGTTTGAATGGTAAATAGTACGTTAGGGCTGCCTGGCCCTGGCCTGACAGAGCTCCTCAATATATTTTAAAAACTTACTGCAGAAAAACAGTGGTACATGTACATGTACTAGCAGCCAGTTTGCCTGAGGGGTCTATAAACTAGGGCAATTCCCCCCTGGGCAATGCCCCGGACCCTTCCCCTGTCCCTAATCCTAATCCTAATCCTGAATCTAACCCTGACCCTAACCCTAATCTTTACTGGTCAGTACTCTTACCGTACCACTAACCAGTGTACAGTAAGTATTTAGCTGGGGGGGGGGGGGGGGGGGGGGGGGGGTAATTGCCCTGATACGTTGCCTGGATGAGTACTTGTACTTCAAACACGAAATGAAACAATTCTCATGAATAGAGCTTGTATTTAAGTCTTGATTCTTGAGTTTGTTTTTTTATAACTAATGTTGGTAAATTTTTAGCACCATGTTTATATAGATGGAAAAGCTGTTTCTTTTTTTTTAAAGGCATGGTATAAAAAGCATTGACTTCAATCTCTTTCAGAGATGAAGTACTGAATGAAAAGGAAGTGATTACTTGACAGATGTACAGAGCACTCCTGTTATAACGAACATGGTTATAACGAAATAAAACTTTAGGCAGCAACATTATTTGCTTTTTTTTATTGATTATTTGTTCGGTTATAACAAAATTTTGAGATATAATGAAAGAAAACTGCCAGTCCTGATGACTTTGTTCAATAACAGGAGTCCACTGTATAGAATACCGGTATACACACTTGTACATGTATGGATATTCGGTTTATAAAACATATTGTACAGTTGTGCATACTGATGTAGTACATGTACACTGTACAGTGTACATATGTATGTACTACATACACGCTTGTATAGTTTCATGAAAATTGCCATGTACAATGTATACATACAATTGTACAAGTAGTGTATATCCTGAAATATTTCCAATTTCCAGTAGTACAGTTTGTACACACATGTATTGTGTCAATATAGCAGACCAGCAATTAAAGCCAGTGTCTTTTTATGTATCACAGTACATTCATGATATTTCATGAAAACACTTCATAGCCAGTCACTACAACAAATGCCTATATGTACTGTACTTTTAGTACATGAATGAATACCAGTAGAGCTCCCAATATCTTTTATTGCCATGATCAGTCAAATCACAAAATTATCCTGCAAAGTACACTTTGGTAGTATGCCTGCCAAAGGCACAACAAAATTTTTCATGATCATTGATTTTGTCAAAGTCAGGGCCAATATTTTTGTGAGAAAGAGAGTCTGGAGTACTTGCATTTTCCAGTCCAGGTTGTTAAACTTGTAGTCTTTGTCCAAGCATGGAGCTACCATGGAGCTGCTCCATGGTCCAAGAGTGTGAATTTAAGTTGTAATGAAGGCATTCATATTCAGAGTGAGGGTTGATTACATAATGTAAAGGAATGTAACATTTGTACATGATGTACAAGTAACGTATCCACACATGCATGCGTTTGTCCACAGATCACTACCAGCAAATATATTTTAATACATCCAAGATCAGTTCCTGTCTGGGGAAAAAAAAAATCCCAAAAAGATACTGGCAAGGGGGGCAGTACAATGTTTGTGGCCTCCGCAGCGCAGTTTGAAATGATGGTGCACTGATGTGCGTACCTTGTACTTTACAGCAGGTACCAGCTTAAATATGATTTCTCTTCCCTTTTTACAGACATATAAAGATGATGGGGGATAGGGGAGGGGGAATTCTTAATGCCCAGACATAGCATTTTAGTTTGCACTCTATACCTCCTGTCACATGGTTCTTTGTACAACGCTGTGCTCAGTTTGGCAATTTGACTGTCTTTTTCTTCCTTTAATCATCTTTGGGTAAGTGCAACATTTCTCCTCCCCATAGTCTTGATGCATAGTGTAGTGCTTTTAGAGTCATAAATTTGAATGAAGTTATCATTTACAACAACAGTGCAATACTGTGAAAAAGCTTGAACTGAACACACAGTATTTTGTACATTTTGAGTACTCTACAATGTATCTACATAGTCAGGGAGGGGGTTCCACCTCCCTGGTACAGTCTAAAAACCAGTACAGCCTGTACCACATGAAAGTAGTTAGTGCAGCTGTACAAGTTCACATGTGCCATAATATCAAATACCTACAAATACAATCATGAGCCGCATTTTCACCTACTAACAGCGTGATATCGCAATATTTTGGTTCCACCGTTTACACTTGCGCAAAAGCATACGAAGTTTGAACTTCACGAAACATCGCAATTTTTTGGTCGGTAGTGCGCATGTGTAATTTACCTCTCTTCAACAAGGTAGACGAGTGGAAGCACAGGCTATTCGTATTCACTGCAGTGCAGTCTATTTTGCTCACAGCTATTGCTACGTGTAGCTGGTTGGAACGTTGAGTCAGGGCTTTTTATCAGTCCAGTGCACACATAAATTTGTGTTTCTCGAGAGTGTAAACTTACACAGTAAAACTATATGCTTGCTATATTAGATCACATACGTAGCAGGTGTGTAAAACTTCAGCTTAGTATGGGAAAGTTGATGAAATAGCATTCAGGAGGATCATGAAATCTTGCCGATATGACGAAAGTGAGAAGTACATCTTAGGCTCGTTTTTAGAACTGGTATTTCATCAGGCGTCAGCAAGAATTCACCATTGTTTACAATGTATGACACTTGTTATTTACTCCTGTATTCCACAAAGTCAACGTATACCGAGAGCAGTATGGGCACTCCAAAATCAACGCATTTTTGTGAGAACATTTGTCATTTTGTAAAGTCGTTATGGGGTGATGATATATAGTTGGAGAACTTCAAGTTTGTTACTACATATATAATATACTGTAGTTTAATCAGAAAGGTGAGATACCACGAGCCGAGGATCGGCCGTTTACCTGTACAGCATGTACCCTGTACTCTGGCCAGCGATCGACGTACTCTGTAGGGATTGGGAGCACGCGTAAACTCCAGATGCAATCCGATACCAAAAGTCACGTGATGAAAAATCACGATATTTCTGCAACTTGGGTTTCGCTCACTAAACTTCGCCTCAAACATTGTGATGTTTAAAAAAATCGCACTCCGGCTGGCAATTTTTCTGGCAATGTTTCGAGGGCGTTTGGGTGTGGTTGCTTTATAGCAACTTGCACCGAAATGTCGCGATTTTAGAAAAATCACGATTCTTCCAAGCAAGTATAAATGGGCCTATGGTATTGTGTACACAAGAAAATACTTAATAACGAACTGAAAATGGAAAGTTGGTGGTTATCACAGAGGTGAAAACTGTTGCAGTGAAACCCCTCTCTGTGAGAGGATGTCTGTGGAAGAGTATTGAATAGAAACAAATGAGGAAATAGAAACAAATGAGGATGAATTATGAAAGAAAAATGATGTGATCCTTGGAATGTACATGTAAGCTACATTACATGTTTGTAATGTTAAAGTCTCGTATCAGTGCTTTTGGTGATGAGGCTGTTTCCAAAGTCCTGATCCTTTTATGTGGTTTTCCTGTTGGAAAGAGTGGGCGGAAGTTGTTTTTTTTTTTTATGTTTGCTTGTAAACGTTTTGCTTTGAAGTGCTGTAGGAGTTAGTGTAGAGTTTCATTGCAACAGTTTTCATCTTTATGGTAACCAGCAAGTTTCCATTTTCAGTTTGTCATTAAGTATTTTCTTGTGTACATATCAATTTTATAATGATGAATACTTTGCCCTTTGCTCATAGTCTGGATGTTATTACCACAGGCATAAATGGAGTGTGTGTTTGAATGAAGGGTTTATTTGATCCAAGAGCATCACAATTGTATGACCTTTTGGCTTCTTCTTTGGATCAAGTGATAAAAATACCTTGGCGAATATATTTTATTGATCCCAAATCTTGACTTGCTCTATCAATGGAACATACTATGGGCAGTGTGTGAATCATACAGTAAAGGTGAGTCTTTTCATACAAACTGTAGATTTTATGGCAGGTTGAGATTACGTAGGCACACTGTGAGTTTAAATGGCATACAGTTACATTGTATGTTGTTGGCCTCCTTCATGATTATAGTACCAGTACATGCACAAATTTGCATTATTCATGGTTCTGCCTTTGCCGAGTTAGGGACTGTTTGTGCAGGTGGAGTATAAACTCTTCCGCAAATTGTCATTGACTATTTGCCACGCATCAGACCTGACCAATAATTAATTATATTTTCTCTCTCACTCTCTCCCTCTCTCTCTCTCTCTTTCTGTCTCTCTTTCTCATTCTCTCTTTTTTTTGTCTGTCTGTCTATCTGTCTGTATGTTTGTATCCATCTTTCGTCTGACTACAGGTATCCACGCATAAACGGCTAGCGAAAGGGACATGACAGGGCAGGCATCAGTTGTGGTCAGTCCTGCTGCGGGCGGGGTCGGGATGCAACCCCCTGTCAAAGTGACCACACCCTTGGCTAGTGGTGCTGGCGGTGCCGGCGGCGCCGTGGGGACCTCGGTCGGCGGCGAGAAGCAGTACACCACCAAGAAGGTGGCGCGGTTCTACTTCGGTGGTCTGGCGGGTGCGGGGGCTGCATGCATCACACATCCCTTGGACCTTGTGAAGGTGATCTAGAATGATTTCGGGTGCATGGGGGTATAGCTTTTATAGTGCGACAAAGTTTGGCGTAGACTTTTTCTCTCTGAGCTTTTGTCGTTTGAAGCTGAGTGAACAAAGAATTTTGCCATGTCTATTCTGATTCATATTTTTTTACTTGAGGAGACAATGATTGAATATGTAAGCAATTATGATAAACATGTATTTTTACTTAATTGGTGTTTAACAGATATTGCTGTTGTGTTAAAGTAATACCATGGGTACAGTTTCCTCAATCTTGAAGAAACAGTGGTATCCCCAAACTTTGCAAAAGTGCTTTCCATATGATCTGTTTGCGTAGCAGGTTTTTCTTAATTTTAGCAAGTTTTGTGCTCAGCAGATATTTTTTTATAATTTTCATCAAACAGACTAATCCCTTTTTCTTCCAGTGAAAAACATGCACAGGGTTGTATGAAAACTAACCCAATATGTGATAGTGTTTCCCTTGCAGAGAATTGTACCTTTCAACTACGTGTGCATGTATGTTTCCTTCCTCATGTTTACAGGTCCACCTTCAGACCCAGCAGCAAGTGAAAATGAATGCGTCTGGTATGGCGGTACACATAGTACGGAACGATGGCATCCTAGCGCTCTACAATGGACTTAGCGCCTCACTGTGTCGACAGGTACGTCAAATCCACAGACCGCCAAATTAAAAAGCATTGCCCTCGTACATACACATATGTAATACATAACATATAAGAAAATAGGAGGGAGGGATGACTTGCATAGAGATAGGATAGAAGAAAGGAGAAAGGAAGGGAAATTTCTGTCTCCTTTTGCTAAAGGTCGACATGAAGTTAGATCACCTGGATCACTGATCAGTAAATCATGACAAAGTATTTTCTCACCGAGGTACAGGTGAATAGTTACAGGTCATGGTCGGTTACATAACATTACGTAATGAATTAAGAACGGCGATATTTACATGAGGGAATTTCGTACAATGCAATTACAATGACATTATGAGACCACTGATATCCAGAGAACAGAATTGTCTTAACAACTTTACATGGCTTCCTTTAACTGATATTGTTTGCTAGTAGGATGTTTGTTACTGTAGCTTTGTTGTCTGGACTCTTCTGAATCTGTTGAAAAACTTTTGGCACATTCCTAATAGTATTTGCGATGACAATATCTGCTTTGAGTTCTTTGTGGAGATCGATTCCCTATCAAAATCGAGCAAGGACATTTGTGTTTACGTTTCAATTGCATTGATGCTTGGGCACAAATAGAAATGTTGTCAGATACAGTGTATATGGCTATTGAAATGGGACAACAATGTTTTCTCTCAGAAGAGTAAACATTTATGCATCTCTGTGTTTAGCATTCATGTACAAGAATGTTACAGATTTGAATGGGCCAAAAACATAAAAGGTTTTTCCATAAAATTGTATGTAGGCATGTGGAATCTATGTTGCAGTGACTAGTTACCATATACCAGTCCAAGACTATTTGATTGATTTCTCTAATAGTAAGATTCAAACTTATGTTAGACAGATCATACATAGAGGTAATGTCTGGGAAATTTGAATTGACATAGAATGACAAAACAAGCCTACAATGTACATGTAGATGAAAAATGTTTTTGCAGTCACGAGTATACATTGTTGATAATGTTTGTTAGAGTGTTGATGATGTGTGTTTAAGAGAAAGACTCTTCAGAACTTCTCCAGGTCAGAGTAGAAAAACCACTTATTTTTTATACTGGGTGTAATCTGAATCGTAAATTTTAGAGAGATTCAGTGTGTGCAGAAGGTGACTTCAAAGCTTAAATTGGCATTGAAGCCATCAACTCTGCTGGTTTTATTCCTCATGATTTGAATTCTGTTTCCAATGAGCATGTCTGTACACTTCGCCAACAACAGCTCAGCTACTCCATGGCTCGTTTCGGCATCTACGAGACGATAAAGCAGAGGGTAACGGCAGACAACCCTGACAGACCGCTTCCATTCTACCAGAAGACCCTCATCGCAGGATTTGCAGGTATGTGCTGTTATTGTCGGCTCTATTGTTGAGGGTGTCTATCATGGTGATGCTCTTTTGTGATTATTTTTATCACATCTTTTGTGCTGTCTGTGATGGCCCATCATTCATGAACTTGTAAACATTTTCATGAATTTCTTTGAAACCTTTTAGTCACGGTTGTTTACCAAACTTGGCACAAATCATACAGATGTACAAATATTAAGTTCTGGGAAATTTATACAAATTTATTCGCTGAGTTGGACAGAGCCGCCAACTAGTATAATTTTGTGATAATCAGTATTTTTTTTTTTTTCTTAATCAAAGATATAAAAATTTGTTTTTATCCTTAATGAGAAAAAGAAATCAAACCAAAAGATCATTGACCTAATGAGGAAGAGCTGATTTTCCTGTAACACATATTTCCCATAGACACTTGCCTGTGTATACTCTGGACTAGTCTTCAACTGGTTAACATAGCAGCATCACCTGAGCCCAAAGCCTACATTCACACAGTTCTATCTAGAAGTTACACTTTTAATTGAAGTTGGCTTTCAGCAACTCACGTGATGTTAGTACATGTAGTGCATTATTGTGTCTGTTAAAGTCATTTGTGGAGATGTTAATCAATAGGTATTTGAGAGACGGTCCTCGCTTGTCTTTTGTTGATCAGACTGTTATCAGCGCACTCCTGACACTTTTCTCACAAGTGCTGAAAAGTGACAGCAAACAACATAATGTACACCGTTCTATCCAGTCAAAATAACTGGCAAATCTCTTCATATCCTCTGCACATTCATCGTACAATTGTACATGTACGTGTATGTGTGCATGCTTGATCCAAACAAGTTGTGGTATAAACCTGTACGCCTCGTTGATATTTTGGTCTATTTCAAATCTAGTGCATGTAATTTTAATGCCAAATGTTGTCTTCTACAACAACAACAACAAAAAAAAAACCCACCAAACCCCCCCCCCCCCCACCCCCACCACCCCAACACCAAAAACTTGCTTTCATACATTGTAGATCACCCCCTCCCCCCCAAAAAAAAGATAAAATATGAAACTATAGATATAAAACAGCAATTTCCATTTCTCTCAGTTTGTATGGTAAGTTGTAAATGACATACAAATAGGTCTTCAAATATGGGTATGATAATTTATGATGTATCTTTATAGCCCAGGCATGAAGCTGGGTATATTTTTTCAAACTCTTCTCCTTTCATGCATACAGTAGACTGTACTGCGCTCTTTTTTTTTCCTTTTCTTTTTTAATGGATTGTCAAGCACATACACTCCACATGTATACATATATCATTCATTTACATTTTTCTTGGATTTCTGTACGATAGTTTCAGTTTTATTCGATTTGTAATATGTACATGTAGTAGACTTTTAAGTACTTGTACATTTGGATAAAGTACACATATCTAAGTGGTACATAAACCAAACATAAATTATCCTCTATGTACTTTGGGCTTCTTTGCTTTAAAAAAAAACAACAAAAAAAAAAACATTAAAAAAAACAAACAAAACAACAACAAAAACAAAAACAAACCAAATCATACAGCTTGTTCATACTAATATGAGTGCAGGGTACATAAAGAGTCCAATCTACAAAATTTGTAATACACTACTCCCCTATCTGTTTGCCGTGTATAAATAGCAGTAAATTGAAGAAGTGCAATCGTTGAATAAACTTATATTCAGTGATAAGAAGTGCTAACATTGAGACAAATGTGAAGTGATGTATAAACACACTGACTCTTGCATGATACACGGCTTGCATGCATTCATTCGTGTCATGAAGAATGCATGTAAAGGAGAGGCCATAATAGCAACAGGTATTTATACATTATATCTAAAAAAGAATTAAAAAAAAAGATTACCACCATGTATACCAATTCAAGTGATGGCTGTGATGGTGGGAGAATTAATTCACTGTTCTATTTGTCATACAGTGGTTAATTAATAATAAGACATTGACAGATGTATTGTTCATGTGTACAATACAAGTACAAGTATGTACTGATGAGATAAAAGTTTGAGTTTGTTTAGATTATCTGGAGTGCACTTTGAATGAAGCCTCGTACAATTTGTATAACTTATTTGATCTTTATAGATTGTATTTTTTAACATTTTGTTATTTCTTATTCCGTGTTCTCTTCCTACCGAAACTGGTTGATGGAGCACATAAAAGCATCAGATCCAGTGAAATCAGGAAGATATATATGTCAAAATCATGCAAATCATGGAAAGTTTAGGTAAAAAAAACAAAACAAAAAGAAAAAAAAAAACAACTTACGGATATGCAGGTTCATGGGACTTCTAATAATGTCCTGTACAGCATTCTTTTTTGTTTTGAGAAGGAGGCTTTTAGGTTATCAAGTGGTCAGAGTGTTTAATTGTCTCATAGTAAAAAGAGGAAAATGTAGATTTAGATAGAAGATTACACCAATTCTGGATATGTCAGTAGGATAATGATAAAGAAAATATAAAGGGAATTCCACAAATATGAAATTTTTTTCATTTAAAAGTTATATATTTCTTTGACTTGTCACAGACAAATATAGATGGTAATATAATTCCCCCTGCCTGCTGGAAAAGGTAAATCAAACATTCTGTCATTATGCCAGAAAAATGAAAATATGTTAAATTCTCTTCATATTTGCTAATATTGTTGCATTACTGTGACATCACAAATTGCTGTACCCGGTAGTCTTCTTATTCAGCAATGACAGTTCACGGATTTATTAACCAGAATCAGGACTTTGGAAAAAAACAAAAACAACAACAACAACAAAACAAGAAATGTCTGGTATTTCTCAAATTTCACTGCATTACATGTACAGTATGTACTGCTATAATTGTTCTGCTTTCTCTGAATCCATATTTTGGGGTGAATTTCCCTTCAATGTCTTTGTATTTTAGCATTTGCATTGCATGCTATATATTGTATGTATCTACATCCTACATCGTACATTGTAAACATGTACAATGTACATCTTTCTCCTGATTGCATACTGTGAAATGAGGAATTTTCGCGTGCACTTTAATTTCGCGAATTTCGCGAGCGCCAAGATTTGCGAAATTAAAATGCACGCGAAAGTCCTTGTTTACACTATGCATTGAACGCCAGTGGCACTTCGCGAAAATTTCATGTCTCGAAAAAGGCTGTCGGCTCCAATTCGCGAAAAATTCATGCCGCGAACATGTTTTACAGTTAGTCTGTTCATTCTAAATGACTATTAAATATTTCACTTTCATGACAGATGATAGATATCTACAGTATATTCCTTGGCAACTACATACACTGTACACATGTGTATTCAGATTATTTCAGGGATCAAGAAATGAACACAAAGCTTGATTTATGTTTTTCAAGTTTGACATGGTACATGTACAACTGTAGTGTGTTAGGTTTGGTTGAATTTAAATGCACTATTGAAGTTTTTGAGTTTCCACATTGGCAACCACAATTCACAAAGTAGAGTAAATATTACATTTGTAGTTGTGGATTTACAGTGACTGCATGATTTGGTTGCACTCGTCCAGAAGTGTATCTGGTAGAAACTAGACTATGTGTGCACATACAGTACCAGCCACTGTCGTTATACAGTGAATACACTGTAAGTGTAATAACCTTACAGTATATTCACATCTCCTATGTGTACAGTGTACACATTTTGTATGTGTAGGGATAATAATGTGTAGGGATAAAGGATGAATACTTGTTTGTTGCTGTTATTTTGAAGCAGAGATTGTACAGTAGTCTGGCCAGTTCAGTCTGGATTGCTTGAAATACAAAACAAAATGTAGTGGATAATGAGGTACAATTGTAGCCCGAAAATAGCTTGCTATCTCGATGACTGGTACAGTGTAGATTGCAAGCCATCAAAATAATCCAAAATGTCTAGCTGTTTGGGTATCATGCAGATTTCTGTTTATCCAGTTTAATACAGCCTTTGAATACATTATCAGAAAAAAAAAACAGATTTCTTTCATTTGCTCTAGTAATTAGGTGAGGGACTTTGAATCACTTTGTCAGCGTAATCACAGGAGAAATGTGCTGACAGGGCGCAATGTGTGGAGCATAGGATGAGCATCGGCAAATCTGTACCTTCACTGTATGCAGACTGCAGGGAACTCTTAATAGCAGAAATGCAAATATAGCATTATCAGTAGCAGTGGGAACTGGATATAACTGGGCAATCTTTCTTTAATTCTGGGCTTTGTTTGATACTACAGACAACAAGGACAAACAAGTTGGGAAGAATATTTCGCATAAAATGTAGGCATACAACTGAAGAGTTATTTCAAAATGAGAAAAGCGCCATTTTTAAACATTTTAAGGTAAAGTCCATCATCAGAAAGAGCAACCAATTTAAACCTTTCCAGTAATACCTCACTTGTGACATCACAAGGAATATTCTAGAAGTTATGATTAAAACTATTAAAAATAGCGCAAACAAACAATTTTTTTTGGAGGAATTGAGAGATTTAAGGAGAGAAGAGAGATCTATGATAGATAATAGATGCAATGTAGATAGATAGATAGATAGATAGATAGATAGATAGACAGATAGATAGATAGAAAGTCAGAGAAAGAGACAGACAGACAAACAGACAGACCTTCAAAAAAGACAGAGGGAGAGGGGGAGGGGAAAAATGGATCATATCAATGGCCACACTTGTAGGGCCTACCGCATCAGTGTTCCATTGTGCATGAATTTGGAGAGGGAGGGATGCAGTATTATGTTCATTATTAGTTGGAATATATTGTACACTACACAATCTTGATCTCTGTTGGGAAATGCACTAAATCTGATGATATTGAATTTGATTCCTGTCAGTGTGATTCCCTGCATGCACACGCAGTCTACATTTACAGTGTACACTGTATGCTCATGAGAGGGTTGTTTTTGCACGCACCAGGTCGTGCCTCAATGCACTCCAGGGCACGTACACCTTCGCACCACGTGTCTGCAAAAGTGCAGCCGTGTGTATTGCTGGGAAGTGAAAAGTCAAAGGTCAAATATGTGCACGCTCTAACACCTGAAAGTTCCCTGAGTCTGAGATGTGTTCACTTCCAAACCACGGGGCTGTCATGAGTTTGTTGAAAGATGTGGTAGAGTGGTGTATAAAGTTGTTTTTCCTCATTCATGAGCCTTTTAAAAAAACATTAGTCTGCATTCTTAATATGACACTGAATTACAATACACTTCTGGATATTGCTACTTTGCATTTCAGAGACTACTGGTACACTTTACAGTAGGCCTACAATGTATGTCCCCCAAAAAATAACAATCAGATTTTCACATTGATATTGCCAATATGATTAGACTACCTACAGTAAATGCTACTTCAGGGTCTTAAGATATATGAACATCATACATAGCTCTATTTTGTGGAAAACCTCATTCAGTTTGGTTACAATGTAAGTGGTCACAGAGAAATGTGGATTGTTGCTAAAGCCTGTCATGAGTCTGATTCTTCCAAGTTTAGCACTTGGTTACTCTTGGAATTGTGTATACAGTGAACACAATGGACAGAACTTGGAGGGAAGGGATTCCTGACATGCTCTACAAAATTCCTTTCATTTCTCTTTGACCACTGAAGCAAATCGTATGGGTTTTCTGTAAGATGTGGCAAATGAGTTATAGTTTCATATCCTGAAATTGTATTTGGATTGGTTATAAACTATTTTTAAAGTTATCATTGTGGAGGGTCCTGTTGTAATTTTTTTTTTTTTTTTTTTTTTGGGGGGGGGGGGACATACGGTAGGCCTAGATACAGCTTTGAGACCTCATTCTTGTGGCCTCACTACATCGTTCTACTTGACAAACAGACATCTATAGATCTACATAATGATAGCCCCTTGTGCAGATGGATAAGGATGAATGACAGTGTGAATGTCAGTCATTGTTGTGATTGATCCATCTTGTTATTACTCCGGATTGGCCTCCCTTCCTTTGTATAAAGGTCATGTAAGGTCATGACCCTATTCATCATTAATAGTAACTATAGTATGACATCAGTCTGTCCTGCTTAAGGCACCATTATACAATGTACCACCAGTATATTTGTAGCATAGACCATGAAGTATTTAAGAATTGCCTCACTTTTGTTCTTCTTTCATGTATTTTCATGTATTTTCATGTTCACCTAAAGTTTGTGTACCACAGATTTTGCAAAACTCACACAAAATTATAGAAACTGTGTGCAGTGTATGACAGTAGAATACAGAAATAGGAATGTGGGTATGAAAAAGCTTTTAGTACCAAAAACTTTGAGCACAAAAACTGTATAGTTGGCTGTCTAAAGAGAACAACAGCAGGGGTTTTCTTGTTAACTTCTCTGATTGTTTGCAACAGCTGTACAACAGTAGGTAAGGTTGTACAAAAAAAAACCTTTACACACAAAAAAAAGTAAAGTATAAAACTGTCTTTTGATATCATAAACACAATTCATGTAGACCTACATATGTTAAGTAGCTACATTGTATGTACTTATGTCCCCTGAGGCAATGCCAAGCCAATCTCATTTGGTATGTAGTAAGAAAGACTTGCAGGTGATCGCCTACTATGTGAAGCGCTGTTGTACAGTAGGTCATACCCTTCGTGGAAACCCCAGGGGCTGAATTCCAAATACATTGTACATTTCACTTTAGTTTTAATGAAATATCTTGTCAAAATGTGTGTGCTGGGTTTATGCTGCACAAGTGTTGTTTTTGTTTTGTTTTGCTTGTGTTGTTTAATGTGTGGGGGAGGAGGGTTTCAGATGTTATTTGTGTACATATCTTACTATTGTGACGTTATGAAACGGGCCATGAAAAAATCCCATTCATATGTTTTGCACCCACATACTAGGTGTTTCAAAAAACATTTCCCACTTTTAATTCTTAATAATTCAAAAACTATATATCAGATAACACTGTCATTGATATGAGTGATAGCTGAATAGTGTACAATTTAGTTGAATGTAGTTTAAGTATGAAAGCATTTATAAGTTTCATGAAATCCATGATTAATTTCACAGTAAGGTTCCAGACTTTGCTCTATTTTCAACCCTCTGTACAAAATTTCACTTTGCACAGGGGTCAATGGGTGTGTATGGGAGTGTGTGGTTAACACCCTGACAATGGTCCTGAACAATGGCCAGGGTTTGAATGCTTCATTATTTATTCATGAGAAATTCCACTATCACAAGTAGTCTTTATTCAGCCTCTGGCGGTATCTGTGTAAAGTCAAACGGCTGTCGATACTGTCGTTGAGTCGCGACAGTGCTCTCCCTACTTCTGAAAAACAAAATTACATTAAATACCTTCTGTTCTATGATAAACGTGGTGACAGGAAGTAAAGAAAATCAATTAGATTATATACACTTGTGTATATGGAGCCTTAAATAAATCAACTCTGAAACAAATAGCCCCAATGATAAATGCTGCTGAACTCTTTACCAAAAATGATCTCTTTTTATCGAAAAAGCAAACAATTTGTCAGACTATTTAATTAGTAGACAGTTGTATTAAAATGAGGAACTTTAGATCATTCATGCTTATTCATATCCCAAATTTAGTGATATGGGTAATTCCATGGGGTTGGGACTGAAATTGTGACATACAAGTTGAAAATTCAATTTGGGTAAATTGAAATTTCCTTTTTCCCCCTGATTTGTTACTCCCATTCTTCAACATATTCCACTAGAAATCTGTTTATTACTTCGCACACTTTCAGTCAGCATGGGTAAACAGGTATGGCAAAATACCTATGTTACACGGACTTCATTTGTTGACATCCTTCATCATTTTGTGTTCTGAAATGATAACAATGAACACATCCACGTTTTTTTCGTCCATAGCACATCAACATGTTATTTAACAGGCGCATGAGATCATTATTAGTAAGATTGTATGTTCTGATGTCAACTGCAAGCCACTTTTATTAACATGTTTTTTTCTACAAACCATGCAATTTCAATCAAAGGTTTAACTTTTTCATCAAGAGTGACACAATGACAATATTCTTAAAAGCACCACAATTGAAGCAAGTGATTTGTATGGGTATTCAAGTGAAAACATGATTTTATTGTTATAATCAGGGGTTTTCAGACAACAACCTTGCCCACGGTGTACTACCTATGTTACACGGACAGTATGTCTTTGTAACATAGGTACACTACGACATATCAACTGATTCCTTTATTGTGGTGTGAGATGTTAAAACCTACACATATAGACTTTATGTATGTTCCCACAAATAACACTATTGTAACAGTTCTTTGGAATTATATCTACTGCACACCTGTGGAACAATACCTATGTTACACAGACTTCAATTCTTTGTAACTCTGATATGAAAGAAGGCAGACTTAATCAGAAGAAGAAGAAGAAAGTGAAGCTTTACACAATTTGACCTAATATACACTAACAACATCATCAACTAATTGTCAACTAACTAAGAAAACTAATAAAGAGAAATCAGACAAGTCTTCTTGTCTTCTCCATGTTCTTTGTTTGAAATTAATTTCTGCTCTTTTGTCCAATGTCCATTTAGCCCTCGATTTTTGTTTTTCTTCTGTCCATTTTCCCTCTGTGCAGTTTTCTTCTTGTCTAGTTTGTTACATTCGCTCTACTTGGGTGTTGCTTTGTCGGCTTCCTTTCTGTTTGTGGAGTGCTGTGGATGTGTCCTTTTCACTCTTTCATGTACATTGTAGTTTAACACGTAGCGGTGGTAGAGGAGGAGCCATGGCAGATTCATCAACAAACTGAACAAAAGGTGTAAAGAGAAATAGAATAAAAAAATTAAAAGAAAATTTTTGTCGGGGTTGACTATATATTCCTGTTGATGTATCTGTGTGTTTATGAATGGAATTAAATAATTTTAACAATTTTGCTTACATTTCTACCTCTTGGCATACCCATTAGCTAGAGTTCCATGTGTACCTCCCACCAAAATTGAAAAAAAAATGGGTTATGCTTAAAATGATGTAAATATTAATAATGATAATATAGCATGTAAAACATAGGAAAATATCATTTTCATACTCTATGCTAAAAACTTGTTTTCGGATGCAAGCTACACTGTAGGAAGGGCAGGTCGCTGCCCCCAGTGTCCTAGCTAAGGTTAGGGCTAGGGTCAGGGTTACGGTTACGGTTATGGTCCTTAATAGACTCCCAAAATAATACTAGGCCCTATACATCCCCCATTGAAATTGTCGCCCTCTTTTTGAATGATAGTGTAGAGCAATAATAGTCCAATTTTGATTGGGGTTCATAATTTTATTGAAGCCTTTCCTACCCACTACCCACCCAAACTGAATAGGACACTGGCATTTTAGCTTTGAGACTTCACAGTGGGTGAACATGGAATGGAAATGGTGAATCCTTGTGAAATGTTAACAACTTCCATCAGAGCATCTAACAGGTCAGTGAAATCTTGGAAGGAAAACATTGACATTTTCGAAGTAAATCTGTTAAAGAGAAAGAATTTCACAGCTCCTAGTTCCCTCAATATCACCAGCAAAATAAGGCAAACTCTATTTCTCTAGTTCAGATGCAGTCTGGACATCTACGTTTTCCAACTAGTATATAGTGATTAATACTAACTCTAGCACGTCTACCTTGGTAGATACCTAATGACAAAAGGGTCCAAAAATTCACAATAATCGGGAGGTAAAACAATTTTATATTGCAGTGAAGATACACTGATATACTTTTGTATGGTTTTCTAAGAGAGGAATATATGCTCCTTTTGCAGAGACCGGCATGGACGGAAAATTTGGCAATCAAAATTATGAACATGAACCTGTAACAAATATATCTCAGTATGTGGGACTACAGTATCATCGTCCACAGTATTTTTGGCCAGTTCAGAGGTTTAGATGTCGTTTTTTTCCTCTAATAGAGTTACAGAACATGACAAATGTTATTATTTTCGTAAAATAGCGTAAAAGCTTACCAATTGACATCAGAAACATTAAAACTCCTGTACCTACGTTACATGGACAACGGCAGAAAAACAGATCTTGCGCTGTCCAGGTATAGTAGAGCAGAAGATAAGCCGAAAAAATGTGCAAAGTTTGACTAAAGCATGAAACTTTCACCAGTGTTAGTACATGTTATCAGATTCATTTTAAGATCGGGAGGTAAGTCTGAATTGACCTCTGATGACCTCCAAAGGTCAATGACCTCAAAATTTAATAGAAATTGATATTTTGCGTCATTGATTAATGTTCAATATGGTAATGATGTACTAAAAACTTATTTTTGTTACAGTGGAATTGTCTTCATGTTCCATAGAACCCTGACAGGTTTCTACCTTTGACCTCTGATGACCTCCAGAGGTCAATGACCTCAAAATTTGATAAAAATTGATATTTTGCGTCATTGATTAATTAATGTTAAATAATATGGTAATGATGTACTAAAAACTCATTTTTGTTACAGTGGAAATGTCTTCATGTTCCATAGAACCCACACAGGTTTCTACCTTTGACCTCTGATGACCTCCAGAGGTCAATGACCTCAAAATTTGATAAGAATTGATATTTTGCGTCATTGATTAATGTTAAATAATATGGTAATGATGTACTAAAACCTCATTTTTGTTACAGTGGAATTGTCTTCATGTTCCCTAGAACCCACACAGGTTTCTACCTTTGACCTCTGATGACCTCCAGAGGTCAATGACCTCAAAATTTGATAAAAATTGATACTTTGCGTCATTGATTAATGTTAAATAATATGGTAATGATGTACTAAAAACTCATTTTTGTTACAGTGGAATTGTCTTCATGTTCCATAAATCCTTGACAGGTTTCTACCTTTGACCTCTAATGACCTCCAGAGGTCAGTTATTGACCTCAAATTATCAGAATTTTGATATTTGGTGCAATTGGTTGATGATAAACATAACGATGTCCTAAAAATTCATTTGTGTTACAACTGAATCGTTTTCCTATTCCTCAGATCAAGGGAAATTATTTACATGTCTCTGCCTTTGACCTCTGAGGACTGTGACAAGTCAATGACCTCAAAATATCAAAATATCGATATTTGATGTATATTCAATGGTGAACTGTATACCTGGTGTGCAATCATGCATTATGCTATTAGCATTTATACTACACTGTACAAGAAGTGTCTTCTCATTCCACAGAACATTGGTCATTACCCTGTGTATCCAACTTTGACCTCTAAGGACAATGTGAGGTCAGACTTTTAGAATATCACTAAAAATTTGTGTAGGATTGCAAATATTGATGTTTGGCTTCATTGGTTTAATCCTAAATGTTTAATCATGTACAAATCATGCCTTGACATTATAATCAAAGTATGTATGCACATTCCACAAAGCATTGGTTCATAGTAACAGGTCTCAGGAATGTGAGCGGTCAATTACTTCATAAATGAAGCTTACGTGTCTTCAGTGATGGCAGTGACCTCAAATATAATATTTATGTTTGGGTTAGTTATGCAGACTAGCTTGCATGAAATTATGTGCAACATTATCCAATTTGCACTGGACAAAATTTGTACGCTTAAACATGGAAGGTGGGGAGAGGTGTACCATATTTTGGGTTGATGCTTAATAGTTTGTGAACAGGCATATGGCAAAGTCCCTTGAACTGGATGAAAGGGTGACACTGGAGATGCTAACCAGAAAACAACAGGCCCACCTCATCAGATGTACGTCACGAGTCAAACAACCCGAGTCGTACAGCCCATGAGTTACGCAGTCCACGAGTCATACATCCCGTGACCTAAATACTATACTAGTAGATGAACAAGGTCAATGAGCTCGACATCAAATATAATAGGCCCACAAGCTGTGCGGTCCGCGAGCTCGACACTAGAGGAAAGCAAGGCCCACGAGATTAATATATGTATTACATCAGAAAGCTTAATCTATTCAGTGTAGGTCTTGTGGACCTCCCCCTCCCCCCATGTGTCGGACTCTTATGGGCCTGGTTTGCCTAAGTGTCAAGCTCATGGGCAATGCTACCTAGGTTCGAGCTGGCGGGCCTGTGTTGGTCAGTGTCAAGCTCGTGGGCTGTATGGTTTCGGTGAATGACTCATGGTCCTGGAGCATACAGTGACGTCATGGACCATCTGGAAAGCGACATACTGTGAGGCATAACATGCATTCCACATGAAGCAACCCTGTGTCTTGCAACTTGCTATTGTCATCCAATTAAGTTTGGGTCATTACATCAGGAAATTTTGGGCATTTTTTCAATGACCTGTTTAGGAACCTCATTTCCAAATAGGAGTGGAACTACTATTTACTCTAATTGTCTTCTTTATGCCCAATACTCCTTAACACTTGGGCCTGGCCAAGAGTTGTGCCCCCATGCCCAAATATTGGTTGTTTCCAATATGCCGCCATCCGGTTTGCATCCAATGTGTGAATCAGGGTACGCTGGCAGCGGGTAATATCACCTGCATGATCCGGTTAAGACTCTCTGCCAGCAAGTGATGATTCAGTGTAACCTGCTGAAATTGGTCTAGATCTATACCCTCGATCTCTTTCAAGACAGGGCAGCATCTGCGTCTTCAGTGAAGCACGCGATCGGCACACAGATCTCCTCCACGACTAAACTGGATAGACATCCTAAGGTCAGACCAGCGTTCTTATAGGTGCACAGCCACTGTATGCGATCATCAGAGTCTTCCAATGGCAATATCTAAACAGTTTGGGTGAAGGCAAGCTTGTCTCTATGATGAGTGCATTGCACATAGAGTACAGGATGCACGAGATGATAAGAAAGCTTCTTTTTGACTCGCGGGATAGGCTAGAAGCCTTTCTCAGGCAGAGGTTCTGAATTATCGGGTCGTGCTCAGTCTGCACACAGTGAGCTGTTTGTTTGTTTGTTTGTTTGTTTGTTAATTTCCATCTGCGAAGATGGCTGGATAGCCCATATTTAGCTACGTTAAAGGGGAAGGCTAGTAACTGATCAGTGGGAATCAGTGGAAATGCTGGGAGATGATTGTTCCAATCCTTATGGGATTCATTCAAGAGTTCATTGTATATCTATTGTTGGGTGAAAATGATTTGCTTCAGAATGGTCTCATATTCAAGTAATGTGCAGTTTAATGCTTCCAGGTTAGCGTCCCTAGCTGGTCAGTGACGGAGCATTAATCTGCACATTACTTGAATATGAGACCGTTCTGAAGCAAATCATTTTCACACAACAATAGATATACAATGAACTCTGGAATGAATCCCATAAGGATTGGAACAATCATCTCCCAGCATTTCCACTGATTCCCACTGATCAGTTACTAGCCTTCCCCTTTAAGCTGGTCTTCCATGGGGTCCAGTTGGATGTGAGGTGGGACCACTTCACCAGGTTAGACACCCTGCTCTTTGCGATGAATGAATGAAGCGGGATCTTTTACGTGCATGAGTTATTACTCTTTCATACACGGGACCTCCATTTTATGTCCTATCCGAGGGACAGAGTGTTTTGCCTCTTGCTAGAGGGGACGGTATGTTTACACACAACATTGCTCAGTCCAGACTCGGGTTCGAACCCGGGCCGCGTGATCGTGAGGCAGACGCGCTACCGACTGAGCCAACTCACCGCCCTGACAGCTGAATACCATATCAAGTATACGTGTGTAATGATTGTGTGTAATGATATGGGAAAAATGAATGGAAAAATCAAAGTACATGTTTATGTATTCTACGTGGAATCTGTTCCTGTCTGTTGTCTTGGAAGAAATGCATCAATCTTGCAATGCTGTTGTTTACTATTTTCCCTCTCCATCACAAGTATATAATTATGGAACGTGTTGATCAAAGTTTTTGTGATGTCGGAAAATGCCGGGCTGTATTGCATGTGGCCTATTGAAGGTAGCCTTCAATTTGTTTTTCACAGTATTATTGGCATGTTTAACATACTGTAACTCACCAAGATGCCTCTTGAAATGTTTTGAAAAACTTCTGCTTGATTTTTCATGAGCGGATGATTATCAGTTGTCTTTCTGCTTTTTCATCTTGTGTGAAACAAAGTATTGTTTCTCTTCAAAAGATAGCGTGCCAATTAATCTGCACTTACTGTTGGTGCTCTATCGGCCCTATAAGACATTCACACCCACCTTCTTCCTAGAAATCCGTAGGCGTTGTGGTGTGGAACAGGATCTGAACATCTCTCATGAAGCAAGACTTCTCTTTTCTTTTCTTTTCTCCACTAACAATATGAAACAAAGATATCCGTAGGCGTTGTGGTAAAAAGACGTGGTACATATAGAGCGAGACTTCTCTTCTCTTTTCTTTTCTTTTCCCCACTAACAAACAAGTTTAGCGGGAAACACAGAAGCATTCGCACGTACTGTTAACATTTCCCATCACATGCTTTTAACATCGGAATTTTCATGTACACGTTTTGCCTGGAAAAGAATTACCAAGAACTTTTCAACATAATACATGTTCAAAAGAAGCCATTTAGTTCATATATAATTTACTCGACAGAGTGATTTATAGGGGCCTACTTATCACTGTCCACGTACTCGAACAGTTTTCGCTAAAGATACAAGTATGTTTACAAGACTGCAAACAGTAGAATGATTTGCCCCTTAACATATCAGACTACTACATCTCTTGGAATGTCTTCAAACGTAAATGAAAGTCATTCCTCTTAAATGATTATTCTCGGTCGACGAATGAGGTCCTCGTCTGCATGTCATTGTCGATCTCGTCAGTGTGACTGGGCCGTCCGTTGAGCGGTCTGCCGTCACGCTCTCAGTAGGCCTATTCTCTTCGTCACCATCACTCTCCACTTTGTATCAGTCTGACAGGGCGCTTCAACATCTCCATCTCCGATAACACCAGTTGACTATTTGGAGTTTGTAATTGCACTCCAAATTAGCGTAAACTAGAGTTTTGTGTTATCGTGACTCATAGTTTTTCCTACTGTCCTGCTGCTCGCCGGTTCAGTCGTGACAGTCAGATCCTCATCACATTTACAGCGTAGGTCGATGGTGCATTCAGCGTCGATAAAGATTAGTTGGTTGACTTGGAGGAGGGGGGGGGGGGCATGATGTACCAAGAAAGTAGAACTCCTGACTTTATCTCTGTGGTCTCCAACTATTCTCAAAGTTCCTGAAAATTCTCTCAAAATCCTCAAAACTCTGCAGCCTTTGCTTCACTAAATAGCGTGAAGCTGCTCCCACTGTGCTTGCCACTCTAACTGATTTCTCGGCTGAGACATGTTTTTTTTTATAACTAATTTACTAACAAACTTCCTTTCCCTAAAGCATTTCATTGGCTCAATCTTATATCGGGGTGTGGCGTTTACTAGAAATTAATTCCTTACTGGTCAAATGTTCAATTTGCTCCTTCTATTCGTTTCTGTGAAAACTCAATTTTCTATGATTCATCTCATTTTCTGATTAACTCACCCACTGTCTTTTAGTTTCTTCATTCACTTGTTCTCTGTAACCACTGGTAAAGACTTTATTGTTTCTTGGATATCAAAATGATAAATCAAATGAATATTAGTGTCCTTATGGCAACCAGCGTCATCGTTGTTCTGGGTCATTATCCCTGAATTTGTCTTTGGAGTTCCTGTTTGACCCACTCCACTAAACAATAAATGCTAAAATAGAGGGATAAATTCTGACAGGAGGGCCACCTTCCAGCTCAGAGGGTCATTTATGTTTGGGGATTAGAGGGCAAAAACACGTCATCACGTCATTCTCCGTAATTTGACGCGGGGCTTTGGGGATGGAGAGTGCTGACCACTAGCGGGGAAAGTAGCCAACATCAAACTTATAAATTCCTATGACCATAGACTTTTCTTGGAAGAGGTGGTTTTGACCCCCCCCCCCCAAAAAAAAAAGAAAAAAGAAAGGAAATAGCTGGAAGGAAGATAGACGGTTTCATAAACTGCAAGAAGGGGAAAAGACTGAGCATAATTGACCTCACAGGGTGTCTAGGAAAACGACTGCAGTGTTCTGTTTTCTTTTACTCTCTATTCTATTCTATTCTATTCTATTCTATTCTATTCTATTCTTTATCATAAACATGTGCTAGTAGCTATCTGGGCTACAATTGTGTTTGTTTTGTACATCCTCTAAAGGTCACCGGAGGTCAAAGGTAGAGCCCTATCTGTGCTCTTTGGAATAATGAAGACAATTTCTTGTAAAACAGGTATGCTTGTTTTGTACAACTTAACCATGTTTATCATTAACTAATCATGATGACATTACAGATCAATATTATGATATTTTGAGGTCATTGACCTCTAAAAGGTCACCAGAGGTCAGAGTTAGAAACCTGTCTTTGCTCTTTGGAATATAAAGACAGTTTCATTGCAAAACAGATATGCTTGTTTTGCACATCTTAACCATGTTTATCATTAACTAATAACATCACAGATCAATATTATGGTATTTTGAGGTCATTGACCTCTAAAGGTCATCAGAGGTCAAAGGTAGAAACCTGTCAATGCCCTGTGGAATCAGAAGATTTGTAGTACAAATGCATATTTAGTGCAGCGTAACCAAGATCTAAGCCTATCATTCACAAATGCCTCCAAACATCAATATTCTGATATTCAAAGTTCATTGACCTCTGGAGGTCATCAGAGGTCAAATCAGACTTACCTCCCAATCTTAAAATGAATCTTATGGTATGTACTAACACTGGTAAAAGTTTCATACTTTAGTCAAATTTTGCACAATTCTCATGATTTTGAGGGCTTAACCGCTCTACTAGTAGGTGTATATTGGCTGCGAGTAGTTTTTCTGCCATTGGGGGAGGACTGCCAGTGACATGAATACGATTGCTGAAGTTAGTAGCTCTTATTTTTATTGCGAGACGCGTCTTTCCTTACCTACGTTACATGAAGAGGCCGGACATCGCACTGAAGTACAGTGATATGTTCCGTATTTTCTCGTTTATTTGGAGGATTTTGATGCTAATTTTTGGATAAGAATAATCCTGAAATATAAATCTCATTATAGAAATAAAGTTTCTAATCATATTATGATTGGAAGTGTATGTAAAACCATGCTATACGTATGTTACAGCAAAAATTGCCATGGACATCGTTTGTAACATAGGTATGAGGTTGCTTGAAGATGCTCTGGTGTTCTTATTTTGTTACAAATGTTTATGTGCCTTATAGTCTTTGTAGAAGTCACCTTGCCTCTCTTAATTATGATAGGCATAATGCTGAAAGGTTGTATATTCCTGTTTTACATTGCCATGAAAATGGCATATATTTATGTCACAACATAAACCACAAAAAACCATGGGACATCATTAGTGAAACAGTCATAGACAAAATACATTTGTACACAGGCTTGTTTTTTTTTTCATCAAATAATTCTTCACACATTTCTCTCCAAGAATAACTGCAAACCACGGACAATTATTCGATAAATTTTTCAGAATATGACTTTTATTCCCCACACAACATGAAAATCTAGAGAAGACGCAACCCCATGGAATGACCCATATGTGAAGCAAAATTTGAAAATGATTGCCAGCTGGAATGAAATGTGGTGTTTGCAAGCACTTTACCGTGAATGAATTCAGACTAGCAGTGCCCAGGGCAATCCACATGAATTATTGATTAAGCGTTCATGTGCCAGGGAGCGCCAGACTGACGCCTAGTCAACAGGTGCTTCAGGCATGTCCATTGTCAAGGGCCATTGTCAGCACACACTCACATACACATCATTGGTTCCTGTGCGAAGTTCAATTTTTGTACAGAGGGTTAAAATTTGACCAAAATCTGAAGCCTTACTTCAAAATCAATCTTAGATTTAATGAAACTGATTTATGCTTTCACGTGCAAATTACCTTCAACCAAATCGTACACTATCCAGCTATTACTCATATCAATGACAGTTTTATCGGATGAATAGTTTTTGAACTATTAATGATCAAAAGTGGGAAATGTTTTTTGAAACACCTAGTACAAATGTAGAGGGAAATGAATTTGAAAATTTGCATTACCCGGATAACAATACTGTGTGTCTATGTTCACCTAAAAAATTACAACGGAACCCTCGGCAATGATAGCTTTAAAAATAGTGAATCAATCTAAATACAAATTCAGGGTATGAAACTATAACTCATTGCCCACATCTTAAAGAAAACCCCATATGATCTGCTTCAGTGGTCAAAGAGAAATGAGGAATTTTGTAGAGGATGTCGGGAATCTCTTCCCTCCAAGTTCTGTCTACCGGTATTGTATTCACACACAAGAGCATCGAAGTGCTAAACTTGGAAGAATCAGACTCATGACATGCTTTACAACATTCCACATTTCTCTGTGACCGCTTAACCAAATTGAATGGGGTTTTCTGCAAAATAGAGCTAAGATGTTATAAAAAAGTGTATTTTAAGACCCTAAAGTAACATTTAGACAGTTTAATCATATTGGGTGTATTCAATGCAAAAATCTGACTGTAATTTTTTTTTTAGACATACTGTGCATCATGTGTTCATACTGATGTGTTGACAATGTACAATACAATGTACTGTGCAGGTGTATACAGGTATGTTGTACACATTGTTCATTGTATGTGTGTGCTTTAATATTGTTTAAATGCTTGGTTGCAGCATTACAGTCTGTATCTGCCAGTCCCCATCAATTAATTGCTCATCATGATGCTCATAGCGGACATGACATGAATCTTTGTTGTGACAAGCATAACGAGTGCAATGCACAACTGTACACCTTGTCATTTGACAAATTTTCCATCCAACACATGTTACAGTTGTACACATGATCACATCATTTATGTGTACATGATAGACGTATCATACAGACTAGTAATGTACACCAGTGACCTAGTGCCAAGCAAATGTGTGCAGCTATCTAGCAACAAGGCTTAATTGCTTGGGACAACTGAACTTTTGCTGGAGTGGCATTATGTAATGCCAGATATGGCGGCATGATAGGCCTACATGTACGTACATGTACCACAGGATACAATAGTGAACTTTATCAATGTTTGATGTAATCACAACTCTCAGTATCAACCACAAGTTGCATGTGTATGTGCAGGAATGTTCAGATGTACATGTAGATGAACAGCGCTGTCTGAATTGTATAACTTCTTTTTTTGAAAATGTAAAATGAATTTCCCCTTCTGTGTTTATCCATGATCAATACAGTTCATGGAGTATTCCATATTCAAGTAACCAGTGTGAAGTTTAATAATAATCAGAGTGGAGAAGTTTGAATATCCCAGTACATGAGAAGTTTAGAAGTGATTGATTGGCCATTGCATTTCTCCAGCTTCAGATGTAAATTTTTCTTTCAGATTTTTCAGGATTCATTATTCTATACAAAAATGAATAGAGACCTACTGTACACTTGTAAAGAGCAAAGCACATGAAGCTTTATGGAGTGTGTGATTAAAGTGTAACATTGGCATTGACTGTATCACTCATTCCCATTGTCACTCGACAGGTGCTACAGGAGGGGTGGTGGGCACCCCGGCCGATCTCATTAACGTCAGGATGCAGAACGACATCAAACTACCTCCAGAACAGAGAAGAAAGTGAGTTCGTACAAGCTGCCAATTTGTGCACCAACACCTGTGTGGTCCCTCCTACATAATAGCCCCATTCACACACAAGGGAAAAAGTGAGATTTAAAAATCGATTTTCTTATTGCGATCAAAATTTCGAAACTTTTTCCTGTGTGGACAGAAAAATTTCACTAATTTTCGCAATCCTAATTGCGATCCAAATCGCACTGATAGTGTGATTGTTCAGAAAAATCATGATTATTTTGCCAAGCGTCGTGTGTGTGAGCGCGATTGAGATTCAGAAATCGGTATTTTTAATCCCATCGTTTGGAGCATGTGCGAAACTCTATTGGGACCGTGGGGTCAGTCTTCGGTCATGCAAAATTCGCGCATGCGCAGTTCGGCCACTGATCGTTCTTTCCTTGCTGCGAAGTGCGATTTTTCCTTGTGTATGAACGGTCGGAAAAAAAAAAATCGAAATTTGGATCGCGATTGTAATTTCGATTTTCGTTGTGTGTGAATGGGCCTCATTGAATTGTATTCCACTCAGACATCATTTTACATTTATTGTTGAATTGCTGTCTGGTAATTGGAGTGTGCAGCACTCTGCGAATCCCTTCAATAGAGCGAAAACTGAGGAATTTTTTTCATTTCTCCATTTGACTGAGTCCCAATTTGATTTGAGTTCCACTGGCAAAAAAGAAGCAGCAATAACTACAAAGGCCAAATTGCTGTTTATTGTGGAATGTCTTTGGTATAACAGTAAAGCTGCAGTCTTGTGACAAATACATTGGTTGTGTGATTATTAACATGGTTTGAGGTACAATGTAACAGAGAATATATGGCTTTTCTTCTCAAGCACAAAAGATGCACATTGATACAGTTTATTTTGCTTGACCACTCTACATAATCATTGATCTTTGTAATGTTTTCACAATTTACCTAGTAGTAGTATTGAAACCTTCTGCAGATCAGGACAAAAGTTGTGTACGTATATGCACACATCGTAGATCAAGAAGAATTGCCATGATGGCACTATTCCGTCAAAATCTTTTCAAGCCATCCTTTGAACTCTTTTTGTATTGTGTATGGTGATTTCACATAGAGGTATTGCTGCGCTAACCTAATTTCTAAAAGCAAAGGGTTTAAAGGTATTGTATGTAAAGTATCCTATCTCCTCTTTACATATAAAGGGATCGTATAGTTTTGGTTGAGACCTAATTTCAGGTATCTAACATTTTTTGGTGAGATAATGAAAAACCTCTTATGAAATATGAAAGAGCATGTAAATCCATGAGGAATTCAACGTTTATTTGATGAAAATTGGTTCTGAAATGGCTGAGATATCCAAACCGGAGCGATTCTAAAAAAGTGTGGGACCCACATTTGATTACGATCACTTTGTTTTCCTTTGTTTTTGGGTGTTTCAGCCATTCCAAACCCGATTTTCATCAAATAAACTTTGAATTCCTCTTAAAATGGTATGCTCTGTACTATATAATAAGTGTTTTCTTGGTATCTTGCAAAAACTTAAAAGCCCAATTTTCATCTCCACCAATACTGTACTATCCCTTTAACTACTGTACATGTATGAGACAGTATAAAACCTGTCCATGATCAAAAATCATTTCAAATTTGGCAGAATAGGAAAAGTGATACTTTCAGTCAGTAGCTGACTCATGTTAAATCATGTGGTTATCACCAAAGTTGTTTATCCATGTTTACCCATGAAAGTTAAATCAATCATCGTATAAGTTGTTACCACCCATTCAAGAATCAACAAGATTTTAGAGTTTTTATAACTTTAATTAGTTTTAATTGTATTTTCTCAGGCATCCTGTTAATTTAAAGCTGTTATTTGTATTTGCTATTCACCGAGTATTTCTTTAGATAGTCAAAACATGTTTTGAGATGGTAACATGTTTAAGAAGAACAGTGTGTGTTCCTGATTTTATAATTTGTTCATTGTAGTGAGATGGGGAGGGGGGAGGAGGTGGGGACATACATTTGTACATCATAACTATGAAAATCTAACCAGCATTTGTATTGATATTTGAATAGTGATATTCATGGCTAGGTCATTGTTGGTCTAGATGAAAATTTGTTTTATGTAGCAGAGAAAACATCATACATGTACATGTAGATGAAAATTTAACCAGAGGTTGTGGTGATATTCAAATAGTGATATCCATTGCTGTATTCTAGATGAAAATCTTTTAATGCATCACAGATTTACATCGTACATGTAGATGAAAATTTAACCAGCATTCAGGTTGATATTCAACTAGTGATATTTGAGGCTATAAGTCGTTGTTGGTGTAGATGAAAATCTTTTAATGACCATCTTGTTAGCATCTTGCCAAGATGCCAAGTCATCTCAAGAAAATTAATCTGCCAAGCTGATGACAGAGAAAGATGATTAGTTGATGATTAAGTCCTCCTACTGTACGAGTAGATGTAAGTACAGGTAGATAATAGAGATAGAAAGATATATGTAGATAGATAGGTAGACAGATACAATGTAGATAAATAGAAAGATAGATAGACAGAAAGGTAGATAGATAAAAAGGTAGATAGATCAAAAGATAGATAGAAAGATATATATAGAAATATAGATAAAGAGAGAGATGAGAGATAGAAAGAGGAAAGTAGAGAGAGAGAGAGAGAGAGAGAGCTAGTGAGAGTAGAGGAAGCATTCTTCTGGTGTTTTGTTTTGTTTCATTTTATTTTCTCAATTGATTGAAATACCCTGTTGGATTTAGACAAACAGAAAGAGAAAGAAAATCTAATATGTTGAAACGTCACCAGCTTGCCATACATCTGGAAATTGCATTGTACAGTCACTATGGCAACAGCATCTGAACAGCTTTTTTAGTGTACCAGTAATAATTACTTTCCCCCTGTTCTCTTCGTTGTTCTTCTTATCTGCAGCTACAAGCATGCCATTGATGGTCTATGGCAGATTCTCAAGCACGGTACGCACATTGCTGAAATAATCAAATCTTCTTTTCTTTTCTCCCTTTCTCTCGCACATGACTGTGATACCACGGTGGCGACATATTTGATGTACACTTGTTATGTGTATTGCTAGTTTCTCCCTCTGTACACTCCATATTAGTTTGGCTCAAGTGTCATGTAATGAGCTATGGAATGAGAAATTTAGTTTTGATGGACTATTGTGCAACCTTCTTGTCTAAGAATATGACAGTGGAAAATGATAGTGTGGAAATACATGTACTATTGCATCTTTTTTTTTTTGCACTCAAAAAAAAGAAGAAGAAGAGGGAACTGTACTGTCAATCATTGCATCAGAATCTCTCAGTCCTGGAAAGTTTATAGATTTTGAAAAGAACAGTGTCAAGTTAAAAGTCAAGTGTTGATCAAATTGGAAATAAAATTATCATAAAGAAGACCTCACGTTCTGTAATTTCTTTAAAGAATATTCCCCCTGGTTTGTTACTTTTATAGTAATCTGTTGTGTTTCCGTGTTTGCTTCTCCAGAGGGACCAAAGAATCTCTTCAATGGATGTTCAATGGCTGTTATCAGGGGCTTCCTTATGACCTTCGGACAGGTTCGTGACCTTTGCAACATCCATGCACTACCGGCTGAAGGGATTATGTACTGTAACACCAGAACCAAAAAGGAATATGTACTGCATGCCATCAAATTTTCACAAATTTCGCAAGGAGCAAAGATTTGGGAAAATTGAAAAGCACACAAAAGTTCTTGTCTACACTTCTATGCATTGAATACCAGTGACAATTTGCAAAAATTTCAAGTGGCAAAAAAGGCTGTTAGCTCCAATTTGCAAAAATTTAATGCTGCGAATGTTTCTGGTCTGACAGTACCATACACACCAAAAGTATTGAAACACTGAAATTTTTCACATTTGCCCAATACAATGCCAGCACCAAAATAAAATTGGGCATATCATTGCTGGGGCAACAAGACCTTGTATCTACAAAATGTCAAACGTTCAGGAGAGCCAAAAAACATAGCAGCCAAAGCACTGTGGCGAAGTGGATAGCCTTTCCTTTGACACGCTGTGGTGGCTTCATTTATGGGGTATTAAAGACAGTTTGGATTTGGACAGGACATCACTTAACCAACTATTTGACCATTAATCCAAAAAAGTCATTTTCATCAAAATTTTAGGTACAAAGTCTTGTCACCCCAGCAACGATATACTTTGCTCACAATATTTTGTCGTATGTGACTGCCTAGATCAAAACTCACAAAAAATCACAGATAGGGATTCTCTATAATGGACCAAAATAGTCTTTGGTTTGAAAGACTCAAATTTGTAAAGTTTTTTCTTACCTGGGAGAGTAATCTCTTCTCTACCTGCTGTCAAAATTTTATGGCTTAAAACAAAACCAAAACCGAGATGTGAGCAGTTTTCCTGGACCATTTTTTTTTCAGACAAGTGCTGCTTTTACTGTGATTTTCATTGGTGCTTCTGCACAGCATGCCTGAGTTTAATACCATAATCATAAATCCTCTTTTCTCACGTTGCTATGAAACTGCACCTTCTAAACTTTCTCTTATTTCAATCACTTTTTGAATGGGTTAGGATGGTCTAATTCTAACAAGCTATATTTTATCATCTCAGAGCTTAGGGTTTAAACTCTTTTTAAACTACAGTGTGTATGAAGAAAAGTGAAAAATTATTTTGACCTACTTTTTGTGGGTTTTGAGCTGGATGGTCATATATAAACGTACATTGTATTCCTAGTGCCAGTTACACGTTTTCATTTTCAGTGAGCGATTTTAAACGGTATATAATTAGACAGGTACAAGTGTGTATGATTGGTATACAGTTGGAATATAATTGGTATGTAATTGGTATGTAATTGGTATGCAATTGGTATATAGTTGGTATATAATTGATATGTAGTTGGTGTGTAATTGGTATGTAATTGGTATATAATTGGTATGTAATTGGTATGTAATTGGTATGCATTTGGTGTGTTTTTGGTTTATAACATGCAGTCCTTGTCATGTCTTGTTTTTCTGTTCTGTTTCAGGTGGCTCTGTATGACCAATACAAACAACTCTTGATTGCTTCAGGTTACTTCAAAGACAACATCATCACTCACTTCACAGCCAGCACGTTAGCGGTAAGCATACCAGGATGAGGTGTACCCATCCTTGCAGTCCTTTTTAAGGATGCGGTAGGGTGGGGATACCATTTTATTTAATAATGGGAAGGCTGGTCCTATGCGGATATATTCAAGGATCCCAAAGTAACTCTGTACAGTTCTATCACTGATCTCAATGTACATTTTATTGCAGTTCACACACGGCCGCAGCAAAAGGGTGGGGGAGTCAAAAAACCTTGATTAGATGGTTCAGAAAAGGAGGCGCTACCATCATTCCAGGAACATGGTATGGTGATCCTGTTTAAGCTTTGCATTAAAAGCACAGACTGGAACCAACCCCACCCTGGCCTTGGGAGTCGTTTTCAGAAGTGGAATGTTATGTGTACACAGTAACAGTGCATCAAGATAGAATCTGTGCATATATTGACACAGATATGAAGCCATGTTCAGCATATTTTTTTGCTCTCCTCATCACAAATTTGCTGTAGGTGCGATCAAGAGTTTCTGTGTGCCAAGCTGTTCGCTCATGTTTGCACAGTTAAAATAAGCAACCCCCCTTGCACTCTGGAACCTGGTAGCTTTGTTATAGCCATTTGCTGACGTGACTGCAGTGTCAGCAGTAGAGATTTTACTGTGGACATGACCTCAAATATTTGTTCATCTGTGTCAGGAGTGTGCATGTGTGTGTGTGTTGTGGATGGGTGAGTTTAGAGAGAGAGAGAGACAAAAAAGAAGAAGAATAAACAGAAGTATGAAGGAGTTAAAAGGAAGAGGCAAAGGAGCTGGAAGAGGATACAGACATTGTGTATGTCCACTGCAGTCGATTTTAGATAATTACTGGCAACTTCCATTATAATGAAGTCCTTGGGACTAGCAGTTTTTGTTTCATTATATCAAAATTTCATTATAGCTGAACAATATAAATACAAGGTTATGTAGACAATAATTTTGGGACCTGAATTTTTGCCTCACTGTAACAAGAGTTTCATTATAACCATGTCTGTTATAACTGGAGAACATTGTGAAGGGCATTAAAGGAAATATATTGATATGCGTGAATACATTTTGTATATCAATCTACCAACCCATCTCTAAGTGTAGTCATTTTGTACATCCATCGATACTGTATTCATCCATCCATCTCTCCCTCCATTTATATCCATCCATCCATCCATCCTTTCATCCCTCTATCTGTTCCTCTACCTACCCATCCATATATTATATTCTTCTTTCCATCTGTCTTCTGCAAATGAAAACCCACAGTGGCTGAGAACCAGAAGGGAGTTACTGCAATTTTGGGTGTACACTGAATTAAGTTATTGGTATCACGTTGCAGAGCTCTATCTCCTCTACATTATGGTGTCAATTTTTAAAGTGTTTTCTTTTTCAATAGAATATTAAAAATCAAAACCATAAGGGTACTGCATGTACTTTAATACCCGATATTTGCAACAGTGCTTTTGTTTAAATAAGATTTTTATTTCATAAAATCAAAAACTGATTGTTTCGTTTTTATTTACGCTCAAATCTTAGAATATGATAGTGCCCTTCTGGTTCTCAGCTGACTATGTGTACATCTGGTATTAAATATATGAACAGAGTCTTCTCCCTGCTCTCCAGCATCTAGACCTGCATTGAAGCTCTTCTTATATATGATTGTTCTCTTTTTAAAATCTTACCACAGGGAACGTGTGCCACAGCGCTGACCCAACCAGCGGACGTCATGAAGACGAGACTAATGAATGCCAAGCCAGGACAGTACAAGGTATTACAGGGAGCGAATCATATCACATCATGCCATTTCTGATTCATTCAAGGCTTCCCTGAAAAAAAAAAAAGAAATAGAAAAGCACTCTGAGAGTGCAGACCTCCGCCAAGCAGCTCATTTCCACCACTGATCTCATTCTCCAAATGACATCAGGGATATCCACTCATACGTATGCGTGCTGAAAATTGTAGAATTTCCCCAATATAGAAGCCTTTTGTTACATTATCAACTTCCAGCTGCGTGGTGCCTCGCCGTAGCAGAAACTAGAGCACGCACTTTAGTGCGTGTATGTAAACCTCAAAAGATGTGCAGCTTGAACTCCCTGTATGTTCATTGACCCCACCTGCCAAAATATCGAAAATCCTTCATAAAATCCATAATAATTCCTAAATCACTACCAAAATCTAATCATCTGTTCCTTGTGTCATTGTCAACCTTTCCTGTATTTGTATTAAAGTTTAATCCAAATCCGTGAACAACTTTGAGTTATTTTGCACACAGACAAACTATGTAACTAACATTAACAATCAAACAAATGTTGATGAAAACATAACCTCCTTCCTTGGTGGAGATAATAAAAGTGGCATCGGTAATTTCATGTTAGCAAATATTTCAGTTATTGATATTATTGTCAGTTCTAGGTAGGAGTGTGGGCATTTCTCATGATTATACACCATGATAATACCAAACAGGGTTACAAGCACTTTAGGACTATTCATATATAATCATAGCAGTACAGACAATGTGCAGTATTTCTTTCATATTCATATACTTGAATGTAGACTTTGATTGCAATTAAGAGCATGTTTATAACTTGTGAACTTTCTTGTGTTTTCACCAAACATGAAGCAGGAGGTCAGTTTCATAATTGTTTCGAATTTGCAAGTTGTAATCCTAACACAAGAATTCTGCCAACAGACTCACTTTATGTACTGTGCTTTGCTAAACTATAGTATTAGTAGTGTATCACAATAGGTTGTTATACAACACATGTATAGATCCTTGCCATCTGATTGGATGAATGTGGGTCACATGACATTCAGAAGAGTCAGCTACCACACGCTCACTCTCAATAGCAGTGCGATAGTTGACTATTGAACGGTAAACCAAGCGGGCCGGGCCAGCAGTGCAATAGATCCTGGGATGCAATGAATTTCTCGTGTGTATCGTAAAGCATTACTGCATACGCACACACCCGTTTCTAGATCTAGATCTAGGCCTAATTGTTAGTCCTCCTCCTAGATAGGCTTAATGTTAGATCTGTTTTGGCCCACACTAGGTGTACGTGTATATTGTGTGTTGTATAAAACAAATATTCAATGTTTTATTATTTGTGCAACAGTTCAAATATTACATTTGAAGTGTCATTGAATAGAATGGCTACACTTACATGCTCATGTAATATTCGGAACCAGTGCACTCATAAACATTGAGTATTTGTAAACTATTAAATGCCACCACTGTTCTTCATGACATAATTTCATCTGTATTTCCCAGAATTCACTAGACTGCTTCCTGAACGTTGCCAAGCTAGGGCCCATGGGTTTCTTCAAGGGATTCATTCCCGCATTTGTCCGCCTCGGGCCGCACACCATCATCACCTTCCTCTTCTTCGAGCAACTCCGTCTGCGCTTCGGCCGTGAGATCCGGGTAGAGGTCAAGTCTTGAGCCGTTTGGCATCGGGCGAGGTCAGATTGCGACGATGCTTCGCGGCGATGATGACGAAGTCCTCGACAAATCTCATTCGTGGACGGACTCGCGTTCAAAGCACTTGAATTTTTCGTGTAAGTTGGGGCTTATGATTTGGTGGAATAGACGGTGGATGTTGGTACGTGTTGATGGATTATCATGTGATTAAGAATGACTCTTGCCCTTTATGAGATACTGCTTCCAGAGTACAAATCATTACGGGCCCAAAAATAGGCTGTCGCCAGCCAGGCTTATGATGTTCGACTGGTAGCCTGTGTATAGGGCCACGTCGTAGTTTAATGCTATTAAAAATGAGATATTTGTGTGGATGAATGGAATATCAGAGAAGTAATTTATATTTTGTATGCAACAGTTCCTTTTGAGATGCCTCAACCTAAATCAGAGGATATCAGTTACATACTGTACGTATGAAGCATATGTCCAATATGTTTGCCAATTTGTGACCTGTGTACTTATATGGATCATGGCAAGCCACACATATACATGTGTATGATTATGACACTTTAATAGTTTTTAAAATATGTCTATGTGCCATGTACACGTACGGTGTATGTTTTATTTTTAGTTTGTTCGCTTTGTTTCATTTTAATACCAGATCATGTATGAAATCTCATTTTGGCTGAGATTTTATTTTGTTTTCTTTTTTACCATGAGCTACTGTGTGTGCTTCCTATGAGTGACAACAACAATAACAAAAGCCAAACATCTCATGTGTTAAAATGTCTGTAGTATACATGTATGTCATATCAAATATTGAAGTCAGTCGTGGCAGTCACGATGATCGTGAAAAAAAAAAATTGAGTTGTTTAAAACTGTCAATGATCAAAACAAAGATCTGATGGGCTCTGATGTGATTGCCACGATTACTCCATGATGCGGACCACCCACAATTTCAATAGTGGCACAAATTGTCATAGACATAAGCAAAAATTCCACAATCAGCTACTAATTGTCAATCGTAGTGCACGTAAGGGATCATTACATCAATTGACCGTGGGCACCCAGCAGTTATGAAGTACATACATTTTATTGGTAATTCTCTGAATTGTAACTTTCAAGATTTGCTACATAATATAGTTCCATTATGGTAGAGAGCCTAGGATTACAGATGTATGTTGAAACATATTTCAGCTATAGCTCTACAGCTTGTAGTCAGCGGATCAAAAAAGCATTGAGCTTACAGATTTATTGAGGCTGCCAATTAATACACGTAGCAATGCACAATATTCAGCTGTCATGGAATGGTATATAACGCCAAAAAATGCCTTTGTATGTGTTATATGTGTATAAAATGTGTTGTGTACAATTGACTCAATGCAGTACAACAGTGATAAGTGGGCATGAGTAATCAAAAAGAGCAAAGTCACTGGATATACCTGACAAGCTGTGAAGAAGCTATTGACGCTGTCCTCGGTATTTAGCTTGTACAAATGCTGCCAAAAAGCAATTGAAAAATATATATATTCCTTCCAACACTGATAACATACTGAGTATGAAATACTGTACCTCAAGGGTTATAGTGAAGCACATGTACATGCATTAAGTATGAAGAGCTGATATTATGCAATCTACCTGTTGGTTCCACTTCTCCTTTTATCAAACTACGTAAGACGCTTCATTCTAAGCTTACGTGTACCTGAACTTGTGACTGCTATTGTTTGCGATCAGCTTCTGTAAAGCAAGAAATTTTTGCGGTTTGACATTTTTGCAAATTGTAGCCAAGAGGCTTTTTGGCTTCATGAAATTTTCGCATATTGCCGTTGGCATTCCATGCACGTGTAGTGTAGACAAAAACTTCAGCGTGCATTTCAATTTTGCAAATATTGGCCCACACAAAATTCGCAAAATTAGAATGCACACAAAAATTTCTCATTTTACAGTAACCATATAGTCATATTCAAATTTGTGCACACATATCGTAAACAAGGGCTGACCCTATCAACAGGAAACACCTACCCTATCAAATACTAAATTCTGACTGCACCAGAATCTTTTCATCTTTTCATGAACGAATTGTAAGATGAATATCTGAATTGGTTAGAATAGCAACAAAAAAAGAAGAAGAATGATTTGCTATCCTAGGAATCATGCATTGAAAAGCATGGAGTAGATACAGCTAGTCATTTCATGCATGTGCCAAGGCAAAGTGGAAGGAGGGAAAAGATGGATGGGGGGGGGGGGGGGGGGGGAGAGAAGGAGGGAAGTGACATTTGTATATTAAAAACGATGATTATGTGTGATTACGACTCTGGAGACTTTTTGCTGTAATAATGAGTCAAATGCTGAATATCTTGAACATCTCTGAAGAGTTGTGGATTTGATTTGCTCAGTTAACGTAAATTTGGTGCTAGACATGTATTGATTTGCCTGCGTATCATGGTTGCAATGTTTCATGGCCAGGGAGCAATTGAAGAATACAACAGGAATTGCTATGTTGCAGCAACATAGTTTAACTTGTGCTAATGACGGAATCAGTAAATTGTGTCCTGATTGACTGTTGTGACCTGCCCTTGGTAATTATGAAGTATAAGAAAAGTGCAAACGTCCTGAGAAGGAAAACAAAGTTTAATATGAAATATCAGTAGCTGTAAAAATGTTCACTGCAAATTTGTACCTGGGTACAAATCCCAAAAACATTATCAGGCAGTTAACTTGAAAGGCTCATCTATAGCCATGGTCACACTGCAAAAATTCTTTAGGTTTAAGTGCTCAAAGTTTAAGTTCTTGAAGTTTGGCCTGCCTGAATGCAAACTTCACTAAAAACTTTGCGCAAAACTGTCCACTAAAATTGGGGAAATTTCCCTGACCCTTGCAAATCCTCTCAAAACTTGTGCAGTGTGAACGCATGCAGCTGAAACTACGCAAAGTTTGTCACGTGACCAGTCCACTTCCTGTGTGTGGTGCCTCCGAAGCTGTAAGACAGCACCACTGATCTGTCGTAAGAGGGTAGAGATCAGTGGATAGGGTGCATATTGTTCTTTGTTGCGCATCATGCACACCAGTGACCCAAACTTAAAGAACTGATCGAGAACTGAAACTTTGAGAAGTTTGGCCACCATCGTAAACAGACAGGCAAACTTCGCAAACTCTTCCCAAAGTTAAACTTCTAGATGAATTGCCAGTGTGACTGTGGCTTGTAGTTGATCATAAGGATTAACCCTGTCATTGCCAAGGCAACTACATGTACGTATGATGTGTTTGATGTCAGTGATGTTGAATCATTGGTACTGAAAAGGATAATGGAGCCATTGGTTGCATAGTTGTTGGTTTTGAGTATTTACCTGCGATTTTTTTTTTCTTTTTGCCCATCCATAGAAATCAAAGACTACCCTCACATAGCCAATCAATAGACAAGTTTACAAATGTATTTGAATTTTATGCATGCGTATCATAGAGCAAGAAATGTGGGTTCCTTGAAAAGAGAAAATTTCCTAGAGGCCTGCCCACGTCTTGCCTGATGCAGCAGAAAGTCAGGCTGGTATACAAAACTGACATGACAGACTCTTTCAACATCAATGAGATCAAGTACAAATGTAGATTGAGTTGGCATTGGTCCTTGCAGAAGGGAGGGGAATATTCATGAGTTTGATTACATTTGTAAACTTGACCTATCACTGTTGTGTTTCATAAGGATTTGTTCTAATTTGATCAAAACAAAAACAAAAACAAAAACATGCATTTGTCTCATATATGTCAGAAATGCAGTCAGGTCAAAGATCTGAATACATAATTAAGAGAATGACAATCAGTTATGATTAGCACTAATACATGTATGCCTGTGTCATCTGCCTGGTAACGTAGAAATCATACTGTATACGCCAAATATTTTGCGAGGTTTTTATTTTTGCAAATTTCGCGAGTCAGGTGCTATTCCCGAAATTAAAGACACACAAAAATATTGGCTCTAATCGGGATGTGAATGTGACGTACTGGAGTACATTTCTCTGTTCAGTGCAGGACTCCACGATCGTGAATTTAACCACGCGCGAAATCGTCGGGAATTCCTGATTCGTGAAAATTTAGACTTGCGAAATATATGGCGTATACAGTAATGTATAGGGATACTGTTGAATTCCTCTTTTTAATATCAAATGTGCAATAAAGATCAATTTTCTACCCATGTTGGGGAATGAGTGTGATGAAGGAGGGTAATTGATGATAAGTAGGGATAAATTGTATGTGAAGTTAACCATATCAAATATGAGCACGGGGGTCATCAAGTATGTCTTTGTTAGCTGTGGTTTAATTACATATTGTTATGCACTCTGTGGAGAATACACAAAGTTTGTGACTATAAGATAAAGAGGACTTAACATGGAAGCTGGGATGTAAAAACTTTATCTGTTCTAAAATTTGAGAAAAGTTGGGGTTAATACCGAGGAGAATACTAACTTATATCCATGTTTTCTTTTTTATGGTCATATTCTGTGCACATAGAAAAAAAATGTAACAATGTGTAAAATAGAAAGAACTGACCTCTTTTTTTCAATGTATGAGTTTAAAAAAAAATGTCCTTCAGCAGGGGGGCACGTATGCTATTCAACTCAGTGATTAAGAGTTTTTTTATGCCCGTAAATTAAAAAGGAGATCATTAATGTTTTATGCGAAAAAAAAAAAACATGGTGTAAATGCTGCATTACTGTTTGTAATAATGCCTGGATGAAGTAAACATAATACAGTGAGCAGAGGACAGAATATTAGCCTGTGGAGGTTTATTATCAGATGTTGAGATTAAATGGTTGGTGGTAAACTAGCTTTGAAGAAAGAGAAATAGACTGGGTGTCATTCCTGTAAATGTCATTTAAATGTGCATTCTGTCACTGCAGGTGCATTTTTGTGGTAAACTCAGTGACAGTGTGTTTCATTTTACACCTGATATTACCTTCCTAATCCTGTTCAAGTGAACTGGTAGACATGTCCACCTTGGTAATGCAGGAATCCTTGCCTTTCACTTTCTTGGCCTCGTTTTCATCTTTGTCACTCCTTCGTAGATGGTACTCATTCATTTTGGAAAGTTTTATTTCCTGTCATCTCAGCTAACGTTCATTTTAAGTCTTTGTGTGTGTTCCTTGTGATAAATGGGCTGGAACAGTTTCATAGTGTGATTTGACCATACGCCAGCTTTACTGGACCAGTTTTCTGATACATTCATGTCATATTTACTCACGTATTGCATGCTGCTATGGAGCTCTTGCAACCTCATCTGTCAGAGTGCTCTGTCGCAATTGGTTCTTGCTATGTGAGATTGACCACTAGCAAGCAGCAGATCTTTTTTTTTTTTTTTATGGGTGATGACTGCCCTAGACATTTGCCCAAATTTCAATATGTACAAGAACAATCAACTGTTGACCAATATTGTATTTGTGCACCCTTCAATCTTCACACAATATGTGTGGAAGTGAAACTTACAGCCTGTTTCATATGATCCCATCTCCTTTCTGATCTTGCGTTAGATAACATCTGTCATTGAAATTGCAGTACATGTACATTGTATCATCATTATTTTTTGTTCATATTCAATATATCAGTATTTTTAACATGGAAGCCAAAGCGTTCTTTACTTTCACCCTGTCAGCCAAATTTATCTGATGTTAAAAAATGGGATTACTGCAAGAAATGTATTGCTCCATGGAGTCCAATGTACAATGTATCCAAGGTTATTCCAGTCTAAACTATGAATGTTACTGATATGTTCTGAGGAGCATCGAATACACCATGTAAGCACCAGAGTTGTTATGAAGAAGAAATGAACACTCTCTCATGTATGACTGTTCAGATATCATTCTTGCTGTTCAAATGGCAGAGCAGAGTGGTCGTTGTATCTCGGTACTGATTGACTTCAGAGTGTATTGTATATCAAGAACTGAAATTTGATTTGAATAATGGATCTCTTGCATAATAGAACTAAGTAAAATTGACCCGTATGAAATTGTTTTGCATTGTTTTCACCCTGTGGATATATGTCCTTTGCTTTATAATTTTTTTAAAAGGATTATTCGTGCTATCAAGCAGAAAATTGTCTTTGATAAGCCTTGTAGATTAGTTTTCAACTCAAACCAGTGTTGTCTATATTGTGAAGAGAATCAGTCAACACTTAAATTAATCAGCTGAATAATTGAGTATGATGACAGTCGTGTCAAAATGTTCTGATGAATCTTGTTTATCAGTAACATTCTGTCTTGAAATAGTAATCTTAACATATAAATGCTATCCTCCTGCCTTTTCCTCCCTGTACACTCAACTTTGAAATAATAATAATAATAATTTCAGAGAATCAGGAGGACAGTCTTAGTTATCTAATGTCTGTTTTCAACTAAGTTTCTCTAGATTAACGTGTCTCTAGTAATTCTAATGAACATGTTTCAGCTGATAAAGGATGAAAGCGTTCAAAGTTTGCTAACAAAATGTGAGTCAGATGGCAAAGGCAAGCCCCTGAGAAAACTTATCAGAGGTGACAAAAACGTGCATTTATTATCTTCGTAATATATTACATTTGGGATCACTGGGGTCAGCGACAGAAAACCATTTTGCAAATGTTGACTGCACTTGATGTGTAGCAAACCACTCTGTATAGTGGATATGTATCTGGGTAGTCATCAATGTTATTATATCAATATGTAATGGTACATTGTAAGTGATCAAGTACCATGATGATTATTTACAAGTGAGTCAAGTATTGATCAACTTGTTGGAATTGGTTGTGTCAAGATTATGTGGGGCATTTAACACTACATTTTGTCTTGAACGCACGCATGTTATGATTATTATAGACATTTTGATAATCATTATCTTGACTTGCCTGATACATGGATAAAAGTCAGTCTTTTGTCACTTTTGTCTACCAAGAACTGCTCAGCAAAGCCTCACCGTCTCCTTTTTTCTTTCTCATGTATCTTTATACAGACTGTGCCACAATGTCTAACCTTCAACTTTATTTGTCCATACCAGAGATAAAACATGCCTGTATTTCTGTATTTTATGAGTGCCATAAACTCCCAAGTTGATGAGGCTGACTTTGAGCCCCGTGTGGAAACAATCGGGAAGATCCTTAAAATTTGCAATGAAAAAGTGACTGTCGATCTCCATTTTGAATTTTTGTGTCATAGCAGAGTTTTACAATATTGGTGAACAATTTTCAAAATAGTCTTTGTGAATTTTGATGTGTATTAACATGCATATTTTCAGGCACGGAAAATGTGCATTGTTATTCATCACCTACTTAATTGTGATATACTTTAGATTTACGAAGGTACTCCGGATTCCTCAATCATCCATGCTTGAAAGCAGAATTCAAACAAATAGACAAAGTCAACATCTGAATAATATTAGTTTTGGCAGAGCCAGAAGATGCCCTCTTTGGTGACCTGAAGAGTCACGGTTATGTTCCTAAATAGACCTTACAGTGTGATGTAGGATTAGATAATGATCACAGACCTCGTCATGAAAGTCGTAATAGCTGCCATAGATTTACGTTAAACTTGATGCTTCATAATATATTTTGCCTTCCAGTGACATCTTGGAAGAAGAGCATTCCATAATGCTGCCATAGAGGCTTGCGGGAGGAATGGGGATGGGGGCGCTGTTACTTTGTTTTTGAATTAGGTATCACGATGTTCTTTTTATTCGCCAATATAAAATCTGTATGTTCTACTCAGACTACAATGTTTTCTTCGCAAAGATACGAAAATACGCAGTACTCGGCTACATGTTAAGTGTTTACATTGTCTGTGATTCACCACGTAATCCTTTTATTTTTGTATTTGGTTGCAATGTTCTGTCGAATATAAACTTAGAATGTGGAAGATGCATTTTTTTTTCGTTCTTATTTTATACCCGAAACATTATATTGGACACGTTTTCTCCAGATCTGTCAAACTGAAGTGAGTTCTGTAATCTGTTGTGGCAGTGATGGTTTAACGCAAAAAAAAAAAAAAAAAATAGGCTGCATAATTCACTAACGTTTAGTGACATGTTTGTGTGTACATAAGAGGGAATTATTAAAAGGAACTGACGAATTTACAATATACACATGCTCTTGATCTGTTTCTGTTTTGTTTGCGTTTTGGTTTTCACCCAGCATTGGTGTGTGTTACATGTAGCTTGGTGACTGCTTGCTAAATACAATGTTAACATGAATAAATAGATGAATAAACATGAATTAATAAATATATGCATTTACATGAATTATTGTAAATGTATAAATGAGAGTAAATTACCTAATAATGATGTGTATGTATATATACATATATATATGTATATATATGTATATACTACACATAGACCCCATATATATATATATATATATATATATATATATAATTCATATGCAGTTAACAATAATTTGACGATATAATACGAGTACTCCGTAAGGAATATTAGGTCTAGTATCATGAAGGAATTAGGCATTTTCATTTTTTACACAACTTTTTTTTCAAATTTATTTTCACTATTTTCACTATTTGTTAGTACATAATTATGTACATAATGATATAACATGTCAGAAAATGTCATTTAAAAAACAGTTGTCCATATTAAACATTCATGGCTTCATGCCACTGACAGTTTTTTCATACATACAAATTTAAGTACATGTACATTTTTACCTAGCGAATAATTCACCAAGAAAATAGTGTGGCATTGTATCCAAGGACTGTCTTTAGAGTTGGATGCTTTAAAAACGATTGTTCTAAAGTAAGAGCTCAGAGCTACATTGAAAATCTTTAGTATTCGTAAAAAAATGTACTGTACTCTCAATAACTGCAATATCAATAAATATCTTCTTTTTTTTCGTTTTCATTATCCCAAGCACAAAACTTGCTCGCGTAATTGTCATTTACCAACGATGGAGATTTTACTTCAGTTGAATTTTCTCACAAAATTATTTGAATGAATGATGCCATGTTCATTTCACAACTTTAACCCAAGCTGATAGTCACGTGACCACCTGTGAAGTCGTATCTTTCACTGAATACCCGTGTCAAACAATAAGATACTTTGAACTTAACTCGTGAAGTTTGCCAAATTTAGGGAATATACTATGAATCGTCATTATCATTTATCACACAAAATAATGGGCATGTAGATTACCAGACGGGGTATATTTCTGAGGCAGATGGAATATGATGAATATTGACACAGACACAGACATACATACACATGCACACACAGAGACACACAATCAGAAAGCCCTCAACGGACAAAGTATTCTTTTTCATTCCGATTGTCACACCCGTGATTATAATATGGCTGTGTGCTCTGCTGGTTGGGTACTTGATGGTATGTTTTTGTTTTTGTTTTTCTTTCTTTTGGCAAATCAATTAAACACTTTCAAAATATACAGAGAAAAGCATCTGGTTTGATGCTTCCTATGTAAACAACTAACGTAAGACACTTATAAACCGGTTTTACTTCCTTTTTTTCTTCTAATTTATCTGTGTGTGATTGTGTATCTTTATGTGAACTTGCACCGAAACAACAGGATGGTAACCTATATCTATCCTCCGGATGAGGAAGATTTTACACAAGAAATAATCCACCCTCACCATCTACGATACTTGTGAAACGGGTGTTCCAAATCAGCCATTGTTTTCACGACAGTGTCATATACTCTTCAGTTCATTCTGTTTTCTTGGGGACGGCCTTGCGATAGGGTGCAGAAATGACAATTTATCTTGTAAATAATAATAATAATATGCACACAGAATGTGAAACTAAAGAACTCGATTAGTGTCGATCAAGACACCTTCCGAGATAACCATTATCATGTATTATGTTATTCATTCGCATTTGAAGTTTTATCTTTCTCCAGACGACCAATCAATGACGCAATCCGGAAAGGCGTTCTCGAAAAAAAAAAATAGAGACTTTCATGTGGATACTTGAATCAATGAACACGTGCTAAATTTCTTCAAAAACCAGATATGCGGGTAAAATAATTGCATTACATGGACATAGGTCTGATGGGCAAAGTTAATCGGCCATTAACACGATTAATAGTTAACCGACTCTGCGCAAGATGTGCTGTTGTTGTAGTGCAATAATTCTAAATAATTGGTCTCTCTGTCTTTGTGCGATGGGTAATGATGCTGCATATCATATTTGTTCAAATGTACAGTCAAACTGAAGTTCACGTGCCGAATAAATTAACAATCAACTAGTTAATACATGGAGCTATAATTATAACGCCATGATTGGTATAATTCGTATTGTAAAACTTCCTGTATACATTGCTTAGTAATTTTGTTTGTCATGTTCATCCAACCAACCTCCAAACAAACGGCTATACTGTTATTCCTTTTTGTTGCTATTGCTATATAGATAATAATTTCAAACACGATTATGTTATGATAAACATTCATATCATTTAACTACTGAACTCATTTTACGGATGATAATCATCATAACTCCACAAAATTTCTAATTAGCAAGTGCTGGCGTTATTCCCTTAAATAACATTTTTAAAGCGACACTAAATTGCTCAACTGTACACGGTCAGTTGCCTCGCTATAGAAAATATACCAACACTTAACCTCAGTCAATGAAATTACACATGCCATCATTTTACTTTGGACACGTTTTATAATTACGACTTCAGTTACTATGGTAACCGCCAGATAACAACCAACCAAAGTTAGCATTCAGGTACTTGCCATGGTTACTTGAGTTACAGTTTCTTGCAAGAAAAGCAATCCTGCTCAACCAATTGCCAAGTTGTAAGTTTGATAAAAAAGAAACCAGAATATTGTGTACATATGGCGTACAAAGACATTAAATCGATCAAAACGATTCCAAGTCTGGTCGACAACAAAACTCAAGAAACCAAGAGATATACAGCATATAAACATCATCTATGTGTATACAGATTAAATACACAGCTATGTTTTCTTTTTTTATTTGTCTTTTTGGTATTTTTCTTTTATCATAAAAGACAATTACAACAAGGTGACACCATTATATTACAACTTTTGTACAATATAGTTCTGTTAAAAAACTCCAACTTGCTTGATGTAATATCACACGCCGTATACTCATGACCGCTTTATAGTTACCTCTGCGTGTAACCAAGCACAATCAAACACAATGAATACACGTAAGAATACACACCAACACTTCACATTGTTATAACCCGCAGAAAAGAGAGAGAAAAAGAAAAAAAAAGAGAGAAGAAAATAACTGGAGACAGGTTTGGCACTGTGAGAGCAATACATTTTAGACTTCCATTCCAGTTATGAAGAAGATTCACCATATCAATACGCCCTTAAAAGCCACGAGAAAAGCGCCTTACGACAACACAAAAGTGTTACTTCCTTTTGGTCTCCTTCTAAATCTCTTTTACATATTATTCACCATGACTAATCTTCACATACCTTTCTTTATTTTCTATTCATATCATCACACACTGTCACGCACGCACGCAAGCACACACACACACACACACACACACACACACCATACCCTCTCTCTTTCGCTCTTTCTCTTTAAGTGTCTCCTTATCCCTCCATCCCTGTTGCTTTCATCTTCTCTTGCGCTAAAATAATGTATTCACAAATCTTGATAAGCACATCCTGTATTAGACTTTCACGATGTACTTCTGACCGACTCTCAAAAGGGAGAAATTAATAGCAATATTTATCGGACATATAATCATTTGTCCTTGTCCAATATATGTGGGATATGCATCTCGCATGTTGAGGTCACCACTGTTTAATAAATTAGTCGCGTGTATTGTTCTACTTCAAAGCCGGTCCGATCAACCCGCAGTTTCATCCGACTCTTTCCCCGCCCTCCTGCCAGAAGGTCCCGCGCCAGCCGACAGGAGGAGAATCTCATCGCTCATGTTCCGCGGCGTGAATTCGCTACAAGTCGTATAAGCTGATGCTTCTGACCATTACCAGCCTTCAGCATTGAGTCACCGGCTTTTTCTTTGGGCAGACTCTACCTTCCTTCTAGCTTCTGAATTCTTATACACGTATAGCCAAATAAGACTTCGCCCAGAGTTACATGAATGAAAGGATCACTCACGACATTCACATTCACCGAATCCGCCCGACTGTTCCGGCAACAAAGAATTCTGTCGACAGTGTTCATACAAATTCACAAAGCAGGGCAGTAGAGTTCTTTAGAGCTCCGAAACGTTCATATGCCGGCACATACTCAATGATCAAAATTATCACGCCGAAGAGAAAGAGTTGTTGTCAGTCAGAGTTTTAACTCTGTTGATACCAATTGAAATGGTATTGTTAAACAATGGTGCCGAAAGAGTTAATCTTCCGGCCAGTACGATATCCGCTACTCCGTAAGCGGCGCGCAGCCCAAGAAGTCCGTGGTAAACTTCCGCGGGTATCCCGGCTCGGCCTCGTACTTGCCTTTTGCTACCAGGTAGTACTTCTTTCCTCGGAGCAGATAGGAGTTGCCTGCGAGATCGGGTAAGATCAGACGTGAAAAACAGAGTTCAAAGATGGCGGCAAAACTTCAGCTTGACGACTTTCTTGTTGAGATCATGTATACCTATGTAACAGATTTCTGATCCCAAAACCCGAAAAATCTATTGATGGAACATCTTTCCTTATAATAAATGTTCATACCACTTTGGCGCTTAGAGACATTTTAATGTGATAAGCGCTTCTTATTGTGAATTAATTCTTATTTAACACGTTTTCCAGACAATTTCATTTTCCTAAAATGCACCAGTAGCGTATTCACGAACCTACACGAAGCCGTCCAGATTTCTGCGTAACAACTCTTCATGAATATTATTTCATTTGAAAAATTTCTTGATCCCGATCATCAGGTATCAAAACATACACATTCCTTATTTTTCATAATCATTTTATCGTTAGACATATTGACGCAATTTTAATGTGCTTTGTTTGTATGCATTTTGTGTGTGTGTGTGTGTGTGTGTGTGTGTGTGTGTGTGTGTGTGAGTATGTGTATATGTGTGTCACAGTTCGCTGATTTTATGTCTTAAGTTCGATACGGGTAAACTGAATTCAAAGAATCCGAGCATTTCTGCTTGCCTAGACACCCTCGTTGCTCTTGTATACAATTTTCCTTTTTCATAGTTATGTATTAAGTTTGTGTTTTTACTGTGTCTTCTCAAGAATGCTGAATAAATTTGAAAGTGAAATGAATCGATTGACTAGAAGGAAGTGGAAATGATGCCGGCTTACCATCATCGTGACGGAATGCCGCCGTGACCTTGTTGCCGATTCCCTTGAAGACCTCCTCGATCATCTTCGGATAGCCCCGGTCCACGGCCTGCTTCTTCTCGTCGAACCGCCACACCTGGTTGCCCTTGAAGAAGAACGTCTTTGCCTTGGTCTTCGAGAGGGCGGCGTCCACCCCCTTGGGAAGGCCGAGCTCGTCCACGGGGCGCGGGTAGCCCTCCTCCATTCGGGAGCCAAAGTAGACCCAGTACTTGGAACCTTCGCAAACAAAGAGAAACACAACAAAAACTCAAACAATTAATTATTAATTGTTTGCTTTCAGTTCTACAAAGGGATTTTCAGTAAAAGGTTATAATACTCTTTCAGTATAAGCCGTTATCAAACAACCAGTACTTTACGATATAGATCGAAGATGACAGATATCATGATGATCTATTATTTACTGAATATCAATGTGCTGCCACTAGTAATTCTTTCTGTTTAGATATCTGTAGCACGTTGCTGAAAAACGATTCTTTTCGCGGAGTTTCAGTTTTTCAAAATTTTCTGCCGTGTTTCCCGTTCTGAACTTATTCTTAAGGGGAAAAAAAAGAGAGAACTATTTCAGCAAAAACTTCATATATCTAGCTTGCTCTGTCTGAAGTTAATCCTAACAAGGACAATGGAAAGGCGGCGTGAGGACAGACTTACAATGTAGCCTATCATTAGCTGATCAGAATGAAGCCGAGACTAGGGGAGTGGAGACTCCACAGCGATATACCCGATATCTCATTCAATTCAATTCAATTCAATTCATTGATTTTTCATTCTTCTTTTTCCAACAAAACATAACGCATAATATATTTGGAATTACATCATAAACATAAACATTCGACTTTTAAAAGATAAATGATACAAATAAACAAAAGAATGCATACTGGCAAAAAAGTACAAAGTTATGCTTCAGTTGAGAAAAAGAAAAGAACTGAGAGGTCCACTAAAAAGCAAGCTTGTATGTTGTGAACCACTCAAAAAATGAACAAACTTATGAATTACTTACTTACAAATACTTATCACAGATATAATTTACGACAGAACGGAACAAGACAGGAGAAATACAAAAGACATGACACGACTTGACAAAAAAGACGGAAAGAATGGGAAGAGAGAAAGGAAAAGAAAAAAAGAGAAAGAGAATAAGAGAGCTTTACCAGAATTATACGCCGACAGAATTCATCGTGTGAATGTTGTTCTAAATAGTCGACTCTTACCTCGGAAGAAGACCGTCCTGTCATCCCTGCGATGATACACCGCACGAATGTTGGCGGGAAGGTTATACCACTTGTCGTAGATTTTACGTCCGTCTTTAGGAGTCACTAATAACCGTCGCCACGACCGCCAGTAATTTTTACCCTGATTGGGAAAATGCGAGAGTCAGTTTAAACATGACTGTATATGTGCCCTATTTGTCATAAAAATATACATGTATCATGTGTATATAATCATATTTGCTGTATCTTGACGAAACGGTGCGATATCACAACAATGTGGTGTTACAATCTTAAATACAAACAATCAAACAACTGGAAAAAGTGTGAAAACCCAACAACCAACACGACCAAGGGCACTAAACATCGATAACAAGGACATTAGAATTTTATATTGTAGAACTTGGCGAAACTCTCCTGACATAATTGTTTAAACGAACCAATCGACACCAGAATAAAAAGAGTCTTTTAAGCCTTTTACCAGATTGACTAAAAACGCTATCGTCATGCTATGGCTGATTTTATATCAGTTGTCACCCTCTACATGCCATCTGTACAAAAAATAGTTAATGAATTTGTAAGATCACAACTGCTGATCTACATTCTAACACACATGTCGGAAAAAAAAAAGAACCGGTAGGATTTGAACCTGGCATCTGCTGCATTAATAATGTCTTTCTAAAGCTAGTGTCAGTTGGTACTTCAGTACTCCTAGGGTATGGGTATTTTTTTTTCGCCCCAATTACCTTGAATGTATAAATGCTTCCACTAATAGAAGTCACAGCACTAAACCCTGCCTGACAGTACGATTTCCGTGAGGGTACCGTAGGGGCTAGCTTCGGCCGGGTCTCCACAGCATTCTTCACAACACTAGGTGTGCTGCCTTCCGGTCCTGTATTATTTGGGAAGAGTGAAAATGGTGATGAAACATGATGTCCATAAAAAAAAAAAACCTATAAGCTTTTGAAAGAAAGACAAAACAAGTTTGAAAAGTTCGAAAAAGTCGACGAAACGGCTAAGAAACGTGCATATACGCACACGCACACACACACACACACATACACACACACACACACCCTTCCGAGGGTCAAATTCACACGCAAACACATTCCTCGTTGAATGAACATAAAAGAGAAACGGAAAAGAATGAATATTATGAGAAATCTCTTCGGGTAGGATTTATAGATTCATGACTGTCGTGCTTGAAAATTAGAAAGAAAGCAAACATGGATACAATGGGAACATTCGACAAGAAAACACGACGGATATCGTTAAAAAATACAAAGGAAAAAAAGAGAAAAATACAGACATAAAACTTAAGAGAGAAAGAGAGAGACACACACAGTGAGAGATAGAGAAAGTGAGAGAAGGAGAGGGAATGAGATAGTGAGTGTGCGTGCAAAGTTAATAGTGTGGACAAACACGTTTTGAAGAATGCTTGGTCACGCCGAAAACTGTACGGCAGACACTCAAAGACAGAAGAAATTAAATCAATCCCAAGGCAAAGTCAAACTTGATGCAGAGAGACAGAAAAACAAAGAAGGAAAAGTTGGAAGGAGAATCATTTCAGTAAAGGCTATGAGGTATAGGAATTATGAACTTATCACTGCAATTGTCTGAAATGCGAGCATCACACTCATTAAAACAACGTGAGTCTGTCGGGCAAAAAGGAACTTGAAATCCACTCGTCAGGTAAGGCATTCCTTGAAACTGCTGCAGGATTCTTACTTTTGTGTTTTCGCCTTTTGCGCATTAATCGCAACCATTTCAGGCTAGGCCCTGAGGACCAACAGACACAAACACACAGACATGACATTGTTTAAACATTTGCTTATCATTGATTATTACATTTGGTTAAACACGATGTATGGCCTTTACTGTAAGACAACAGTGGTTCTAAGTACAGAAGATCGCCTCAAATCGTATAACTACAGTGGACGCAAACGGCAGGATGAATGGCGATCGAAAGTATAGATCGCTGCCAAATTGAAGATTAAAAGAATGAAATCTAGAACACTTCCAATTCCTCATTAATGGCTCGTTATGGTGAATACTGATGACGTTTACTTCTTTTGTAGATGTGAATAGAGCGAGTTTCTCTGTGTAAAACAGATCCTTAATGGCGATTTGTTTAAATAGTATAATTGTGTTCAAATGCAAACGGAGTATGAAAACAAGCACGAGGGATGTGATACTTTTACGTAAAACTGTAGTGAAAACTGTATCACCACGATAGTTAGTAAATGTGAATAATTATGCGGCAATGGTGATCTGATCGGGTGATCTGCTTTCATTCGAGAAAACTTTGCATTTCAAAATTAATATTATCTGCTCCAAAGTTGTTGTTTTTTCCCATACAGGGAAAAAGAGCATGAATCTTGGCGTTATTTCATCACGTAAAAAGTCATAAACTGCAAAACACGGAGGACCAGCATCTGGGTGACGATGTTTCACAGAGTGGAGAAAACGGCTCTGGCGTTTCAATGTGGAAAGCGCCATCTCTCGACTTGTCTTGTACATGGGAATGTCGGACCCTGGATGCAGCTGACGGGTGAAAGAGGTCTGAGGAAGGGAACTGGTGCGAGTTGCACAGTGAAGACTTCTCCCCTACCAGGGAGGTGGAAGGTTACCTCCCCGTACCCTACCAGTGCACCCATCCTGGTCTCTGCGGGGTCCTAAGTGGAGCCAATCAGTGACGTAAAAGACCAGCATCCTCTCTTCGTGAGTAAACAGGTCTCAGGAAGAACGTAGGATATTGGCTGTGCATGTATCAAGTATGTGCTCTGGAGATCATTCTGAGATAGTGTCTACCATCGAGCTATCTTGCCTCGAAATGCATCCATGTCATCCAGGTAGACCTTTACTCTGACTGATAGTCTCACTCCCAGACGTCTCTCTTTTTTTAAAAAAGCCTGAACGAGAGAAGCTTCTCACGAGCCGAATGCACGAATGTGTCTCTTTTTCAGATTCTCATTACAAAAGTAGTGCATGTTGAGGTGTGAATTCTCTTCAATTTGTCTCCCTCTACAAATGAAATTTGTAAGATCGCAACTGCTGATCTATACTTTAACAAACATGTCGGTGGAAAAAAAAAAAGAATTCACACCTCAACCGCCACCGCTCTGCTTGAAGATGCTTAAGAGATAAAAGGATGGAGAGAGAGATGAGGGAGGAAAACTGTAAGATATAGGAAATTCAAAAAAAAAAAATGTATACTAGTAAACAGACGACACAAACGCGCACACACAAAGGGAGGGGGACGCGCAGATCCTACTTACCGTATAAAGCTTGTATCCCCAGGATGTCGTCTTTTGGTAGTCTGAAGTCTCGCATGAAGTGGTAATGGGGCCACATGAGCGCCCCTGGGTCGTCGGAGTGGTCCAACCCGAGGGCGTGGCCGATCTCGTGTGCCGCGGTCTGGAAGAAGTTATAACCTTTACAAGACAAAGAACAAGCAAACATATTATTTCATTCATCGTTCATCTGCTGATGGTCTGGTCTGTTTACGCCCTCTATTGTCCTCTTTATTTTAATGAGAGCGCAGTTTTGAACTTCACGTTTTAAAAGCAGGGACTCACAAAAGAGATAACCTGCAGAACATCATTTTGTAAAACGTTTCGAAAACTGGGTGCAGGCTGGAAACCCACGCACCACTCACCCATCCCTTGAATCTCCTGAGCCGCCACAAGATTTCACGTAAAGCCACACCAGCTGAGACATGCGACTACATTGGATTACTATCAATACATAACATTCTGATCTGAGGACAGCACGGCTTAATTCGCAAGTAGTGACATGGGCTCGGATTCTGTATGGGTACAGAATATTTTGAAGAGTTTTTTTTTTGTCAAACCAGACAGTCAAATCGCTATTGTTGATACCCCCTCTCCTTCCTCTTCTCTTCCTCTCCTCCTCCTCCTCCTCCTCCTCCTTTTCTTCTTCTACTCTAGCATAAAGTCTTTTTGTTTTGTTTATCTTTCTACCTATCATAACTGAAAGGAAACATAAAATCAGACCACCGACCCCCATGACAATGATTTCTAAATTTCGCTAAATCCGTTTGTGAGATTGCCTGATATGAATACTCTGTGGGTTTAACATTTGTGTGTCCTGTGCAAATTATGGTTTTGACGTCATGAATGACTTTTGGAGAAAATTTATATGGTTTCATGTTTTTGAACATTAGATTACATGAGTAGCTGTCGTCAAGTACTTAACTCAAATGCCTTTCACGAAATGATAGCTGCTGAATTAGTTCCCATCAAAACTAAAGTCTAATTTACATTAACGAAGCAGAGATAGCAATAAATGTAATGTCACATTGCAATTTGCTTGACTCACAACAAAGAAGTAAACTAAGCTTTACAGTGTGAACAGGTATAGACCAAGAAAAAAAAAAAACCTTTCCATTTCCATTCCTTTGGTAAAATGATGCCTTTGTGGTTTGTTCGTGGTGGTTAGATTTTTTCGGTGTGAAGTATACCTTTTAGATGGTTTAATCGAGGTGATAAAATTTCTTAGGATTAATTACGGCAGAGAAAAGCCTGAAGATAAGCCTTTTGAAATTACAGTCAAAGTGCGTCCTCATCGTCTAGTTACTACATACCTCTATCATCGTCGTCCATCGTGAACAAATCATCGTCATCGAAGTGGATGTCGCCGTTGACTTCACCCCAGCCGCTCTTCGGCGAGAAGGCGTGGGCGAGGTCTCCGTCGGGGCCGTCGAAGATCGGGTGCTCGAGGTCGTGCGAGTGTCGGCCCTTGAGGAAGGCGATCCGGATCATGGCCTCGTTGACGCGATGTCCGGTGAACTCGGTGAACTCTAGCGGGGTGACGTCACTCCAGACCCGGAAGGCCCGTTTGATGGTGTTCCGGAGTTCCCAGGGTTTGATCTGACCCCGAGTTGGGTAGTTGACGATGCTACATGCGAACGACATGAAAAAAAAAAATGATGCTGCTGATAATGATGATACTAATAATGATGATCAAATGATAATGATGATAATAATAACATAAGTGATAAAAATTATATCAAGATGGTAATAATGATAAAAATACTAAACTTTAAAGGTAATTGTAATGACTGATTAAGCCAGGGTAGGCCCTCTCCTTCGTCAAAATCGTGTCAAAGAGTTTGACCTTGCCTTTATCATTCATTGTGGTCTCGGTGAAATTCATAATCATCGCTGAACTCCAAGTGAACATTGTCTGTCATGTCAGCCTAGCGTCCTCGTTGAAAATGTGGAGGCTGCATCATAAGTAATTAACGAGCTGTAGATCTGCGACACTAATGTTTATGACACGTCTTCTCCCGGGTTGGACAGCGTGAACAGCTGTCTCGCGCATGTGTGAAACAGCATTCTTTTTTTTTTTAATTTAACAACCGCGTCGTATACGACCGTGGCAGATCTAAAGCTCGTAGGCCTAACTACTAGTCAGAACGGAATGAGATTAGTTTCCACCCTCTCACGTACTTGACATCATTTAAACTTTGAGAACTATCTGTGCTTAAAACAAAATGTATTCTGCTCCAGGTGAATGTTATTCGGAGAGAATGCTCAACGCTCTTTCGTTTTCTCTATCCTCGCCTGCCCATAAGGTCCCCCTAATTTCCCCGAATCCAAAAGAAAGTGCGTCCACGCCTCCAAAACCAGAGAAGGGTATTTTGCAGAAGGATTTACCGTCATCATTCACACCCAATAATTTTTTTTTTTTTTTTTGACTGGCTCATGTGGATCTTTTTTTTTTTATTTTTTTTTTCCTCAGATTTATTTTAGTATCTTTGGTTCGCAAAAAGTAAAACCAATATCAATATCCTTGGTTAACTTCCGGTCGAGCTCAGCCCACGTACAACGCGTGGAGGCGTCGTACTGGGAAGAATGTCTACTCAGCTCAAAAATAATTGTAGGTCAGTGTCACTGTCTTCTCAACAAGCTAGTTTAAAAAAAAAAGAAGTAAAGTGATGAGATCTTCTCGCTGGAAAACAAACCACAAGAATAAATCCCTGGAATCTAAAAGGTTAAAAAGTTGCACGCGAATAAAAGTCTTTGCCGCCGCAGAGCTCAGGTTAAGAATTCTGACGACCAGCTGGTTCTGACCGCAACCAATCAGAAGAAAATCCTCGGGCATGAATGGGAAAATCGGATGACTAATTAGATAACTTGTAGACCGCGTCTGGAGTCGCTTCCATTTGATTTGGTTCGAAGGAAACCAGAAACTGGAGAGGGTGAGGCTGGGCGGGTGTGAACGAGATGCGGACGAAGTGAAACAATCACAGCGATGTGGAACCGTTGTTTTATTTAAAGTACAGTCAAACTTTTCTCGCCGCGGGAAAGACGGCTGGTTATGGCTTAATGAATCGAAGCGAGAGGTGCATTATGTTAGCCGGGGGGAGAAAATTGAAGAAATTAACGACTTAATGATATCATTTATGTCGCAATCTCCTCTAGGAAGTAAAGCTGGCAAATTGTGGAAGCCGATTGAGTTAGGGAGGGGGCAGATTGTTGATGAGAAAGGGGACGGGTCTGGTCAATGACTTCTTGGATGAACTTAGATGGTTGCAGGATTTGTTTAACCTGTTCTTCTCCTTATCCATTTTGTATGTGTGCGTGTGTGTGTGTGTGTGTGTGTGCGTGTGTGTGTGTGTGTGTGTGTGTGTGCGTGTGTGTGTGTGTGTGTGTGTGTATTTGCGGCGAGTCAATTTGTAAGATTAATGTGTCTGGATTTTTTTTTCATTATTTGTCTAGCATAATGTAAACTCCTGGCTGAAGCTCTTCTTAGAAATTCATCATCATATAACTAAGTAAGAGAACACCTTTCTCTTGGGTATCGTGACTTTTCATTTCCCTGCCGACCTGCATGACATCGAGAAACAAATCCATGCTCCTTGCCTCGAGCGTGGCACGAACTGGGCTCGGGCTAGCATCCTCTGATTAAAAACATCCATATGAATTCATCCCAAATTCGTGCGATACAGAGGGTATTAACAAAAAGTTTAGAGAAAAAAAAATCTATCCCTCTTGAACATTCATTCTGGAGCTAGTGAGGTGTAGATTTCTGAGGCTGGAAGCACAGGAGACAGGTAGAAATCAAAACGAAGGAATGCCAGTTTGTCATACACAACATTATCCATCCCCTGCGTCATTCTCAAACGATTTTGACGTTTCGTTGGAATGTTTCTCATCTCACGCGAGATTTCCCGTGACACGCCTGGTTAGACTGGCTCACATTTTGATGACACGGACACGCTCCTGTCTTTATCCGCTTCAGATCTACCTCCTCCTCCTCCTCCTACTCGCCGTCCCGTTCCTCAATACGTAGTTCAGGATCAACATCCTTCTGAAACACATTTGAAGCTTTCTTACCGGCGTCGTCACAAACAGTTTAATATATCAAAGTATTACGGTGCTAACGACAACGTTATAAAAGTACAAACAAATGGTATCAGCTACGTTTAATACAGAGAAGCAGTAAAGAACCCATTCGTCTGATATCGTATGTGCATTGCTACCACTCCTTTAAAAATCAGAAACAAGCGAATAAATCAAAGACATTTTTTTCTTCTTCTTCTAAAAAGGTAGGAAGACGCGACTTCAATTTCAATTTTTCAATTTCAATTTATTTTCATATTTCTCGATGAAAAATTACATCAAATATAACAAAATTAAATGAAATACATGACATACATAGAATATTGCAAATATGTAAACATAATAGTGGTCGATCTGTTCAGTTTGGAATCTGTGAATGAATGCTAAAGAAATATGAAGGAACCTACTTAAAAAGCGAGCTTGTTGAGCGTAGGTCCCGGAAGACGCGACTTGGTCCCACTAGTTCACGGAACGATGATTTAACTTTGGCAATTATTTGTAAGGGAACTTATGTCAGAGCTGAAATTATCATTTCACAAACCAATCATGAACCATGCGCTCAATCGCCATGATTCTTCTGGGAGTCAATTCGATGTAGTGGTCCCAATCTGCTGGAACGCTGAGTCATGCTAAAATCAAAATGTAGAGCCATTGATAGAAACTTATAACACTATTTGCAAACAGATTATAAGCGACTTTAGCTATCCAAACGATTCATTATAATCTAGCAAACATTCCCAACAGGCCCCGGAGCTTGAATCCCACCGACTCCTAGCCAACTTGCCTCCCCGACCGCCTGGGGTCAGGGGTTAGAATGCACTCTCCTGTGAGGACATGACGAGAGCGAGTAAAGGTAATCGACGTCACACAGCGTATTTCAAGATTTGTCTTCTTATTTCTACAATTGTCCCTGGGCCTCTCCACGAATAAACACCGCTTCGAGCGTGCTGACAAAGCCATGAACGCAAACATGTGTATTTGTAGTATGTAGAGAAATCAGTTGCACGTGATTCTTTGTCGATAAAGTGTCAGGCGGCATTAGTTTCACTCCGTTAACAAGCGGAGGACGCTCCTCCTTCAAAAGCATCATGACACAACGTGAGAAAAGGGAGGAAAGAAGAAATTCCTACACATTAGTTAATGGATATCTTTCGGGAAGAGTATAGATGTTGTTGAATCGGTTACAGCTCGTTATTCCGAAGGTTCGTTATTCCGAAGGCTCTTTAGTCCGAAGATTCGTTATTCCGAAGGTTCGTTATTCCGAATTTCATTTTCGGATTAACGAATCTTCGGAATAACGAACCTTCGGAATAACGCCACAAATGTTCGGATTAACGAACCCTTTATCATTTTCGGATTAACGAACCTCTATAGGTATTGGGAATTTGTGTGTTTCGGATTAACGAACCTTCAGAATAACGAACCTTCGGAATAGCGAACCTTCGGAATAACGAACAGCACCCGTTGAATCAGCGAAAAACTTAAAATCAAATTCATTTTGGCATCTTGCTGATCATACACTTGGTATGCCTTGTCTCCTAGCCAACTGCTTGCCGAAAGTTTATTGTTAGGCTATGACAAGACGGATGGCTGCCATTCCTGAACATTAACATGCAAAAAAAAAAAAAAAAAAAAAAAAAAAACCTTCTCTGAGTTTGTTCACGCAAAATATATAGCAGTGATTGACAACGATGAAAATAACGTCCATGTGATGATAGCGGGATTATACTTCCCCATTAAAGTGTTTCACGATAAGAATTACGATCAATAACCCCAATGATAATGATGATAGTTATGAAAATAAAATCATAATTCCGGGAATAATTCTTATCGTCATCAGCATTGTTACTATTACTATCATAGGCCCACCTGTTTTCAGATAATAGGCCTAGGATTGGCTATTTTGCCTCTATAGTACAGCTCTAGTACCTCTCTATCATATATACGTCACCCTGCATCCTTTTCTTTAACCATTTATTTGTACTGTGTCGTATCTTGCTTCTCGAAGTATTTCCCTTATATCTCTGTCTTTACTGGGGAATCAGGCAATTTACACTCAATGGCTGGAAATTCAAGATCAAAAGTTATACACTGGACCCCACAACAGAATGGTACACCCTAGGGGTCAAAGTTCACGGGGGTCAGCAGCCGGGGCGTAAATGCGATTATCGGTGTCATCTATGCCTGAGATTAGGTTTCAAAAAAAGGCAATGAATCAGATTTAGTAATCATGCCTGTTTGCAAGAGGAAAGGAGATTGAATGCGATGTCTTCAAATATCAGCAGATTTTCTTCTTTTTTTTTTCTCCCTTAAAGTATCACTGTAAAAGACTGACAGGTACTAAATCACATTTGAGGATCCCCGTGGGTGATATTAATTTTGTTTTCCTTGTTGCGTGAGAGAAGTTTTTCTTCGAAGTGAAGACATATTTTGACACCAGATTCCTGACAGGACCACAATAAAAACTAGGTCAGTTCATGTTAACGAAAGAATTGCGTGTGGCGGAAATCCAGTTCGAGGCTGACAGTTGAGAAATTGGTGGCGCTATACCATCAAAGTGACAGTGTTTTGCAAGACAAAGATGAGTTGATGCCCTTGTTTACCCCTTTCTCTGCCAATGAGTCAAATCTACACATCGGTCACACACATACCTATTGAAAGGCAATTAATGTGGCAGCCAGAGAATTAAAGGTATTGCTTACCATGGGAGAAAAGAAATGATCATGTTATCACATTTGATGCATATGTTTATGTTAGTTCTATCACAAAACATCCTACCATAATATTCTAAAAATCTAGCAATAAAGCATAAAAATATATAAGGAGATATCATTAATGTTCTTGATAAACCATAACTGTATCTTTTCTAAACAATTCCGAACAATTGTATTATAAGTACTGTTCACACTTTGTATATCTAACAGCAATTATCATAGATTGTAGTGATTGACATTTTTACATTGGTTGTTTCTATCCCTAACTCACATTCTAAAATTATTTTGAAACTCTAGAGCTGGTTTTGTTTCATCTGCAAATGGTAAATAATGCCTTTAACTTGTTAACATATCTAAGCGATGGAGGGAGAATAAATATGAACACCAACGCTGTGAACATTTCTCTCTTTTTTGTGTGTGTTTTTGAATATGTTGCAAGGTGCTTTTTTTTTTTTTTTTTTTTAATCAGCACGAAATTTCTAGTGTATGCGTTTGGCACAATTAGCAAAAAGACATTGCTTTTATCTTGACGGAGCAAGCGTATCAACATGGCAAAGAATGCAGAATAGTAGAAAGGTTATAGGTAAAACGTGTAAAATGCCACGAATTGTCCGATTAACAAAATCTTCATGAGCATCATTCGACATTTTCGCTGGTAAAATGTACCACTGAACATTATTAACTGACACTCTACCCTGATGGAACGCCCATTTTGATAATAGTACTCCTTGTCAGGAGGAGGTTTTTGTAGTTTGCGGTTTTTGCGTGTTGTCGCACGATCCAGTTAATCTAACCACATCCAGTTATTATAATAACGCTGCACCCCTAGTTATCGTCATCTCCAAAAAAGTATGTAATTATACTCATCCATGGTCAGTTGTATCCCCCCCCCCCCAAAAAAAAAAAAAAAAAAAAAAAAAAAAAAAAAGCCAAATCATGCCCCCTTGAGGGCAATCCCTTACCGGCACCGATCACGGTGACAACAGAAGCATTCATCGATTCGTAGATTACGTAGATCTCTTATTATTATGTTTTGTTATAGTTGTTGTTGACTGAATATGGAATTTTGTGGGGGCGGGCATGAAGATTAATGGGGTATTACGAGTAATCTGTGGCGATCCTTGTTCTCGCAATTGTTGATTGATCACAGAAGTCTTATACACAACAACCTTCAAAAAAGTGCGCAAAATGTCAAAAATGGCAACAACAAGAGTAGCTTTCAGCAAAGGAGTGTGCTCGGAAAAAATGTAGACTAAACAGAGACGACATTCTACAGAACAATTCCATATTTCAAAGGGATGGTATAGTATTGGTTGAGGTGAGGATTCAGCTTTTAACTTTTTGCGAGATACGTATAGAATTCACTCTGTGATATGTTAAAGAGCATACATATTCTAGGAGAAATCCAAAGTTTATTTGATGAAAATCGGGTTGAAATGGATGAGATGTCCTAAATCAAGGTAAAACAAACGATCCTAATACAAAGTGGGTCCTATCTTTTGTTAGGATCGCTTTGTTTCGGATATCTCAGCCATCTCAAAACCAATTTTCATCAAATACTTTGAATTCCTGTTAAAATTAATACTCTTTCAAAGTTCATTAGAGGTTTCTAATTATCTCATTAAAAAAAAGTTGAAAACCTGAATCCCCATCTCAACCAAAACTACATCATCCTTTTAAGATAGGCATGTTTCCCCCGTTACTATCCTAATGCTTTAAATGAGAAATTATAAACTTTGTAAACCCTCCAAACCACGTGCAAAAATTACAAACAGACACATCATCGCCATTTTCATCTAATACTGTATTTTTCGTACTATTTCGTAATGTATTGTTATGCATGCAATAGTTCAATGTTCAAAAATAGTTTTTGATTGTAAACTGTCTTTAGATTGTTTTTAAGTAATACAGGGTTCTCTTGTAAAGCAGTTTTGTGTGTTGAAGAGACTACGCGGCTGTATAAAGAATGCATAAATAAATAAATAAATAAATGAATAAATGAAGAGATAGATAAATTAACAAATGAGTAAAATAATAATGAATATATAAATAAACATATGAATAAAAAATAAAAAATAGATAAGGAGATAAACAAATACATCAACAAACAGAACAATCATCGTCATTAAAATCACAGTAATAATATCATTATTAACAGCAACAACGATAACACCCATAATACTGGCGTAGTAATAAGACTCGCTTGCTTCTTTGACAGTAATCAAATCTTGAGCTTTGGAAGCGTGACTTGGTCTTAAAAATCCTGCGCTAAAATATCCCCGATTCAGTTGCTCAAAGGGAAGTGTGCGGATGCGAGATTTCTCTGCTCTCTTCTGGGTAGATTCTGATTATGATACCAAGCGGAACGCTTTGGATGACAACATCGACGTTTATTTGATGTGTGAATGGCCACTTCTCCCGATGAAGAAAATTCTTAAAAGGTCAGTATCATTCGTCGACTGACTGCTCAAGTTTATTTTATTCCCCTGAGCTTTGGTCGTGCTGTTGCACATGGGACTCATATTTAGGAATGTGTACCACAGATATATCTAGCCCTTTATGTAGCTGTAAATGCAGAAGGTTACTGGGTATTTAATTCTTGTGTCATTTTCAGGATAAGTTCAGAGATCATTATCAACTCAGTATCACAGATCTGTTGATGCTGTGTTGAGTAAGAAAAAATGTCATCACGTCTTCGCCTGGATCCTCCCATTTCTGCTAGACATCCTCCTATAAACTCGACGGGTATGACCAGTATACGCAGATGTAGAAGATTTCCAAGACATTGTCTGTGATTGGATTCTTCTCTTCTTTACACACATCCAAGATTATCTTGAGAGATCTAGCTTTCTTAGAATTGACCTTGATATTGCTTGTCACCTATTTTTATCAAAATATCAGCCCTCCTTCAAGATCCCAATGCACAGTACCACCAACAAAGGTTACATGCGAGCGTTTCTCGAAGTACGTGTTCATTCATGAAAAGAAAGGGATGGTGTGTATTATTAGGATGAGGGGATGACGCGATATGAAAGGAAAATGTGGTTTTCATTCGAGGGAAAATCCCAATTCATCCGGGGAGATCAAGAACAAACTAGACACACGTGTTCTCAGTTTTAAAAAAAGACAAGATCTGACAGACACACACACACACATTGTCGAAGCGAGATTAATGTGTTCCTTTTTTTTTTCGATGCACGTAATAGCCAAAAGAAAGGAAAAGAAAAACAAAGAAAACAAGGAAAGATTCTTTCCCGGAATCCATTGTTGTTGTTGTTGTTGTTCAACTGTCATCAAAGTTCAGGAAAGGCAGCGTCATAATAATGTTGTGGACTTTTTCTTCTCTGCGAGTATACCTCACACATCACATCTGTGACCACATTCAGTATATTCGGTTTCATTTTTTTTTTCTTCCACTTGCATGACTTACAGCCCTCTTGAACATATTAGCGGAAAGCAACAACAGCAACAGCGACAGCAACAACAACAAAAACAAACAAACAAATAAACAAACAACAACTGAAGTGAGAGGAGTTATTTCATATTAGAGTGGATGCAAAACCTCTGTAGGGTTTGAATATATACTGTGGTCGTTCACCCTAAGATGGAATTCTTCTTCTTCTTCTTCTTCTTCTTCTTCTTCTTCTTCTTCTTTTTTAACTCTAGTGGTGTCCGACCATTCGTCGACGTTTTTGTTTGTTTGTTTGTTTGTTTTTATTCTGTTTCCTTTTCAAAAGAAATACTTCGTGTAGGAATGTCCATAGTGATGACGACATTAAATTAACGTAGGCTTTATGACATAGACATGAAAATTATTAGAATTTCCACTTCTCTTTAAAGACCAGATGTACAAGTATGATTACCGTGCCATTCTGTCATTCATTCATATCCGTATTCCATAACTGTTCTAAACAAAACATAAAGGGGGAAAACACTGGAATTTTAAAACATGAGTGTCTTAAACCAGGGAGGTGGAAGAGGATATTCCACCTCCCTGCTTAAACCAGCTCACGTACCTTCACCCTCCCCGAGGCTTACCCACTCAGGTACATTCAGGAAACCGTAGGGCAGCTCGCTTAAAGTTCATGGGTAGCGAGCTGTGAGCTCCCACGAGAAAAAGATAAATAACTACAGAGATATGTCATCCCACCAACAACTTTTTGTCGCCCCAAAACAGACGGTGCGTGGCAGACTGGCTTAGGAGGGGAATGCCCTTAAAATCACACATTATACCCGAACACTATTCTTCAACTTTTGTTGTCAAAATAATCTACGCACTTTCTTTTCTGTCTTCCAAATGCAATGGAGCCTAGATTGGTGAAATGTTGTGGTCAGGTGTTTTGTGTTTAAGTTGGAATTATTATCAAGTTATTCAGCCTCAGCTGAAAGTGAAATCAACAGTTAATTCACAACGAAACAAGAAGATTTGAATGCACTATAGGTCAGGTATTGCTCGGCGTTGAGTTCTAAATCTTGCCCGTTCATCTTCTTCATTCATACCATATATAGTAAATACCTGCATCGTAAATGCTCTATGAACACAGTTCACTTTGGAAACGGGTCAGTCGGATTTCATTGAGTTGATTATTTCATAGACGCATCTCAACGCGTGTCCCGTCGTGGTGAAGAGTCAAACGGTATTATAGCAACTTTCCCGGTAGATTTTCTAATAACGTCGCAGACCCTACCTATCCCGTTGCTCTTGAATTGGTCAATTTCATTTCAAAATATTCTGAAAAAAGTACATTTTCCTTTAAGATATAAGGAGTTTATGAGAGAGACGTTTCCGAGGAGCGTAGAATGCGCAATTCACACCTAGGACCGTCTCGGCCGCGCGACGACCTAGTGAATGTCGTAGGGTGCAGGGGGCTTACGGTCTAGGGGCCCCCTTCAGGGACGTCGAACCGACGCGACGGAACGCCTCCTTGAGAGAGCGTGCAGCGAGTCGCAGTGATTAATGACACTTATGACGTCATACCGTCACCATCTTTCTCGACGTTAGTTCTTGAACTCTCCTTCTGCCTCCCATCCCTTGACTGTTTGTGTATTTCTTTCTGTCATGCGACGGGCCGAAAAGAGCTGAACAAAATACCTAGCCATAATATTTACCCCTTTCTCGCCAATGAGTCGAATGTGCACGAATTCCACAGACAAGCTTATGGACAGGAAATCAATATGGCATGCAGAGGAGTAATAGCTCCATGCGAGTCGCGGGAGTGAAAAGCGACGAAGTAAAATGTCATTCCCGCCATCTTGATGCAAAGACGCTGCTATAAAATTTACTTTCGACGTCGTCATGACAGATGTAGGTTCATCGTCAACGTCATACCAGACTATAAATCATTAATATGATAATATCAATATTCAAAATGTAAAACTGTATTCTCACATTTCTCTTCGTCTTTCAGGGACAGAAAGTCGCTGGCTGCGGGTTACAAACAGCGGCGGACTTACTTCCCCTTTACAATGATTGACACGAGACGTACTCTGAGGAATGCTCGTGGCATTTTTGGTTCCTTGTCAAAATTGTCTCATCTTTGTTTTGTTTTGTTTTGTTTTGTTTTGTTTTTGTTTTTCAGGGAGAGGATTTGTCTAAGGTTGATTTTGGTCCGATTTGGCTAAAATCTTCGCTGATCAGGTACTTTTGTGTACTTATTCGTTTATGCATTTCATAATAAATGTCTCTTTGAGGTACTTCTAAGTAACATTAATTTGCCTAGTTTCTATGCACAAAAAACCGGGGGGGGGGGCAGAAGTGTACCACTAGCGAAAACTAATCATCAGCACTTTATGTCTATGGGAGCGATCCATGTATTCCTGGGACACTATCCTGGAGACTTTCTGGTCCATTCGTGGATTAACCATTAACCATCAAAATGAATCGAAGGCCCTACCGTGGTCTGTTCATGATTCACTTTTTGATCACTCATGGCTACTTCATGCATAATATATCATAACTCATTCTCTACCCATGGAAAATTCGTGGTGATAAACTCGTTCATTCATTCTGTAATCTTCGTATGTTCATTACACATTTAATTCATAATTCATTCAGGGTCTAAAGCTGGTCTAAATTTTCGTCTTTTTAAGGTCAACTTGAGGTCTAAACTCAGTTGTTTTATAGTCCATTAACGGTTTATTCATGTCAATGTAATGGCCTTCTTATGGTATATTCATTGTTCTTTTCTTAGATAATTATGGCATGTACTCGTTATCATTTATTACAATCTAAATGTGTGTAAACATAAATTAGCCCGAGAAAATTAAAGTAAATCCATCAAGGTTCTAAGGCAAACCGAACATAGTCCATTTTTAAAAGTTTATACCATAATGGCTTTTAATGGCCAACAGTGCCAGGTAAGTGACCACAGATCAAACTTGTGAATGTGCGGTTGTTTGGATAACTTGTTTTCGTAGATACAGTCAACCCATTGCCCATCGCCCACAAAAGTTATCGAGACATCCATGGCACGTAAGGCCTTTAACCCTTTCTGCGCCAATGGGACAAATGTGCACAAATCTCACGCACAAATCTATGGACACGTAATTTATGTGGCACAAAGAGAGTTGACACAAGTCGCCGAATCTCCTGAAGAGATTAAAGGACAAGTTCACCTTCATAAACATAAGGATTGAGAAAATGCAACAATATTAGTAGAACACATCAGTGAAAGTTTGAGGAAAATTGGACAATCGATGCAAAAGTTATGAATTTTTTAAATTTTTGTGTTGGAACCGCTGGATGAGGAGACTACTACAGCTTGTGAGTCATATGCGTACAACAGTATAAAGAAAATATAAAAGAAAATTCAACATATTTTCACTTTTTTCGCATAATAAAAGAGCAATTGACTTGCCTCCTTCTAAAGGCAGGGGGTATAATATTACCCATAACATTTGTCGGTAACGAGTCAGGGGAATGTGTACTTTTTTCAAAAGATGGAATTTTGTGAAATTCTCTTTACATTTTCCTTATATTGTTGTACGCATGTGACATCTAAGTTATTCATACACTGCAGTAGTCTTCTCATCCAGCGGGTACTGCACAAAAACTTCAAAAATTCATAACTTTTGAACGGATTGTCTGATTTTCCTCAAACTTTCAATGATGTGTTCTACTAATATTGCTACATTCTCTCAATCATTATGTTTATGAAGGTGAACTTGTCCTTTAAGAAACCCAAACCAACGTTACCACAGAATACAATCAAAAATTTCCTCTCTCACTGGATTGCAGGGGTGAGATTGATAGTCGTGGTTTACCACACGTCACGAAGGAGTAATATTCCCTTGATTTTTAACTAGAGTTTCGTGGAAACCTCACACCACTTCCCCCATTTACCCCTTCCCCTCAAAAGGTCACGAGGTCAGGACGAACAATGAGAATGGACATTATTGTTTCGCTAACAATTACCATCACAGTTAAACCCAATGATGAGAACAAAATTATCGTAAGGAACGTTGATTTGTTTGCCTTACTATAGTTGTGGGACTAGGTGACGAAATAATTGCTTATTGCATGCACGCGCGTTGTAGTGCCAATCGGTGGGGATGTGTATACAGAGACAGGAGCTATCGAAGAAAAACCAGGCCTTCGGCTTCATTCAGGCTTTGGGTAACACGAGGCTTCGTTGTATTATACGGTCATTTCCGTTTATTACGACTAAACAGAAGAAACAAGATGAAGCGAAATGAAATGAATGAGCTAGAAACTAGATCTGTAGGCTCTGTCTAGTGTTTTCTTCTATTTTCAATCACATAGGTGTATTTGACTTCCAATGCTTGCAATCAACCAAACGAAGGGAACACACGACTACAGGGATTCATCCATATGGAAAACTTTCGCACGATTTCGCGCATTTAGGGTTGACAGACCAGAGTGCACGTAGTCGCCGAGAGCCAACAGCCGAGTGCACTCGAGCATAATATGGGAAGGAGCGGACTCGTCCATTGTACGGGAATCGGGAGAACCGTGCGTGTGCTTACTGGAGGGACAGAATGCATGAACATGGAAGCCATTCTTTTTTATCTGACAGCTAATAATGAAATGATATTAGTATTTTTAGTACCGGGAATCTAGATATCCTACAACGGCATTTCCATTTCACCACACAAGTTGATCATTCACGAGCACACACACCAACGCGTACAGTATCTACATAATGGGTTCATTCACCCCTGTTGATTTAATGGGACTGAACCATGGTCTGTTCAAGCACGGCTTGTTGCAACCTCAAGTCATCTCTGCAGAGCAAAATACGCATGATGATCCTTGAATTTGGCAATATTTAGCTCTGAAAGAAGTGGTAATACACTCTGCAGGATTGTTAGAATATTAATAAAGACTAATCTGTTATAATGTGGACGAAAGACGATTCAAAAGGCATGATATCCAGCGAAAATTGTGAATAACTTGAACTCTCCCGCCTTCGTTTCACAGCACAAACACAATTGTTTGTTTACGCACACTCGTCCGTTGTCCGTAAGCATTAGGGGAATTGTGTACAATGGACAGCACAAAAGCTCGCACGCTTTAGCAAAGTCACAAGCAGTTTTGTAAAACATTCTTTGATTTGACAAGAAAAGTGCCCTAATTTCTCTCTGACCAATCAAAGCAAGTTATACATCACTGAAGAGCCCAAATATTCTACTTCATTTTGAAGTGCGAGGGTAAACGATTCCACTAAGCTTCCGTGGTACAGCCTGTGATTTATATGGGCATGTCCGAAAATTATGGCTTATTTTGGGTACTCCGCCATAGACAAACTCAAGATTTGGTGATTTGAAGGAGAATTTCAGAGGAAAAGTGCCCTAATTTCCCCAAACCTATTTTTTGGGGAAATACACGGAGTAGAAAGAGGGTACATTCTAGTTTCATTTGGAGTGCGAGGGTTTTGAATTCATAGCCATGTTTTTTGTGCAGAGCTATTTTTGTCTCAAAGGAGGGGGATATGACGCGTCTTTTCACGTGTTATAAGCACCGGTGCTCTCGCTCCGGAGCAAATGCGCGCAAGTTTTCCATATGCAGTTGTTCAGTTACTATAGTTCCTCGGTGAGATAAAATGGAAAATTGTTATAGTCAGCATTTACCGTACTGAATCAGACTAAACTATACTTGAAGTTCTGAATGAAAACAAAAGTCAAAACAAAGTGTCTCCCGACTTGTCGAGACACTCGTAAGGACCTGGAAATCAAAACGGACCTGGGAATAACAGACACGGAGACGCGTGACGTCACATCACACCTTGGCGCGATAATGTCATGGTTGACCACTCGTCTCATGGCCGAGCTTATCACCTTCATAGTGTCCGTCTTGTTCCGAGGATTCGTCTATACCGTGGACGGCGAACTAAAACCCCGGTGAATTCTCTGTAGCTTTCACAGACTACGAGTGCAAATTACAGAATGAGATGTATCTATATCTTAGCTCTGACAGGTATTCTTCCCATGAATAGAAGGAAAAATACAAATCTCTCTTCTACGTTATCTTTCAGGACCAACGAATATACATAATATCAATATCGTGTAGCGCAAAGCGCAAGAGAATAGCGGAAACATCGATTGTGGTAAAATACGCTGGCTGCAGACACATGCCCCGTGAAAAGTGGATAAACGAAGACCTTCATCGCTCTTTCTTTATTGCTCACTTTTAGAAAATACACCAACAAATAAACAGAGACTGGGTTTTTTTCCAGTTTGCAACATTCACAGAGGCAAAATTGTAGTAGATACTATACGTTATCCATTTCTTGCATGTTCTCGTTCCCCCCCCCCCCCCCCCCCCCCATACACATCTCAACCGACCACCACTACCACCACCACCAACATTGAATGATCTGGGACACCTCGGCTGGTTTCAAGTCATTTGACATGAATCGAAACTAATCGTACTCTAGGGGGACCATATTATAGTTTGGAAAAAGTTTGATTCAGGTTGTCATCTTTTAATACGCCCCAATCGGTGTCACATTAAACCTCCCATGTATTCCATTACCTCGATGAGAACACAAACAGTGATGACATATTACAGCTCCGGGATTTCGAAACAAGTTGACTAAGTGATTGCAATGTCAAAATGCTTCCCGTGGGATACTTTTATATCTCTCTATCTCATATTTATGTGATTTCTTACCAGCGCAAGAACGATCTGAGAAGGACATCAGTATTTACTGCAAATTTAAAGAGAGCTTACGGGAAAAAGCCCTTTCTACGCGGCTTTACTGAACCTATTTAAAACGCCGCAGGCATACGATTATGTTGTTTTCAGAGACTTCAAAGTACGTATACAAAACCGACAACAGCAACAACAACAGCAGCAGCAGCAGCAGCAGCAACAACAACAACAAGAGAAACAACATCATCATCATCATCAATTTGGACGCATAACGCACAATATCACAATTTATGGTTTTATGGGAGTCATATGACGATACAGTATAAGTACATCAATGACTGGATGTCACAACTCTAGTGCGGGGATGAGTAATTTCGTTTTAGTTCAGAACTTCTATGAAGCTGAGGTGTGAGTTGGTTAAAGGGATGATACAGTTTTGGTTGAGATGGGGGGGGGGGAGGAATTAAGATTTTAACTTAAAAAAACCCCAAAAGATGAAATATAACAAAGTTGTCTTCATAAAAGGTGGGTTCCACCTTTTATTAGGACCACTTTGTTTTCGGCTATCTCAGCCATTTCAAAATCGATATCCATCAAATAAAATCCTCTTAGAATTATATGCTCTTTGAATTTCAAATGAGGTTTCTCGATTGTCTCACAAAAAAGTTGGAAACATGAAGCCCCATCTCAACCAAAACTATCCCATCCCTTTAAGTGTGTCACAGCAAAGAAGGTACAGTACCAGTGACCCTACCTGTAGGTGATGTGCGTCGAATCCCATTTATAGCGCCCTCCTGCGATGTCATACCGCCTAACTCGATGGTGACGACGATGTCGCCACTTGCGTGCGTAATCCGCGTTGTTCGATTCGTTGTGAATCGCTTCGCCAATATCCGGATAACCACATCTCGGTTCCCACATCATACTCCGCGTCCTGTCGTCCATCTCACCGTTCATCGGTATCCGATAAAACTCTTGAAATCTTGTAATTGCATCCGAAACCGTCGTAATATCCTCTTCCGGTTCGAATGTAAATTGATAATCCTTAGGTCTGAGGAAACCATTGTGTACGAGGTAGTTGTATTCCTGCAAACACAAAATTGTATTGAAATGTTATGTAATCTCCATGACAAACAAGTTTCTAAATGAAAAAGGGAAATAAAAATGTTGGGTATAAGCAATATTCTGAGGAAATTTGTTACCTTGGAATAACGGATTAATTGCATGAGCGTTGGTCATTAATGTTACATTTGTCATTTCGTTCCCCCTTCATACTTTCGTGAGCAAAAGTGTAGTATAGCCTGTACTATGCACGGGGAACATTTCCCTGGTCTAAGAATCAGAATGATAATCCTGATCTTATAGGTTTGAGACCTGCTCGGCACATACCCGATGGGACACGTAGTCTTTCCAAAGTTTTTGTTTTTTCTCCCGACCTATAGATGTGTTAGTGAGTACCTGTCAAAGTTTGGGTATCATAATTATAACGACAGGGCGGTCTGGGAGAAAGGCTATTCCGGTGGTAAAGAAAAGAAATCAGTGTCATCATTTTGCATCAGAATTCTCTCAAGACTTTGTGGATGAACTGCATATTTAATATTGAAGTCACATGACCGAAAAAGCGTTCACATCTCGCCGCCACCGCCACCACAACCATCACCATCATCACATCAACAACAAAACAGATTCCACTTGTGCAGTGTCTTGTGACGATTGCTTTTCGCATCAGATTCAACAGGTGAGATGAAGCAGTCCCTCCAAGACATTTTCCGATTGATGCTCCCACTTAGCAATGCTTATAGAGCGTTCTATTTTCGGACTGCACGTCGGTGACACCCTTGACTTTGCTGCTGACACGTGGGAAGAAGCATGAGCAAAGGATGGAAACCTGCAAAGTTGGCGTAACGAATCCGATTAGACCGGAAAAAGCACCCCGATGAAAGACGGGTCTGCTCCCAGACAAAGGGACGAGTCACCGGTCCGCGGTCAAGGTGTCGTCCTATCACAACACTGCCAACCGTGGTGACAGCCAACCGAACTGTTGACGAAGAATTAAAATCCTCATCGTTCGAGATAGTTGGTGGATCCGTGACAAATGATGGACCCGGAGTAAAACAAGACTCTCGACCTTCGATGGTGGCCCATGCCCTTGGATACGGCAACACAGAAGACAGTTAAGTTCAGCGGTACATTTGTTTTAACGATACATTACTGCAATGAGTTCCACCTCGCAAAACGCAATGCAGCAACATTAACGCAAATGTAAAACGCAGTCCTCCTTTTGTTGGCATACCTTGTTTCTTTCTTTCGTCATAGGCCCATTCCGTCGAAATAATACATAGAGAAATACAACGGAGCAAGATACTGGAGTGAATGGCCCGAATTCATGAAGGTGGTACAAATAAAACCATGGTATAAACCATGGACAAAAATCATGGAGCGCCAAGTGTCGCACGGAATATTTCGTTACGAAATTGGTCATTTCGTCGACAAAATGACCGTTTCATTAACAAAATTATCATTTCGTGGACGAAATGTTCATTTAGTTACAAAATGTTGTCATTTCGTTACAAAATAATCATTTCATCGACGGAATGTATGATTTCGTAACGAAATATTCCATGCGGCACTTGGCGCTCCATGGTTTTTGTCCATGGTTTAAACCATGGTTTCATTTGTACCACCTTCGTGAATTCGGGCCATACTGGTTAAAAGAACGTATGGATAGTTCTCTTTCACCTGTGCCTCTACTTGGCACAGCTGCTCTTCCTAGGGGTCCAGAAAGACAATGAGAAATAATAAAAAAGATACAAAAGATACAAATAGGAAAACAAAACAAAAGAAAATTGATATGAAATACCTGACCTCGAGTATTGCTATCAATGAGCTTCAGTGTGACCGATATCTTGCGTGGAAATTATTGATATTACACATTCGTTACCTACCCAGTGTAATAAAGTCTGAAATTCCCTTTAAAAAGTTCTGATTTTTGTTGAAGATTCGTAGGCATCTGGTCTCTTTGATACCTAAACCTCAACGAAAGTCCTCGATCTAGACAATATGCTTCGCACGCCTGACTGATAGAGAGTATTGTTTAAATCAACCTGCCAAAGTAAGTAGTGATAGAGTGTTAAAATGTTCCAACATGCTTAAAACACCTTCTGTAAAACTTCATAATCTAACTGGGTATTGACTAAATCGTAAGAAATAGACCTACAGAACAAATAAACAAACAATAAGGAAAAATCGTGGTATAATTATATAAAATCTCTAGAGGTAAAGGAGAGAATGATCCATACTTGAGGTAAACTCCTCTACCTTTGTCATATCACAATCATGCGATGAAAGTCTATTTCGAGAAACGGCCAGCCAAACAAGAATTCCGATTTGAAATTTGCTGAATTTCCCCCAAGTGTTGGCTGAAGATAAAGTTCGGTTGCCCCTACAGACTGACATCGATACGGGACCAAAATACGATCTAAAAGAGATATCCAGAAGAGCCCCCGGTGACTTCGCTCATGGCTTTTACTTCTACCCCCCTCCGGAAGAATGAACGAATGTTGGTCGATGTTATCAGCCCCGGAAAGTGTTCGGTGTGTGTGTGCTTTTTGAGGCAAGTTTATTTTTAAGTTTCGTATGTGGGAATGCGACAAATATTTTTGCGAGACACCCACGCGAATCCCGTGACTTTTTCGAAGTCTTGCGGATTAGTTGGCGACCACATGGAAGCACAGAGAGAAAGAGAGAGATCTGGAATTGATTCTACTGATTAATAGCTGTAGACGATGGTTAGGTGACCATGAGATATCAGGCCAGATTAAAGGTCTTGTTTACCTTTGGGAGCAGTGATTTAAAAAATGTTCAAGATATCACTTTTGATGAATATGTGTAGGTCAGTTGTATCACAAAACATCCTACCATATACAATTTTTGCAATAAAGCCTGAAATATAAGGAGATATCACTATTTTTTCTCATTAAACCATAAAGTGTAGACGGTTTAGTCTGGAAACATTCTTATTATAACTATTGTTCACATTTTTTATAATTATTAAACATTACTTAACATCGATTATACTGGTTGAAACTTTAACATTGATTATTTCTATCCCTTACTCACATTTTAGTGAAGCACTAATGCTGGGTTTTTGTTTCATCTGCAAATAGTAAATTATGCCTTTAACCTACGTTTAGCCGTTTAAATATAGTACCGAATTGAAGGTTCTCTCGTACCTCCTTGGTTATAGGGAATACAGCAATTCATATTCTAAAGAAGCTAATGACTAGTAGTGAATTAATTTTCAGAGTATGCACCAGCTTACAGGCACGTACGGACTGACCTGCAGTAAAGAGTGATCAAGTATATTTATTTGTTTACTTGTTGGTTGATATGATTCATAATTGTGATGGATTTGATTAAATCAGTTTCTCTCTCTCTCTAATCAGTTTATCAAATGTTTCTTGCAATGATTTTAATACTCTATTTGTTGCGATCGCATATTCGACTGCCCTTCCTTTCCTTGAGCGCATTATAGGTACATAATTATACACTAAAAGCCCTCTATAACCATCTTTAAAAAAGTCATTATTATCATTATTAGCATTATTATTATTGTTATTATTATTATTATTATCATTATCATTATTATTATCATCATTATCATTGTTATTATTATTATTATTATTATTGTTATTATTACTATTACTATGACTATTAAATCATCATCATCATCATCCTCATCATCATCATTACCATTATTCATAAAGAAAGACAGGACATGTACGCAAAGGTCAAGTTGTCCGAACTTTGTAGGATGACTGAGTATTTGGGTAAAACTAGCAGATAAAGACAAAGATGATATAGACGAAAAAAGATTCGATCAATATCGATCAGCATTGAAGACTGCGTACCAGATGGGTGCATGGTGTTTGTGTGTCGCAGCAGTATCACAGAGATAGGATGATCTGACCAGGGAGGTAGGCATCTTGGTCTACCCCCTTGATCTGTCCATGGGGCTACAGTGTTAGCTCTATGGTCTCTCTCTCAACATTTCTTTTCATTATCACCCACACAGCATGTGCAAAGATTCGCCAGAAGTTGCACGAGTGGGGGCAAGCTGATGAACGCCAGAAAACCTGAATCAACGCAGACGTCTTTGACATGACAAACCGTGCAGGTGCGTTTGTCTGTGCATGGAGGTGAACACCTCCCTGATCTGTGCGACAGTTTTGTCCTGTTAATATTACTCTGTGTATCCCTCTAGCTTTCTTCCTCCCTCTATCCCTCTCCCCCTCTCTGTCGGTACGCAGCCTGCCAAGCTGTTAACATTCATGTGCTCATCTAAACCGCTGAATGATTGCTGCAATGTAACGGTGAGTAAATGTTGAGTCAGAGCTAGAGTAGAGGTACAACTTGTTTTACACCTTATATTAGCACCGCACAATGCATATAAACGACGCAGCGAAGAACCTTAAATGACATCATAACATTATCAGGTTCCTGTTTCATAAAGTTGTTCATTAAGCTACGCACAACTTTACGAACATATGGCAAGCCGAGTGGGTTTCCTAATCATTGTTAATTTATTTCAATAGCTAAAGGTGAAATTTGCAGATGATAATGGTTATTCTTACATTTTAATACACGTTTTTAGTTGAAAGTGTATTTTCCCCACTGTACATATAATATTGACATACAGTTGTAGCCTACTTTGTTAAAACGTAAGAAAAAATGGGCACATACATATATTGGCACTTCATATTCCAGTGATTCGTAAAGTCATGAGTAACTTTACGAACAGCTGTATGAAACAAGACTCTGAAGAGGTCTACCTTTGCACTACAGGTTTGTATGATAGCTTTGAATTACATATCATCACAGTCCTATCACAGATTACAGTGTTGCTCCTCTCACTGCTTGTAATGGTCACCTTGACAGCAAGATGTAAACTTGTTTTGATTTACAGACGGCATTCGATCGGCAGCCAGATTTTAATACAGCAGTACGTTCTCGATCCCCAGGGTGGTACGAGCCGAGAGCGGAAAGAAAGACATTTATAAGTATTTTACTCGAGTAGCAGACGGACAAGTCGGGGCGATGAAATGTCCGTGCCACTGGCGCGCGCAGTGCGCCAGACACCGCCGTACAGAGTGAAAGATGCGAATAGATGTCCAGCAAATGATATGATCGTCCTAATGGTTCAACCCACTCCCTCTTACAATTATCAAACAACAACCCCCTCAAAAAAAGAAAAAAAAAAGAAAAAAAAAGCGGGGTATTGAAACATACACAACTCAACCCGTTTAATATATGCTTGTTGCAGAAACTTCATAGAGCTTATACGGCCTATAAAAATATAAAAGTAAAAGAAAGTAAAGTTCGCTCATCGATTTTTCTCTCGATAATCAATAAAGCTCGTTCTTCGCTTCCGTCAAGTACCTGGCTACACGAGATATTTTCACCAACCATGTCCCTCCCTCCCCCCCCCCCCCCCCAGTCTTCCCTTTCCCCTCTCGACCCAGGTGTATAAGTAGGGTACCTAGCAACTCTATTATAATGTCAGCCCTTCCGGTAGAGCAGTGCCAACACTGAACAAACCTGAAGAGGCTACCCTAGATAAAAGAGGCCATAATATTCACTGATATTATCATATCATTGTTATGTAATTACCATAAGTTTAAGGACATTTTGACAGGCTGTCAAAAAAATTTATGAAGTTTTACTGATTTGCTTTTCTAATGCCATGACGGATGGGAAGAATTCAACAATACGTGATGTTTAAAAAATAAGTACAACGTTAAAGCATAAAGAGAATTACACAAAATTTTATATTCTATGAAAAAAATACACAGTCCCTCTAAAGGCATATCCTACTATTCCCTTTGCCTTCTGAACGGTCGAGGCAAGTCAAGTGCTTTTCCATTATGAAAACAGAAACTATTATGGTATTCGCTCTTCATATTTTCTGTTTATCGTTCCATTACTGTGACATATTATGAACCGCTGTTGCCTTTCGATATAGCGATGACGACATATTCATTAAAACAAGCAAACAAACAAACATACAAACTTAAACAATCATAACTTGTGAATGGATTGTCCAGTTTTTTTCGAACCTCTTTAATTTTTTTTTATTCTACTGGATATTTCTGCATTCACTGAATCTACATATTCCCCTTAAAGGGATCGTATAGTTTTGGTTGAGACCGAACTTCAGGTTTCTAACATTTTTGGGCGAGATAGTGAGAAACCTCTTCTGAAATATGAAAAAGCATGTAATTCCAAGAGGAACTCGACGTTCATTTGATGAAAAATTGGTTTTGAAATGGCCGAGATATGCAAAATAGAACAATCCTACTAAAATGTGGGACCCACCTTTTATTATGATCGCTTTATTTTACTTTGTTTTTGGATGTCTCAGCCATTCCAAAACCGATTTTCATCAAATAAACTTTGGATTCGTCTTAAATGGTATGCTCTGTACTATTTCATAAGCGGTTTCTTGGTATCTCACAAAAGAAAAGCCTAATCCTCACCTCCACCGATACTGTACCATCCCTTTAACAATGAAGACTCCGAAGGATGTTTACTTGGCAAGGGGTATGTACAAAGACAGTTGATGATGTTTGCTCCCGTGGAAGTAGAGACGTGATGCGTTTCATTAACACATGATTATTACGGCATAAGATGGCAGTAATAAAACCCTAGCGAAAAACATGAATTTCTAATCATCTTTTGTCCACATCACTGGTGTTTTTAACAATACAAATAACCCGCTGAAAGACATGTTCCCCTTTTGAACTGAATGATTTCCTCTGTCAGCTGTTATCCAGTTGGCAAGACAAATAAAAAACTGGTTTAGAGCCAATGATCTCTTCTTTGGATTCTCGTAATCCAGGAAAGTAAGGAATGCCGGAACATCGCTTTACTATTCGGGCGATTCGTTAGCCCACTAAACGTGGCCGGGGTCACATCCTTTCGGATCGGAGAAGCCGGGAGTATACGTTGGGTCGTCTTGGCGCACAACCAAATATAACAGCTTGCGGACGGCGGGAATGGAAGGGGCCGGGAAAAAAAAAATCATCTTTACGTGTTATCGTCTGCTGCCGTGTAGTCCACAGTCACCCCGGTTATTTTGACAGTTCAGGTCAAGAATATTGAGAACAAACAAACGAGACAGTGATGCGATCACCGAACAAGCTCGAAAAGAACCGAGATGAAGAGCCAATGCGAACAAAAGCATATGAGAAGCTTTAACATCAGTACGTACAGGCAGTAGGTAAGAAAGAGATTCACGAGTCCGAATTAACTCTTGAATGCTCCAGTAACTAGGACCTGAAGCCCGTCAGGGAAATGTGCGTGCAGAACGAAATAAGACATTCGAAATTGTTTGAGAAAGACATTTTTGTAATGCAATGGGAAATACATGAGAAAGTCACATAGTCTGGAGATGGATAGACAACAGAAGCAATACTGCATTCATTTTTCATGAAAATTACGCCTTCCATCGACTTGATACTGACATTTATGTAATTACATATAATTATTCCCCCTGCTTTCTGAAAGCGGTTAGTCAAGTGCTCTTTCATAATGCTAGGAAAGTAATTTTTGGTGGAATTTTCTTTATTTTTTCTTTATACTGCTGTCCACACATACGTCATAACCTCTAGCAGTCTCCTCATCCAGCGGTTTCAACACCAAAACTTTAAAAATTCATTACTTTTGCATCGATTGTCCAATCTTCCTCAAACTTTCACTGATGTGTTCTACTTACTTACACATGTTACTGTTTTCACTCAATCCACATTGCTCTTTAGGTTTGGGTTCCCTTTAATACATATTAACACGTGTCTGAAATTGGCATCAGTAACTACAACAGCCAACAAACCAGGGCGGTTCCAATATTCTTTGGTTCCGATATTCTTTAACAATGGACTTTTGAAGTTGATTTACTAACGTATTTGTAATAAATACTTTAACCTATTTATCCTTTTGATGATGACATTGATTGTTCTTTTAACAGCTTCATCAAAATTACAATCATTATTCGTCTTACCAGCGGGTTCCTCCATTTTCCGCGCATTGCACATTGATTTTCTTGGTGACTCAATTATAGTGTTTCGATATTACGATGATATATCATTATGTTTCGCTATCGAGTTGTGTAGTCTGTTCCTTCACAATATGGTATCAATTACATTATTCCTTTATTACAGAAAAGATTGATTCTGTCGAGAATGGGAATATATTTGAATTGAATTGAAATTAAAGTAAATATTCAAAAATATAGGCCTATGTATTTTGAATTAAATGATGGCAACTATTGTGACTTGAATTCAAAGAAATGACAAATAATCTCAATCAGATCGATTGGAAAAGGGAGAGCAACATTGCGGTAAAATATTGTGGACTGAATAAAGTATACTTACTTTGGGTGAGATATGTAGTCTGTCTGTGAGAAATTGGGGGATTCTGGGCGGAACCGCGGCGGGGAATGTGATACCAATCAAGTTGAGGAGAGCGAGAATCTGTAAAACAGTTTCCATGGTAACCGTCATCCTGCAAATGAAAGAGGCAAGAAAAATGAAAAGACACACCGCGTTACAACTCCTGCAAAAATCTAAAGTGAGCGGTATATAGGGATGGAACTCGTGTTCTTGTTTATAGATTTCAACAGAAATTGTTCAGAGTTGGAGTTCTGAAGAACCACTTACACTTTTAACATTCTTGTCCAAATCTGCTCTAATTAGTGGTTGCGATCTGGAGCTAATGGTAATCAATGGCCAAGGCTATATACCACTTTAGTGTCTCCATGCCAACCTTGAGTGCCCCCATTACCGAAAACGAGTTATCTTCGCGAGTGCATTCCGGCTCCTGACCTTGTTGCTGACACAGCAGATGAACAGAACAAGGGACACAATGTCGTTGACCTTCTTCCTTTTACATTTGAGATGTCGCTTAAATAATAAACGCAGAGTCACCCACTGAAGTACTTTTCATGGTTGTGACGTGGTTACTTTGGATATTCATTTACCCAACACTGTCCACATGGCATCGGCTTCTAGCAGCGGGTCTGTCTCGTAGCTGTGTCTCGTGAAACCATTCTTTCATCCGGTCCTAATTGCTCTTCGACGTCTAACTCATTACTTTGCTACAAGTTCTTTTTTGAAGGTGGGTTCTACGACCAATGAAGCCGAGTTTGAAGTTTCCCTCGCCATTTTGCAGCCTATATCATCACTGTCATCCATCCACCCTTATACACTGTAGCAACTCTCGCGAGCGAACGAATGACGAACTTATGGCACATTAAACTGAATTTTTTTGTACCTGACGTCTCTTGATTTGAGAAGAAATAAGATCACGGAACATTGTGAGAGATCCTCAATCCACGAAAAAGTCCAAGTTAATTACATCCACTTTGCCATAAAACTATGTTAAAACAATTTTGAAAACATTGCTTTTTATGCACAATCTAATTACCCCACACTATTTATACACGCTTTAGTGACTTCCTGCACTTCTATTGATGGTCCATGATCATCATTGTTTGATCGATCATCATTATTGTTCGGCACGTCCAGGTCGACCATTGGTCGGTGTAGTGTGCAGTAGTGTCACCAGGAGCCGAGTATTTTGTAGGCGACCTCCCTTCACCATGGCCATGTGAGCACATGGTCAAGATCCCGAAGCCAAAATGCCATCCAAGAGAACTTGGAAGCAAAGGAACGTCGAGGAGAACAACGACAACTGGATCATTCGTATCAAGTAGGTCTCACACTCAAACATCTTGGTGAGGCGGGAGCTGCCGAATCCTTTGCTTCTTAGATAAGAATTCCCATGCGTGATTTTCTCTTTTCTCATGTGTTTTCCCTTCGGGCTTCTGCACAGGAAGCAGGCTAGGCCCCCCGTTCCTTTCCCCGGACGTTTCCCAGTGACAGCGGTGAGATGTAGGAGGGATCTACGCCACCCCTCTCTGAACTCAGTGGCCCGGGAGAGGTGTTTCTGAAGATCAAAGTCGGGATAAGAGTTTGAAAGCTACCCCATTAAAATTTGAAGGAACTTGAGCCCGCTGCAGAGAAACGGAGTAGAAGAAAGAAAAGAATCGGAGAACATGGCGCTGAAATACGAGACTTTAAGCCAGGCAATGTAACCCAAGCCGAGAGCAGTAGCGTATTTGGGTTAAGTTCAACATGTTACACGTCCTCGGTTATAGCACACATAATCTGATCCTGACACACCGCGCAGGATACACGCTTAATTTCGGTCGACGACTTCGAATGTTTACCCCGTCGTGGAAATCATTCGGTTTGAGAAGGGGTGGGGAAAAAAATTCCTATAAAGAAGAACAGAATTAGCATGCCTAGTGAGGTGATCTACCGCTTCTTCCTATATCTCAAAGGAAATGGCACGCTTTCTTGAACCAGCTCACCTAGTTAATGACGTCCTCCAGTTTCGCGTTGCTTCTGACTGAAAGAGAAAACACACAAATCCGTTCTCATGCACAGTATCAGCCTCATAAATGGCAAAAAATTGGTTTATATTTAGAAAGTATGTTTCCGTCACAAAATGTCCTCCATAGTCTACATTTATATTTACACTTGATCAAGTTTGGCACCGTTTTTGCATAACTCTTATTCCCACGGGTTCCATGACAACAATAAATAAATACACACAGAAAAACATACAGGTAATTTCAAAGTGAGATTACGATTATCGTGAATTTAATATACGAGAATTACAGACACAAAACTGGGAACATATCTAAAATAATGGGTCAATACTGCAAACATTTATACATACATATTCTAAAATCAAGGAGTTACGAGTCTGTTTGAATTCACTGCAGTTTTTTTTTAGGTTACTCTGTTGTGACGGATTAGAATAACATGTTTGGTACATGTATTGATGTTTTCTTCCAACTAATAGGTCCTACCATCTAAGTGTGAAAGGCTCTCATGAAAATGGTTTATTTTTAAGTAGGGCTAGGTGTAATCACTTTCATCAATGAAACTCATAAAACATTGTGTCAGAAACGAGAATTGTTGAATATCATAAATGAATTTTGAGTAGACAAGAAACATTAGGGCACTGAAAATTGAGCACCAAAATCCCTAATTCGTCTTTTTTTCTGTGCGTGCTTATAATATCTACATAATCTGTCTCTTCAGCTCTTCTTGAGTGATTTTGAAAACCTCAATGTCCTTTTTTTTTCTCCTCCATCGATCCGGACATTTCAGAATTATGTACGAACTAATACATCATGAATCTAAAGGGGGAGGGGTAGTATCGGTGAGAATGGAAGATTAATTTTTTGGAGGTGCACCTGTTGAGACAAACAGTTGTAGAAACTTTTCTCATGCTGTACTTCGTATGAACGCGTAGTCCACTTCCCTTTAGAAGATATAGGATTTTTCAATCTGATAGGTCAATTGTTTCACACTGCTCCCCGTTACCGACGGCCTCGAAGGAAACCGGTCCAGCAGAGCAAACCGGGGGAGGAATTGGGAGGACGTCGGTGATGAAGACGTCACGAAACAAATTTTCTTTTCGAGATTTGGGCCAAAGAGTCGCCGTCAAGGATAACTGTAGAAAATTGGTAAATTAGATCACAACAGATGCAGAAACAATCTGATGCGTAAACACAAATAGGGAAAGGTCACAGAGGGACATATCGCTCTCCAGTGCGTGTTTGATTCGCTTCCCCGCCCTGAAGGTTTGTTTCACCCGCTTCTCTTGGTGTAGCTGTCAGTCGAGGGGAGACAGTCGACATTTCCAATATGATTCTAAACATTGGCCCAAATATTCTTGTCTTTTTAACTCATCATCTGGACGTAAAGTCTACCAATACGTCATAAATTGACTAGGCAGTCACACCTAGCAAACCAAACACCGGCTTTGTACAAACGTTTAAAGCGGGTTCTAACTTGGGCATCGATGAAGATTGTAAAAATGACCTCGTTTCGATAACCTCAGTCACTGCCACTCCTCAAGAGCGCCCTCCGATAGATTCCCTCATGACCGCCATTGATGGCCATGAAAGAGAAACCGCTGAATTTTGTTAAGTGACATGAATGATTCCGCCTTATAGTGACGGTACATTTTCATACAGGTGATGGAGAATATACAAGCGACATAGTGACATTCCCCCTCACTACCCCCACTACTTACAAGAGTAAAAACAAACAAACAAACAAGCCAGAAACACCCACCAATCTCCATTTATCAACTACGACTGAGAGAGGGCGTACAGTAAGGACAACAGAAGAATGATAACAAAACCATAATGACAAAATGAACATCGTTTACCTGAATCTTGTGGATGAAAGAATGTTATGCAGTCTGTATTTCCAGGATGTACGGAATGAAACTTTCCAACAAGGCTTACCTCACTCGACAACGCATCAACATCAATGTAAAACATCGGCTACCGGCAGCAGGCAGTTCATTCTTCTGAGTATAAGTCCATCATCTCATCGAGACATTAAAAGAATCTCCAGTATGACATCTTAATACAAAAGCTTCCTGCTATCTTTATTTGGCGCTTGATCGTCCCTCTAGTATTGCACGTCGAGATAAACGCAGTCACAGACCACAAATAAAGTGCGTTTCGGATTTTTTTTCCGTAAATTTGTCCGTGGGAGATGACAAATAACTAATACATGCAGATATTTTCTGTGTCTTCGTTTTGCTGTGACTGCGTTCATGCCTATACTCGTCAGCTGCGGTGATACGGTTGTGTATTTTCTTCAGCATCAGTTGCCTAGCAACGGATGTCACCGCAGAGCGTCATCATCTGTAAAGCCGATGGAGTATACTAACTATCATTTTTCTATCACGAGCTGCTGATGCACTCTTTCTTTCTTGAGTTGGATATCCGGTGTGTCGGATTCCTCTGACAGATACAAGGGAATTTTGTTACACGCTGATTCAGTGTTGATGTACATCCAAGGATGGGCTGCATTGTTATAGCCACGTGCGGTTTGGGTTTAACCGCCTCAGAATTGTTTTCCTTTTTGATACATGATACCACCGAAAAAACAAAAATCCAGAAAGAAAAAGTTTGCCATGTTCCATGAGCTTTCACTCCGTTGCAGTATAGTTTGAGAAATGGGTTACCATCTTCAAATCACAGCCAGCTCTTAAGTAGATTGCCAATACGTTGTGGGTGGGGGAAAATGCAGGAAATGACTCCATTCTCTATCCACAGAAATTCAAGCAGCATCATCTTCGAACAAAGGCATCCTGTCGATATGAAATCATGAGAACACCTGTAACGGTTACCATGGTTACTGAAGGTGTTCACAGCACACAACCTTTAGATGCGAATAATGAATGAAAGCCACTACAGTCTAATTATGTATTGGTAACATGTTTGAAGTGGGTTCAACAACCGACTGTGTGACTGTTAAAGGGGTATGGAAGTCATACCGCCTTGGGTACGCTACATCAGCCGATGAATGAGGTGAGAAGAGTTGCTGTTGTGAGCTAGCCTTTAAAATCTTACACAGCAGGTCTGCATCACAGCAGCCACAATTTGTGCCTCTGGACCGAAAACTGCCATGCCCTCACACCTTCAATTGATAAGAAATGATGCTTGCATCGCTCACATGCCAATCATATTCACGTGGCTATGACGTATACTTTGTACTAGAATCATATTCCTGTATCTATTTCAGATAAGCTGAGAGCCACCTCGAGTATTAAAGAAGAAAGCTGAAGAATTTTATACGCGCAAATCCTTTTTTGCCTTCACAAACGTTTGATATCAGGGACGGTTTTCTGTATAGGACATATACATAGAGCAATCTCATGCCAGTTGTTATCCCTGCAAGTAGCATCTTATGGATGTTGATAAATCACCTTTTCCTGTTTGCTTTCTTGTTTCTGATTTCGTTGCATTGTCAAGCTATAATTACTCAAGGACTTTGAGTTAAACTAGGTGTTTTCCTCACTTTTGTTTGTGCATGATATAGCGCCCATTCCTTTATAGACAAATACACCCATCGTCGTCATAAACATCCAACGAAAACAAAGAAATCGGCATGACAAATTTACTTTCATAACGCTATAAATATTCACAGCACACGCCGACTGCACCTCTGATAGCATTTGATACCATAAACGAAATCGGGTTCATTGTGACGTAAAATGCTACATCACCACGTGCTGCATGTAAACCGCATCATGTCAGCCGACCACAATTTCCTGATTATGGTGTTTGGATTATCTGCAATTCACACAAGAAATGATCGATTTCCTTCAGAGGTGATGAAGAGAATTTCTACTTAATGAAAGTAAGAACAAAACAAAATAAAACATAGAAAGAGGTTTAAGTGCCACGTGAGAACTTTCATGTTATGGACTTTCTATAAGCTTTCATCTAATGCAAAGCTTCCGATAATCATATTATTCAATACTAATGATTAAAATCTTTGCAAGAAATGCCATCTATAGTATAAAACGGGAAATGCGTGACTTCTGCATCATTGCACCCACTTATATTTTAGATTTACGCCATTCTTTGTTTTCTGAAACACGATGCCAGATAAGGCACGTTTCACTGACTGCACGTGCCTAAGTCATATCTCTACCGAAGAAATGATTCTTTCCTTTTCTAACTTGAATTAAAATAAGAGGAACAATCACAACATGATCCAGGCACACAGAATGAAAGCACCTATAAGCTTACTTCCTAGAAAATGCCATCCTAGCTCGCGAAGTTAACTTAGCGAGGTCACATCGTAAACTTCTGTCCAGTAAGAACTTTTCTCTTTTAGTTATCAGCAGACCATGACTACAAAAGAGAACCTGTAAAATTCCATAGGACGAGCAAGAGTGGGGTGTGTCCTAAACAAATGATTGATTCCATAGGTAAAACACCTAGCCCATATTATAGCTTCCACCCCTGCCGACCTGTAAGGTCAGACATTATAACCAAATTTCAAGTCAGGGTTGAGGATAGGGATTAATAGGAAAGAGAGAATACATATGTCACCATGGTGCTAGTTCAAACTACTTTCGATTTCAGTTCCGAAGAAGAAAGCCAGTACTCCACTGATTTCTCCTTGTCGTCATTGAATGCTGCGGGAGACGTCCAGATGGCTTTAGATAAACGGATCTATGTTTGAAGTAAACTTAAGACCGTTGCCATGAAACAGCGCTAGTTGATGTTAAACACTATTTTTTTTCTCTCTTTCTGTATTCATTGAAACACAATATACGTGAACATATCAAAGATGAACATTAAATCTTGATGTTTGCGATGGCTGGACAACTCTGATAGACAATGTGGTTGTCAACACGTCGAGAGAGAAATCCTGCACTCAGGCTAAGGCGAATACATTTGTTTTCAGTCTCAATCTTCAGAATAAACTGACGCAATTCAGCATGACTGAACATTCAGTACCTCAGGAGTGTTTGCGGACGAGACTCACAACAAACTTTCTGCCACCAGCTTGCCATCGATCTTCTGACCACTCATCGCTTGAGCTACTCATACGTCGACACGTCGCAGCAACGTCCACAATTCATCATCAAGTCGTCAGGATTGAGATCGCAAGATTACTTTCAGGGACCATTCTGCCACCGACCATCCACTGACCAATCATCGCTAGACACTCGGGGGAAAGCGGCTTCGTCAACTGGCGTCAGAACGCAGTTACAAAGCGGCGACTTTGTCAGTCCTATTTTGTTTGCGTTCATTGATCATGGTTTTGTCTCTCTTTGTATCTGTATGTTGTTATCCACTGACATTTAAAAAAAACAGCTGTAATCCACATGGCAATAACAAAACGTATTTACTTTAATTGAGCAACACTTTTCCATTGACATTTGTCTATTCGTATTTCTTTGCCCATTCACAGATTCACGAGGACCCATGGCGTGCAGTCCAAACGTGACGGAAGTACCGTGAAAGGTTTTACGAGCCTGGCCTCCTTGCTAGGCCCTTTTTTGGCATGGCTGTCTTTGTTAAACTATAATAAGCCTTATAGGCAATACCGGACCGTTTTGATAATGTCAATTAGCAGTTACCCTGATCTATCCCTGAGGCACATCTCAAGACGATAACACTGTTAGCTGCAAACAGACAGATCCACAACAGTTCTAAATTCTGACGACTTAGTCATGATGTATTTCAATGATACTCAAGGATAATTGTCACTTTTGGAGGCTCACTCGTACTAAGCAAATCCCTTCGAAATTTTCACGTGGTACTAAGCTTAGGCTAAGAGAGAAAAACTATTAATGCCTATAAAAACATTCAATTTGCAATTGACGAATATTTAGATGAAGGTAGTCATTTTCATGAGGCAGTTTCATTCGACTCGTAAGGTTCTTAAGACTGAATGTAGGTTAACAGGTACATGTGTCATTTTTCTCGACGTAAAATCGTTGGTACATGTAGTTTTTTTTTTCTATACATATATTTTCCCCTATATCCATCTTTTCTTTTATTTTGATCTACTCTCAAAAAATCTTTCCTTCACCAACCCTACACAATTCTTTACACATGCTCTCTGCAAATGTCTCCTTGAACTCGTTCTTCTTCTTCTGTTTCTTATTAAACTGTTGTTCGTCATTCTTATTCTTCGTTCTTTTGACTTTATTCTGTCTTCCCTTTTCCTTTATATTTTTCTTGTTCCCTTTCTTCTCATTTCAATTGTCTCTATTTCTCGACCCTCCTCCTCAATTTCTACCATCCTCTGTTTCTTCGTCTACTCCATCGGCAACTACTCGTTTGATGTTATTTTCCTCAACCATGTCCACCGTTATCCCCCTCCCCACACTACCCCACACACATTCAATTCCTTTCAATACCGCGCCACTTAACACCACCTTCCCTCTCGGCCGCCTGTTGGTTGGATTAATCTTGACACCTCTCTGCCAAAAAATCCCTTCCCCCTCTTCCCTGTCTTCACCATGCATTTAACTCTGACATTGCCAAAGGCGATCAGTTCTTATACAATGTCAATAACATTTTTCGATCTGAAGGTTATGAAAGGGTTAATTGTATGCGAGTGGCGACTGATTGCTATCAACATCGTCGGGACGAACGCTGCTGAGATTCCTCCCGTTGGAATTCGTCTGGGACATGCTAGGAGCGCGACGGAGATACGATCATTTCCTACAATCTCAAATCCTTACTCAAGTATCTCGTCGGGTATATTTTAATGCGGCGCAGTTACGATCGTCACATTCCGTTTGTTCACACGAATTAGTTAGGCGCATGATGTCAGGAGTGCGATGGAGATACGATCATTTCCTTCAGTCTCAAATCCACATTCACGTATCTCGTCGGGTATGTTTTAATACGATCGTCACCTTCCGTTTCTTCACACGCCATTTCTTCTAATGCATGCCATCAGCGCGCGTGTGATGCAGGTACGATAGCTGTCATCCATTTATTGACAAGCCATGATCGGGGCACGTTTTCAGTGCGATCCAGATTACGGTAGGTGATAGCTTTCTCACGTTTGTTCACAAGCCAGGCCGGGCACGTCTTCAATACGATGTAGATAAGATCGTTGACTTCCGATCAATCTCACACCGAGGCCGAATCCAATGGCTGGTAACATCCGATGGAAAACAGAAAAATAAAAAAAATTGCAGTCACTGTTTTTTGTCACTGTCAACATCAAAAGAGTTATACACTTCTACATAAGATACCCACAGGCTTCATAAGGATTTAAGCAGTTGCTGAAGGCACAGTAAGAAGAATTATTTCTTAATTCGTACAGGATTTTAACACGTGAACATCCGCTTGTTTCTAGGGGCGAATCGAGCGATTATCACTATTAGTTTCATTGTCATCATCAGCATCATCATTCATAATGATTGTCTTTTTCTATGATGCATCATACCGTGGCTCGTTCCTTTCCTAAGAGACTGTGAGGAAAACATACTTAGCTCATCACGAGGAAGACAGCTAACTTGCTAAATGAATGCCCGAGTAGAGTTAAGATCAAATCTGTGTACACGTCTTGTCGTTGCGAGCAAACCCCTAGAGATCATACAATTTATCTATGGGGAGTAGGGCGGGCTAAACGTGTTATTTGGCGGTAACAACATTTCTTTCCACGCCCATACAGGAAAGTTCAAGATCGAGACAGGTAAACATTGCAGCGGCGCGCTGTAATTAGCACCGACGAATGAAGCCGTTCCTTACAAGTGTTAGAGAAGAAGTAGACCATTAGATTGTGACCGACAGAGATAAGCAGCCGCAAAGTCAATTACAGTGAGATATTTTCTCTCTCACTGTCGAGGGAATCAAATCACAACACGACATTAACCTTCTACCCCCTGGAGCATTCGTGTTGGCATGTGCTCCTATACTCCGTCACTCCCCCCCCCCCCCCACGTTTCCCCCAATGTTGTTCCTTGGTGTCAAAAGCAAAGATGACAAGTTTCCCTTTCTCGGTTATTCGGTTAACAGGACTAACAATCCTAACACTTGTCCCCTTTTCTCTCTAATATGATTACACCAGATGTTGTTAAGACGTCTGTTCGAAGAATAAGCACGCATAGAGAAATAATCGCCCACCATCGATACCATACAAAGAAACAAAATACACAAAAGGAATGGTCCAAAGTACGCCAAAGCCGTGGTGCCATTATAAACATATTATTAGTAGAAAAATAACAACAACTGAATTTGTTCGCGCTCTTTCTTCTGCAGGGTCTACTCTTTATATAACCACGTTGCGACGGTGTACGACTTTAATAATGCTATTTTCCCTTCTTTTATGCAGTCTTTCCTATGAGAGAATTTGCATGCACGTGGAGCTTAATCCATGTGATGAGTAGAGCAATAACACTTGTGAGATGGCATATCACAATAGAATGCGACGAGAGCAAACGGGCAGATACCCTACGGGAAGGAAAAGTGCGTAAAAACTGGCAGATTAAAGCCAACAGAGGGCGGTATAGTGAGTGACCATTGGAGGATGGTGTCGCCTGAATTGAGGAAACTGCCCACTGTCCAGTGTTAGTGAACTATAAAGAAGAGGATCCAGCTTTCACACCCATCATGACCAGCAACTTTGCTCAATTTAAAATGTTTTTTTTTCTTCGTTTGTACGATTGTATTATGACCATAAGATCAATATACATATATCTACCAGGTAACCATGGTAAAGGTTGCTTTCTTCCTCTCTCCTTCATTGAAAATAAACTATGTGATTACAGACTGTAATCTAGTAATATAGTTATAATCATTTAGGCTTCTGGCACCCATCGAAAGTCTCCAACACCTCTGCAAGAAGTATGACACCGACAACAACATCAAGACACAATTTAATGGGATACGTTTTAATCCGTTTGTTAAGTTTGGAGACAAAAAAAAAGTTGCGCCTTGAGATGTTTTCTGAAGACTTTTTTTTTGGGGGGGGGGCGGGGGGGGGGGGGGATGGGGGATTTCATTTCTGCTTGTCTGCCAGATTTCTAGGTTGATTGATAGAAAACACGTAAGCACATGCACTGCAACATAGTGGCACTGGGAGAATTTCCTTTCCTTTAAATCACTGTGCTTGGTCCATAAATCACCAGTTTGACGGTTTTATTGGTCCGGCTTCATTTCGGGCAGCTCAACGTGACCGTCGCAGAGGAGGTTTCTCTTACAACAACTTCCGACCAATCAGAAGTCTCGAATTAGCGCAAACTTTGTTTGGACACTTACATCACGGAATCCAGTCCAATCTCCCAAGAGACGAGGAGCTTATATCCCTTTATTTCGTGAAAGACGTCAGTCATACTAGCTGTATCATATTCAAAGTAAGACTTGTGACAGAAAAAAAAAAAAAACAACCTCCAAACAGCACAGCCTTAAACGCTGGCCCATGAACTTTCTTCGATGCGTGTACGACATCAGTCACGGAATTACCTACTGATTTCATACCCACAGTGAAGCACAGTTTCCCTATACAGCCTAATCATGCTAATACTGAAGAAATGTTAGTCATACTAAATAAGCCAGTGAATTATAAAAAAAAGTTAGCCAGGCTAGAACATGTACGGTCCTATGATGACAACGTATAAAGGGCTAGAAAAAAAAAATCCAACAACACCCTATTCACACCCAAACGCAAGTAGATTGAATCAGAGATACGAGTGACTCAACAAAATGAATGAATGGACGAGAGGATATCTAATTTTAGTTCGCAAGGTATATCTCACATGAACAACCTGACCGCAAAGTCTATGTCAACGGGACGAACATGGGGCAAAGTGCGACTGAAAATAGATTTAGTAAAGGGGTGAAGAAGGTGACTTAAGGATCATAACTATGTGGAAATTGAAATAGCTTGGGCACGATTGTTCGTCGTTTCTTTCTCACTCTTTCTCTTACTCTCCCCTCCCCCCCCCCCCTCCCTCTTTGTCATAAAACTCTGGGGAAATAGTATTGTCAAGGGTGACTTAATACACAGGATATATCTTTCCATTTCTTCATTGAATTCTACTGATGACAAAACCACACTGCCAAAGCAAGCAATCATGCCATCAGAAAAAACAAAAAAACAAAACAAACAAACAAACAAACAAACAAACAAACACAAACTAAATAAGACATCAAAACTCTGCAAAACAAATTCCATTCACCAAAAGTAAAAATTTGTCAAATAAAATGTCGAAATTGGATTGTTTGGCATATGGATTGGAAACAAAATTCCACTCATTGTATTTCATAATATATTTCACTCATACTAATCTTTTTTTTTCTCAACTTCAATAAGTGTCTCTCACATCGCTCAGTTACCCTTTTTCATTTCTCTCAGCCAGTAGCACAGCTGTTACACAGCATTATTACATTTCAATTTTACGTTTTACTTTACAGTTTTTTTTTTTCATCGGATTTTCGTCTCGAATGATCCTTTGTATTTGCACTGAACGAGTCAAATGCACACAATTTGTGTGCGTTGGCTCAGTGGGTAGCGCGTCTGCCTCCGACCCAAGCGACCCGGGTTCGAACCCGAGTCTAGACTGAGCAATGTTGTGTGTAAGCATACCGTCCCCTCTAGCAAGAGGCAAAACACTCTGTCCCTCGGATAGGACATAAAATGGAGGTCCCGTGTATGAGAGAGTCACAGCTCATGCACGTAAAAGATCCCGCTTCATTCATTCATCGCAAAGAGCAGGGTGTTTAACCCGGTGAAGTGGTCCCGCCTCACATCCAACTGGACCCCATGGAAGACCAGCTTAAAGTAGCTGAATATGGGATATCCAGCTATCTTCTCAGATGGAAAATGAACAAAAAAAAACCAAAAAAAAAACCAAAAAAAAAAAACAATTTCACACCCTATAGACACTAACTGAATTTGGTACACGTAGACGAAACTCTGAATCTCATCACGATTTAAGCCGACATAATCTTTACAAGAGTTCAGGACCCATTCTAATTCTCTAAACCAAATGACATATCATTCGACAGTTCTAAATGTTAGCCATACTGTTTGGCAATATAGATATATCATGGCGATAGATATAATCTTATACATGATATACAGTGACGTGTGCTGGAAACCGGTGACCTGGGGAAAACTCGCTGGCATATTGTCAATTTCAGCGATTTTGGAATTTACTCATCCACCCCAAAGATGACGTCAGCAGAAACATATTTCCAGGTTTCGTCATAGATACTAATATAATCTCTCTCCGTATCCTCTCTCTTATTCCCCCTCTGTCCTTCTCTCTCACTCGATCTCTCCCTCTCTATCTCTCTCTTCCTTGGCATCTTTTTTTTTTTTCTATCTTCCCAAAAGCCTTTTTGACTGTTATCGCTGTACAAGTGTTTGATTCTCTTAAACAGCCCATATCGTTCTCACAAGAGTATTTCCTCTCAGGGGAAATACACCCTTTCCGACAGGGGATCCCGACCGAACTGAGGTTACCAGAGTGTCTGTCTGTCTGTCTCGAAGTTGTAGGTATAACCACGGCTTCTCTGCGACTATTCACCCACATCCTCGTTGAATAGACTCGTCCCAAGGAGACAGATTCTAAAGGCTGTCGGCCATCACTTGGACAAATCACTTTTAATTTGCCGGGCCCCCTTTTTAGAGGCTATTTTCGAATCGCACAGTCTCGCTGAACCTCTGATTATATTCCTGTTTTTGAGTGATAAACATCGAGGTCATTCATACTGATTGTGCTTCACATTCTTAGATATCTTTTAATGCCATTGTTGGGGAAACAGCGTCCAGTCTTTTCACGATGGCATCTTGTAAATACGAAGCATTAAATGAAAAAGCGACTCATCTGGGATTTTCACCAAGGTGACTGTGTCAATACGTGGGTCAATTATTTGGGGCATCAACAGCATATTTTTTTCCTTTTTTTATCAGCTGATCACAAACGTATGGTGTTTCAGACAAAAATGAAACAGAAACACCGCTGGCCAGAGTTTGATACAGCTAAGATATCAAAAAAGAATGAATTACCTACATATAGGATCAATGTTTCATCATCGTGTTCATCCCAGTAGTATTTCACGAGTGGATAAAGTTGAAGACGATATTTATCATCATGTTTAAACACTGTCTGTAGTGTGTACTTAAAGGACAAGTTCACCTTCATAAACATAAGGATTGAGAGAATGTAGCAATATTAGTAGAACACATCATTGAAAGTTTGAGGAAAATCAGACAATCCGTTCAAAAGTTATGAATTTTTGAAGTTTTTGTGCAGTACCCGCTGGATGAGAAGACTACTGCAGTGTATGAATAACTTAGATGTCACATGCGTACAACAATATAAGGAAAATATAAAGAAAATTTCACAAAATTCCATCTTTTGAAAAAAGTATACATTCCCCTGACTCGTTACCGACAAATGTTATGGGTAATATTATTCCCCCTGCCTTTAGAAAGAGGCAAGTCAAGTGCTCTTTTATTATGCGAAAAAAGTGAAAATATGCTGAATTTTCTTTTACATTTTCTTTATACTGTTGTACGCATATGACTCACAAGCTGTAGTAGTCTCCTCATCCAGCGGTTCCAAGACAAAAATTTGAAAAATTCATAACTTTTGCATCGATTGTCCAATTTTCCTCAAACTTTCACTGATGTGTTCTACTAACATTGTTGCATTTTCTAAATCCTTATGTTTATGAAGGTGAACTTGTCCTTTAAGATACCACAATGACGCTGCAGGCAGAGCGACTATCATTAAAGGGATTGGTTGGCCAACGAAAAAGCTACTTCTTTCAACAAGGATGCGACGATTCAACGATTCAATTATTATTAGCAAATTTCTTGATAGATTTGTATTGTTGAAATCACAAGAGTGGCGCTCGAGGTGAAAACAAGCCCTGTTCGGTCCTGATGTGGTTTGTATGATTAGATATAATAATGGACTTTCTAGTCGTCGATTCATTTCCTATCGTTGTTCAGATTTCACTCAAACTTGACATAATTTGTCCTATCATGCCTATTCTGATTATACTGTCAGACTAACAATCAGGTTCAGATAACATATCTTCATGAAGATTTTGCTGCACTATAGTGCGCTCATTCTGAGGAAGAAAGAGTATAAGATTGTTCGAATTCAAGTCATCTCACCAAACGTTTAGATCTAAAAGACTCGAGTCAGAAACTGCTTAACATGCATAGGCAGCGTATAATAACAAGAAAGATAGAGAAGTTCTATAGGACTATGCAATAATAAGTGCAAGCATTCAAGCTGCAAGCATATCATGAAGGCCTAATGTGTTGTCTGAAGGAGATGTTTGTATGAGTGTGTGCGTAATGTGTGCGTACATGTATAACCTTCAGGAGTCGAGTGATTAACACAAACCGCAACACATCGACAAAGCTGTCAATTTTTCAGAACAATTATTATTCACAGCCCAGGACACAGGTGTGCCTGTTTCATCCTATGTATGCCATCATGGAAAACAGAAAAATCCACGAGTTCAGTCTGGCAGAAAAAGATTGCACAGATGTCGTATTCCACCATTCTAACTACAGAATGACTGGTAAGCGTTGTTGATCGATTAAATCTATCTAATGTGTGATAGTTAAATCTTGACACCAAATGTTGGCTTGCTACGGGAACGCAGTGGAGATTTGCTTCTACAGGTGTACCTTTAAAGGGAACCTTCATTGCATGTGATGATGACTCTAATTGCGTTAACCTAAAGAAACAAAACTGTAAATGTTTATTGAGTAGGAATGTAGAGACAGAAATACGCCCAAAACGTTACAAAATTTACACACTTCTCATTTTCACGAAGCAATCACGTGATGTCTCTTGTTTACAGGGGATGACGTCATGGCCTTACATCTTCTTCTTCGGTTTGTTTATAAACAGTTTTGTCAATCGCAATTGTAACTGCTCTCCCCACCCCCCCCCCCGAAAATAAAGTTATCTATATGTCATGATTGTGACCAAACCCATTGAAGCCATAAACACTGAAAAAAAAAAAAATCGGTGATTTTTTAAATCTAACTTTCCGATTCTAATGAACATATCTCATTTTTTTTTTTAACATTTCGCTCTCTTGCTTAAAGTAATATCGACCTTAAAGTGGTGGAGCGTTTCGCGTAATTCGAGCCTGGGAGGAGTGAAAGAGAGGGGAAGAGGTTCCCTAACAGACAAGGTCAAAATGAGAAGCATGAATTGACTTTTGTTATTGGCAGTGACAAACCGTAGCGGCGGTGAGTGAGCCAAAATTTGCCGAGGTGTTGGGGGAAAGGATGGGATGTCTCGCGGTGAAGCTTAAAGGCATATTTTACCATTTGCAGATGAAAAAAAAACAGCATTAGTGCTTTAACATATACTTCAGCAATATGAGTTAGGGATAGACACAACTAATGTAAAAATTTGAATCCGAATTATCAATGTTAAGTAATATTAAATACACAAAATGTGAACAATAGTTATAATAAAAATATTTCCAGACTAAACCGTCTACAGTTACGGTTTATTGAGAAAAACACTGATATCCCCTTATATTTTAGGCTTTATTGCGAAAATATTATATGGTTAATGGGATGTTTTGTGATACAACAGACCTACACATATGCATCAAATGTGATATCTTGAATATTTTTTTTAAATAACTGCTCTCAAAGGAAAACAGGACCTTTAATCGTCTGGGGGTTACCACGACTCGAAAGAGATGTATATTGTGAAGCGGGGCGAACCACAACAGCTCAACAGTTTGCCTTTCTTTTTTGTCATCGGTAGCTTGTAGTTATTGAAGTAATAAGATCATTAAGAGAAAGAGTCTTTTCGTTTTTACTCGTTCTCTACTACCACGGTATGTCACAGTAAATGACCCTCTTCTAAACCAATATCGGATGTATGTTGTTCTGTCTTTGTTAATGGTGAGTTAATCGATTCGAAGAAAAATGTCGCAATGAGATCATCACACCAGCGATATCCATTTCAAATGCATATATCTTTTTTTTTCACAAGATGTTACCCCCATCCCCCACCTTCTGTTGAAGCTGCAGCGGCACCGGTCGCTTGATTGATTGCCAATGAATATCAGAATGGGTTTGGGTAGCCCAAGGAAACTCCTTGGGTAGCCATGGTAGCCGTTAGCGTTGATTTTTGTTGCGGTTGGTAGTCCCCCCGGAAAGAGGGGGGGGGGGGAGCTGCAATTATAATGTATTTGGGGGAGAAGAGAGTGGTTATTATGCTACTGAGTGACTTCTACAAAACATGTATATCGACATCTTCCACGCAGCCGCCATAATCATACGTAATACCTCCTAAATCAGGTGATGAAAATCAGCACTTTGCGCTGTATTACACATAATGTGTGTGCCTTTGCGGGGATATGAATTTGTGTTGGGATAGCACAATTTCCATCATCTTTTAAGTGGGATTACATTGTCCCGTACTGTTACATATTTCAGAGAAATCGGGTAACATCCTGAAAAAATAAACTCAAGCTTCAACTTACTTCAAATTCAACGGGCCATGAGCTACTCAAATGAAAAGAATCAGGACATCTGAACATCAAATCGTGTCTCTGACATCTGCCAGGCGCACAATTGATGTTGAGGAGTTGAACATTTCTCACAATTCCCTTTATTTCCCGCGACAGTCTGCCGTCGCGAATGCCTTCTTCGCACGAAATGATTCCACATGATGCGTCTATAAATGCGTTTATGTGAATCCCCACCCAGCCTGTTCAGCAAATTATTGCCGAAAACATGATTTCTTATCTTTTTTACCCTTTTGTTCCCCTTCGTATCCTGACATTCTCCACGTGGTTTCCAGCACCGCAAGAACCGTCACCTGTATCGAAGTACAGATTTTCAAACGTATGCACCACGGGTGAGAGAGCACATAGAGACCCACCTACTGAGCAGAGAAGTTATTAGATTACTGTGTAGGGAACAGTGGCTGGCAGTCGTAACGCACGTGAATTGATTACCCAGATACACCAAGAAGTCAAGGAAAACGGCCTGATTTAATTTTCGACCCTACCTGAACGTGGGGAGAAGTATTTGGGGAAAAATAAGACCTTCTCAACTCTTGCTATACGCAATTGAATGCAATTTTATTTCGTGACTTTTCAAGTTGAAAACGCATCGTGGGAAGTCAGGGTACGGAAGAACCGAAATAAATTGTTCCGTGAGGGGAAAAAAGTAAGAGATGATAATATTGAGGCAGCGAAGTACAGTGTATAGGATCTACTACGCTGTATTCCGATCACTGCAGTTACTGAACTATTTTACATTGCTCACTCAAGGATTGCTATATGTTTCTCATTATTGGCCGAATTACGAAAAGTCTGATACAAAAACAGTAACTGCGACGAGAAAAACAAAATCCTGCTCATCTGTGCGAGGTTTGTATGACAAAGCGCTTGTATTTGCCTGTAATGTTTGAAACATTAACGGTACACTCGCTTGATACCGACCTAAATACACACGATAAATTATAGTGCAGCATGCAACAGAATTATACATCTAAGTCGTAACAACTATTTTCATGATTGTCATTTGTATTCAACAAGGCTATTAAAATCTTAAGCAGGGAAAAAGCGAGAGCTATATTCCTTTATCACGAATGGCATGAAATTGATAAACCGGGCTGTTGGAGTATATGTGATTAAAAAAAAAAAAAAAAAAAAAAAAAAAAAAAAAAAAAAAAAAAAAAACCTTTTGGAACCAGCAGGCAATTAACTGAGTATATACAATAGTATTCATTTCAGGCTGATGCCATTATTTCGCGCTCCTATCCTCGTTTGTCAAGACAAATATGACAAATATGGACATTTAATGGGACAATTATTGCCACTGAGGTCACTCCGCCGACGACAGAATGACCCTCTCGAGATCCATCAATCATGGTCATTAGAATCAGTTTACAGGTATAGACAGGACATGGATGTGCGCAAAGTTTGAACTCGGGTACCTGGGACGTTCGAAAGACAAATAGTACCCTTAACAATGAGCTCACCGTCGAAGCCATTCCCGAGGGCACTGTGTACAGTAAAAGTATAGCCGAATTCAGGAATGAATCGGAAGAATGAATTTGTCCTATACCGTGAAGCAAAGATGTGATGCAGAGATGCTTGCAGGCATGTAATCACATATCTCTGGAAGTCAGCAACGAAATTAACCCATTACTTACCAGGATTGACGTTTACGAGGATTACCATTGGAGTCAAGGAGTTAAGTGACTTTTAGAACTTTGCAGCGGACGCGTCGGCTGCAAATTTTTATCGCCCGTTCACTATTTACACTGAGTATCAATCTACCTTTGGCGGATGGTGATTGTGGTATATACACATTCCAGAAATTTGAAATACCATTCATTTTCATTTCCCCTTTTCTTGTACTTTCTCTCTATCTGTCTACCTTCTATCTTTCTTTCCATCCCGTCCTTATCCTCTTTCACTGACTATCCGTTTGACGGACGCCTTTTGTAGGTGTTTCAATCAAGAGGAGCTAAACACATTTTTCGGGAAATCCTTGAAGTCTTTGAAAACTGGAGAAAATAATACAGAGCATGGACCAGACAGAACAAAGGCAAACGTTGTCTGCTGTTCTACAAGAGAGCGATTATGCGCAGAGGTATTAGGTATATGAATGTGCCAGTGAATACGGCTCTTCACAATGCCATATTATGTTTCCTCCCGAACCGGATCGTTAACTCTGGCAACGCGGCGTAGAAAATTACCTACGATTTTCCTCGCCTCGTCTGACACATTAAATTCCCATAACAAACCAATCTGGCGAAACTCGGATTGAGAAAAGGGAGTATTTACACTCATTTTCTGTCTCTGTGCTATTTAATGAGCTGGGCATCGCTGGTTGTCTCGCACTTCACTCAGCGTGTCCCCTTCTCGTTAGCCTGTGACCGCTGTCAGATATTTCGACAGATTTCATTCATCCATGTGTCATTGTTTTCCAACTCTCCATGACCCTGGCTTTGCAAGCGACAAAATCAAAGCAATACAATATTGGATAATGACAGAAACAGATAAAGATGTAGAGGGGTGAAGATGTACAATGACATATCTTTTTTTTTTTTAAATCAATTGCCATCTTCTGTACAAAAGTGTATGTAAGATCGTAACTGCTGATTTACATACATGTATCTTACATACATGTATCTAACAAACATGTTAGAAAAAAGGGAACCAGTGGGATTTGAAACCGTCATTTACTACTTCCTCGGCAGCAACACTACCACCAGGCTATCCCTTTCGGAACAAATACTCAGGCTTCGAATTTCCGAGATGTTTGTCAAAATGTAGATTAGCAGTCGCGATCTTACAAGTAGATTTGCATAGAGGGTAGCAATTAATAAAAAAAACAACAACAAACTGTCATAGCACAGTTTGGATGACGATTTTCCACTATCAGAGCTCTTCAATGCAGTTACGTATAATAAGGGTATCCGTTGTGCCTGATTTATGCAATTTAGGGTTGTTGTTACCTCTTTTCAGACAGATGTTCGTGAAACTTGCGAGGGAAAAGTTCACGGCGCCGAAAATACACTGTCATTCTCTTCTCGTCGTCTGCTCGAACACAGGTGCAGTCATTGAGAACCAGATTTAAAGCGCCTTTTCGCCCCAACGTGAGAATTGCAACACGAGAACAAAAAGCAAAACTGTCAGTGAATGTTGAGTGCAGTTCCGGACAAACACGGACACACAAAAGACTGAACAAATACGACCAAAAGTTACGACCTTCCTTCGAGGCGGGTAGTAATCTATCATAGTGTTAAGTAAGGAGTCCACTCGATAGATCTAGGCTTCTTTGTAAATGTGACAATGATGTGATTTGTCTGAAACTCTTCAGTTGTATTCCTGCGTGAAATATTTCTGACCCATCATTTTTCTTAATGACAATGTACCATGATTTAACTAAAAATATGGGGTAAAATTCATTCATTTCATTCATTTCATTTCATTTATTTCATTCTTTCGTTTCTCAGCAAACATAACACAAAATGAATCAGAAAATATAACATAGGCATGTATTCGACTTTACATGATAGATAATGGTTAACAAATTAAAAAAAAATACATCCATACCAGCAAAATACAAAGGCATGTTTGTGCAGAAAAAAAAAGAATGATAAGGGATAGATCCTGAAGATCCTGAAAGTAACAGTATGACTCATTTCATAATATATTATATAAACGAGTACATTATGAGAAAAAAAAAGTCAAGATCATTCTTCCTCTTGAGTATGTTGGAGGTAACAAACAAACAAACAAACAAAGATATAAATACAAAAACGGGTTTCTGTTGTTGTGTCACAGTGACGTTATAACAGACAGCATATTTCCAGCGTCCCCATTCCTATAGAGCATCATCTTAGATCAGGTCAATATTCTTGCAATTTAGCTGAGACTGTCGCTGGTCTGTTCATCTGTTTCTTATACTTCTTTGGGGCGTAGTCGGCATGAAATGTAACCGTTTTGCGCATCGTCGATCGGAGGAAAATTCCACTGAATTTTGGCCGATCACATACACAGCGTGAATATATCACATTATCATGTTCCACGGTCAAATTTGTGATCTAATATAAAAGATCTACTGTGGTGAAGGTATTATAGTCAGAGGGTTGCGAGCAATACCAAGTGTATTCAAATTTACACTTGTTATTAAATTGTCGGTAGCTTTTATACAAAGTGTTGACTCTCCCTTTAAACTGTTATCAACAGCGCCCCCTCCCCCGCGTTTCAAGCGTAGCCTGCAACCGACTTCTGCCGACCTGTAATGAGCGAATAAATAACACCAAGTAACGTGATTATGTGTTGGAAACCACTGCTGCTCTACATACTCTGCCACCGACCGGAAGCCATTTGTGACCAGGATAAAGAAACACATAAAAGTCATTCATTTGGATGACCATGAAGATAAATCTAGACACAGCGATGACCGGAAAGGTTTTTGCCTTTCTCTCTCTCTCAATGCTTCTTACAACTGCTTGTAGAGCTACAGGTGCAGGTCCTGAGCGATGCCTTCAGCGCTATTCAGGTTCTTTCGAGGTTGGTTGGCGCATGGAAGTAACCTCCATAATGATTGGCATACCTCCTAGAATTCTCACACATGTGACAGAAAGAGCCAGAGAGCGAATAGTGTGGGGGTGGGTGTACAGACATTCAAACATAAAGCTGATTATGGTCTTCTTTATCAACTAGGGTAGCCTCTTCAGTGTTGCCACTGCTCTACCAGAGGGCCCTGCCATTATTATTACCCTGGCGTTGCCAGGTATCCGTGCATACATACCTGGATTGAGAGGGACGTGGTGGGTGAAAACGTCCTATCCAAGGACGTACAGTAAGCACTGTGCGGGATTCGAACTCGGGTCCTCCGTTTGGGAGTCGTCCCAAAGATTAAAATCATGACACTAAACTACTTTGTAAATTTGAGCACTTCTGATGGACGAAATTTTCAGTCTCAGACTCAAGACATAACTCTGACCGAATGGTAACCACTGAGGCCCTAGGAGATGCCCCGCCCGTAAGCTTTCTGCGTCGTTTGCGTCTTCGTTGAGCCGCGCAGTATCATGTAAATAACAATAAAACACTCTCAGTGTTACTTCTATGCTTTCATAATCACAGCATACACCCCGTGCATCAATGTACTGTCAGGATTACTGCCTGCTAATGAAATCAGTTTGGGCAGTTGCATGATTCACGAGGATGATATCAATTACGAGTATACTAATTACCCTTGATAAGTGAGTGTTAAGCAAAGTTGTACAAAGTTGTGCAGGTGCTTGCGTTGCTGGCACATCCTAATAGAACAGTTACTGCGTATTACACTCGATGCTTTACAATGCTTCCGAATTCGAACAAACGAACAAACACTGAAATCAACAGACATGGTAGAGAGACACTGGATAAACCCAAGAGGCGTAGAGTGTTTCAAGTACAGCCTCACAACGATCGATTGCCACCAACACCGATATAAAAAAACAATTTCCCGCCTTGTCTTGTCTTTTAATCTCTTTATTGTTCAACACCTCTTACAACGACATGATCATATATCTATCCTTACGGACGAGGTCAATTTTTTCCCCCTCAAGGAACAAATTTTTCTTGAGGTAGAAGAGTGTATATAGGTTACTACCTACATGATGATGAAAAGAAGGGATCGAATTTTATGGATTAACTAATGTCAGATATCATTCTTACCACATTGCCACATTGTGCTGAATGGGTGCACGCTTTGGCGGAATACAAACTGAACCTGTGATACCCATTTAAGGCTCACAACATGAAAATATTAATCACTTCCTATGCTGTTTGGTCTTCATGTCAAAATAACAGACGTATGTTAAAGGATACATGTAGAGGAGGAGGAATTGGCTCTTTGTGACATCTTGCATGTCCTGTCACAGCGGCTATAGCAAAGATAATTCCGAAGTACCAAGTGTAACCTCGTTCGCAATGTTTGTTAATTATTGCCGGCGAAATACGCCGGAGAGCAAATTCACGTATATATGCAGCCTAAGGAAATATTACAGGATGAGTTCATTGAAATTTGAATATCCCCTCAAGACGTTATGGACAAGAACTTATATCGGTATAACAGTGGACATGAAATCAAAATTACCTGATATACTTCAGGAGTAGCGTGGTCATGTGGTTTAAATAGTGGATAAGACTCTGGACTCTCAATCAGAGGACCCCGAGTTCGGATCTCCTCCAGTGTATACGTACTTGCTTGGACAAGATGCTTTTACCAACCATGTACCTCTCGACCCAGGTGTATAAATCTGGCAACGCTATAGTGTAGTAATACTGCCAGGACCCTCTGGTAGAGAAGTGTTAACACTGAAGAAGCCAGCCCTTGGATAAAGGAGATTTGTTAGTACGATACATTGCGGTTCCTGCCTATAACAGCTGTCGAAAACGGCTCTTCTCGTTCTGAAGTAAAGTACAGTAAATATCACGATAGCTACTGAATGGTGGTACGTGAAATCTTCATGTTTTAAGTTTTAATCTTTGCATAATTATTTCTTTTAGTCTGAATCATGTCCATATCTCTTTAACTTTCTGCGCTCACATTCGTTGTCTACCCTGGAGATAATTGGGGGCTCAGGGATCTCCTAACATTGCCTAATGGGGATGAAGTAACTCTTTGAGTGAAAGCAACTCGATGAAAATAGAACATATCATTATTACCCGACACGCGCCCTGGATTTCACTCCGATAGCAAATCCAACGCACGCAAACAATAATTGACCAATAATCCACTGAAAAAGAGTGAAATCTCAGTTGCATCGACGAAGAAAACTGTAGACTTGATCACTTGTATACACTTGTTCCACATTTCCGTGTTGCAACGTTCCACCTAGATGGCAAAGCCGGTCTCAACGATTATCATCAAAGACTAAATTTCACGGGATTCCTAATCTATTTTGTGAGTAATGAGTGACCACATGGTCTTCACTTAATCAATGATTGATTATGTTCATTACATCAGATAAAGGGGTAATTTTGGAAAGGGAAACGAAAGAGAAAATCGAAGGACAGTGTGAATGAGAAGGCTCATCTCGAGAAAGAAACCACAAAAGATCTGCAACACAAAATCCAGCCCACGGCGGTCAAAGAACGGGAAGGATAACATACACACAAGGCTTTCCACGGGGACTATTATGCGCACAACATTGCTCGGCTAATTCATCTTTTCCGATTAACATAAAAAGTAAAAGCCTTCCTTGTTAGCATCTTTACTTTGGCTTCAGCACTGCTAAAGGAGGCTGGAGGCGCGTCACACTTGAATTAGCCAGAAAAAAATACTTCCGGTATGTTTACATTTGACAGTCAAAATGTAAACATACCGGAAGTATCTGGTTTTTCGACTTCCGAATGTGATCCATATAGATCGAATGTTCAGATGTTTAGATGTCACAGAGGAATTCTTCTTTTCTTTCATGAAGTGTGTCCTATTTTACATACAAATCATGGCAGCAAACTGGACACTTTGTACGGTCAGAATTAGATTTTTTAAAAATTATTTGTAGGGCCTATGTGTTATTATCATCTCGATTATTATGGAGCAGTACACAACGTATAAGATCACGGATTCAGTATGCCTCGCTTGTCTGAGAACATACGCATGTAAGCAATGGTAAGATACGTAAGACATCATGCTGTTCGGCGGTAACTAGCTCAGTTGAGTTATTCGTGTGACGTCACTTGCCCTCTATGAGTTTTTCTCTTGACACTGAGGTGTTTTCTGACATTAGCTGCTCCCATCATCATCATCATCCAGGTACGCGGTACTTGAAACCCGGACAAGCCAGACGTTGCCATGGCAACCACACGGGGGCAGTGGTTTCTTCAGTGGTATTTATCGTCGCCGCGCCTTTTACATGGGATCCAGATTTTGAATGTCTTTTGACAGTGTAGCATGAATGATTGAATGTTCCTACAGATGATGCACATTTATCATGATAATGCCAATAAAACCATTGATTAAGTGTATCTAGTGCAGTAATGACAAATCCCGTGATATGAAGAATCTCATAACCTTAATTCATAGCTGCCTTTTCAAAAACTTTCCCCCAAGCGCTGGTGTTTGTTGTAGACAATTGGAAGTTCTCCTTTCACGCATCTGCGTATCTTTTTGCAGTTTTATTCACGTCCTGCGTAATTTCAGGTACCAACTGGCCCTGAACAGGTCTGCATCTACTTTGATTCGCTCGCTTCTTTTATTCTATCAGTGTTGAAGTTATGAATTGCTCGTTTGCCTTGACACGTTGCGTTACAACGCTAGATTGATGGGCTGGAATTAAAAAAAAAGAATGTATTTCTCATCGCCTAAGGCTAACGCTTTTATGGATAGCAGCCGCCTACTGCCGATTAGAAGGTTGAACCATGTTTGCGACTGATAGATAATCTATTTCTTTGGAATAAATGTGTGTACTATGTAGGTAAACAGGCGAAAGCTATTGCGTTGCTCACCTGAATTTCACCACAACTTGTGATAACATTCGCTGTATAAGTGATTTCAGAGGTTGTCGGTTTTTAAATCTTCCATTTACCATTGGCTGCTAAATTTGACACATCTTCACAAGGAATCCTGGTAAACCACCATAGTTCTCTGTCCTCTTCAATTGTTGGAGTAGGAAAAATTCTTGCTCATTATGCACCTGGAACGTAGGACCTGACATTTCAGATATTTACATGAGAACAAAATGCATCATGACGAGGAAATATTTGTGTCGGAAGGTACCGAAACATCAATAATCAGGGCGAATTGTTACTCACCACAGCCGCATAATTCCTCAAATATGGATAAGAGCTCAGCTAAAAAAACCTTCAGTTTGGTCCTCAAACTCTATCAAACTTGATCAGGTGGCACAGAGAATATATTATGACATTCCAGTGTGCATGTTATAAATCCACGATCTACGCCACTTGGTAACATTCCATCAGAAGAGAGCATCTAATTTCAGGCGAACATCCACAATTTGTTGCCATAGCTGATGTTCACTATTTCTAGGAAGGATCCCTAGTGCGATATAGGATGTGACTCTCTCTATCAACACTTTTGGTCACATTAGTGCATTCAGAACCTCACTCACGGATCGCAGTCAGACTAAATCCAGCGAACGGGCCCCAGCGAAGTAGTCCTGAAGTGTGAAATACGAACTTGAGGAGATCTGCGTGCGACGCAGATTGGCTTCCTCGTTCAGAGCCTCTCCCTTCAAGTTCGGTGTGGTCGCGCAACCGCTCGGCTTGGATGCCAAACCTCACACTGACTGAGGAAGTTGAACGAGGTAGTAGGCGAACAGCTCAACCGCTCTTCAACCGCTCTTCCGTGTTGTGATCATTTTATTCATCGACTCTCCTGTCTTTCGAGACCTACATCGCTGCTGCGATCGCTGAACTTTGCTCTCGAGAGTTTTCCTTTATTTCTTTTTTTTTTGCGCCATCTCGACGAAGGCACTTTTCTTTGAATGAAAAAAAAAACAAAACAAAATCACAGTACCATTGACATGAAGAAATACCCTGTATCTTTTTTTTTGTGAGATGGGGAGACGAGTTTTTTTTTTCTTTCTTTTTAGATAACGTCGCTGTGAGTGGTGAACGTACCCGTCTACGCACGCATGCACCGAAAACTTTTGCTGCTATCATTGTGAGCTGATTGGCCGAGAGAGATCAGCCGCCAGCCAATCACGTGCGAGAACAGTCTGCGCTGACCCCGTGTTAAAACGTGAGTCGATTCTTTGGTTGTGTGTGTTATGGTCTTCTTCTTTAATAATGCGGCAGCAATAAAGACATACTTTGCTTGGATTCGGGGCGAGGTTAAGCACACACTGTCCAATCGTTTCCACGCCTCAATAAACTTTGCACGCCTTTTCCGATGTTTTACATTATTCTTTTGGACCCTTCCTTTTTCTACTTGTTAAAGGCAAAAAAGTCCAGCTAAGATTTATTTTCGAACGCAATAAAAGAAACTAGTATACTTAGCAGACAACTATGTTTCAGATTTTGTTGTGCAACAGAATATGTAATTTTCGGTTTGGAATGATCACACCTCTAGTGAGGAGAACGTCTATTTTCTACAGTCATATGGAATGATTGTTACATATGATACTTCGCAGTCGAGTGCCCGAATAAAGGTGCATGTATTATTTCGGTCGAAATTTCTTGGAAAATACACTGAATAGAAACTATTGGTTCTCTAAGAATACAAACCTCCACCAAGCCTATTTATAGGCCGAATTGTCGTCACTAATACCTTAGAAGTGTGAACCTATCCTTTTTGAACATTCTGACTTCAGATCACGCAATCCGGCTCACCATCACAGACTGATCACTTCCTCGTTTAATAGCCAAAATGAAAATGCTGGAAAACCAAATCGCATTTTTTTTTTCCCATCGAACCGGTTTCTGCACTTTTTAAGTAATATTTAAAAAAGGCAAACTAACAACAGCATAATGACAAATAAATATAGGCATACACTTCACTGATAAAAACGTCACCTCACCGGAGGAATAAAGAGTGATAAATTGTTAACTCTTAGAACCAAACCAAGCTTATAATTTGATGGATGCGTATTTCACAACCCTAGCTCCTCCCCATCCTCCCCTTCTTCTTGTCCTCCGCGTTTTATTCTCCCGCATCGATCAAGACAGAGAATCACACCCGCTAATAAAAATTCAATATGATATATACCAGCCAAACTCAAAAGATCGCAAGATTGTGCTACTGCTATGCTCATAATGATAGTCATGTGCATAAGTGAAGATAATATATATAACTAAAAAACAAAACTATAATCACGCACACCTTAGCAGTATGTTTATATATCCACACTTCCATAGCACATATCAATCGTGCTCGCTTGTCAGGTAAATGATGAATAATTGTTTTATCTCCTCTCTCTCTCTCCTGCAAGGTTCATAGAAAAGTGCGTGCTCTTAATTTGCTCCTCTCCGACAAATCAACAGAATATTTATGCCTATTTAAAGGACAAGTTCACCTTCATAAACATAAGGATTGAGAGAATGCAACAATATTAGTAGAACACATCAGTGAAAGTTTGAGGAAAATTGGACAATCGATGCAAAAGTTATGAATTTTTTAAATTTTTGTGTTGGAACCGCTGGATGAGGAGACTACTACAGCTTGTGAGTCATATGCGTACAACAGTATAAAGAAAATGTAAAAGAAAATTCAACATATTTTCACTTTTTTCGCATAATAAAAGAGCTCTCGACTTGCCTCTTTCTAAAGGCAGGGGAAATAATATTACCCATAACATTTGTCGGTAGCGAGTCAGGGGAATGTGTACTTTTTTTCAAAAGATGGCATTTTGTGAAATTCTCTTTATATTTTCCTTATATTGTTGTACGCATGCGACATCTAAGTTATTCACACACTGCAGTAGTCTTCTCATCCAGCGCTTACTGCACAAAAACTTCGAAAATTCGTAACTTTTGAACGGGTTGCCTGATTTTCCTCAAACTTTCAATGATGTGTTCTACTAATATTGCTACATTCTCTCAATCCTTATGTTTATGAAGGTGAACTTGTCCTTTAAAGAGTATCAATGCACAAACACGGGTTATAAATTACCACGTTTCCTTGACAATAACCAATCATTGCTCTGGAAAATATTCAATCCTCATATCCATGGCACAATATCGCATTACTTATTATCATGACAACCACAAAATCATAACTTGAACGTACAAACTTATCAAGTCACATATCAAAGCTTTGAAATGGTATTGCATGCAATTCTACAACTCTACAGCTACTATAGTGTAGTAAACCATTTAAACTGTCAGTCATTTTTGCATACATGTAACTATGTTCTTTGCGCCGAAAACAGGCATTAAACGGTTTCAAGGCAAAGCGGTATAGTAACCAATGTCTCTCTTCTTTTCATCAGTAACAAAAGCGACGGAATGTTTCAACTTTTGAAAGGAAGTCTTTTCAAACCAATGAAGGCGGAATAAACACCTGCAGATTTAAGAAGTTGATAAAAGAGACCGAGGTTGAGAGTTATGCGGTCAGTAATGTGGCAGCACAAACATGGATACGTAGTAAGGATGCCCTGTAAAACGAATGAATGTTATTAAGTTTGACAAGCAAATGCCAACACGCTACCAATCATGTGATGAAATCTCAGATTACTTTTTAGGCATGTGCCCAGGATATCGCTAAAAGTGATACCTTCTTGTTTTCTTTTTCTGTTTTAACTTGATCATGTTGATATGAGAAATAAATTTGGGCACATCATACAGTCAAATTAAAGACCCACAATGATTTTCATCATTCTTATATTCTAATTATTGCAAATTTCACTTTAAAATATCATAATCAAAATCAATACCGTCGTTATGTGAAAGGTTAAACCTGCGGCGAGTGCCGAGCATGGCGATTGAAACAAAATAAATTTTATTCCAAAATGTTCATCAGACTGGCAAAATTTAAATGATCTCCCAATCTCTCTCAAGATGTTACTATGGAGGTTTTAGAAATCATCATAGCATTATTGCATCGTCATCGGATTATTACATTTTTAGAACATGATTGCGGAAAGTATCCCTGAAATCTTTCACATCCGAGGGCCCTAAATTATTTCACCGTGACCATTTAAGCAGCCATATATTGATCATGATTATCAGCAGCGTGTCTGCATCACCTATATAGGGGGGGGGGGGGGGGCGTGCCATTACTGAAATTAGGGACAACCACAGGTATTCAATGTCATAACTTACGTATAGGATTAAAACATTTTTTGAAGTATTGCATAACCATTATATCGGACGTGAATGATTTGTCTTGGATGTTCGTACTCCACACCCGCTTACGTGTGTTGTGATTGTGGTGAACTATTCCAAGTATCAAGAGAGAGAGAGAGAGAGAGAGAGAGAGAGAGAGTTGGAGGGGGGGTAGAATTAGGAAGAGGTTTTGGACAGGGAGGAAGGTAAGTAATAATTAATCAAAGGAGCCTAATACACTGAAGCGTGAATCCACTCTTTGTTAATAAAGTTAACTCAAACAAACAGAATGGTAAATGTTTCAAGGAAATCGTCCTTGAAATAAGGGGGGATTTTGTAGGATTCTATATCTTAATTTTCTTTTCTTTTCTTTTCTTTCCTTTTCAACAAATGATAATATTACTCATAATTACATAATATGCAAATTAGAAGGTAGGATAACATCATCATCTTAGAAGTCTTAAACTGACAAATTTTCATAAAATGTTACTTGTTTAAGATACTTTATTTTAACATTTGATTATATTATATAATAAGTATTGATATTAAATTGTTGATATCATAGATCTTAATGTAGGCCTACATTTACATCAAATTATTCTCGAGTTTTTAGGGTTTAACTTGAGCATATTATGTAGTGAAAACTTCCTTTAAAATGTTATAGATTAGATCAGATCAGATGATTAATTGTTTAGCATAATATCCTCAGCATAATGTCAAATCTGTTCGAACATTGGCCGGTCTATTAAATTAACGTATCGATTTATTTGATGGATCAGTAAGTTACTCGTTTATGAAGTACGGACCAATATATCATGGTACTCATTACCTAATATGATAGCTGTAATTGACTTTTAACTAACTGAATGAAGCTGAAATTGATTAGAAGGTTGATTGACTGGCTAGAAGACTGATTTGGAGTACGTCCTTCATCATGAATATCGGTAGGATGACAAGCGCTTCAAAATAACCATTACAAGCTGTTTTGTCGTTGCAAACTGAGAAGTATTCTTTTTTGTTGTTGTAATGCAACTTTTACAAAATTAGGATACAAAATGATTTTGAGTACATACCACCCAGTCATAGGTTAACTTGCTTGATGATTTTTTCCCCCTTTCAGGAAATTTGAGATGAATAGTATGAACACTTATTATGATATCGTGCTTTTTGTTTCAATGAATTCTTATACTCTGAAAATGAGGAAAACAGTCGTTTCAGCTATAATAAATGTACTGTATATTGATAAACATACTATAAACAACATACAAAATAAATGGCGAATTCATAAACCTAAGCAGCCATGCTTTCTATCATGATAGCAATGATTTGGAAAATATAATATAATCTTGCAATTTTATCTTCCTTTTTTTTTAACTTCCCATGGGGCGTACTGGTATTCAGCCCACTCAATAAAAAATAATTGGACCAATAAAGCAAGAATGTTTTATGATGTCACGGAGGAAATTCGTGGCATATCTATAGTAAAAAAAAAAATCAATCTAAGTATGTAATTATGGAAATATTTATGCATTGCATTACAAATATCAAAATGTCAACAGAGGAAGCAAATAAAACCAAATTCCCAACAGACTTGTATGCAGGGCAAAATCTCTCCTTAGCGAAGTTTCTCCCCCAGGAGTATGCTTCTAAATGGCTATTTGATTCTTGGTTCGGATGTCCTTCAAGGTAATTGGATGATTTTCCATTCCGTAAATATAGCGACGTCAAATACCACAATATCTTTAAGTAAAGCCCTTTTTATTTAATAGCAATTTCTGTTCTGATTGTACAAGACTTTGCTATCCGACATGCAAGGAGCTGTTAATGCAAATATTTACCCCTGCGTCGGTGCTGTCAAAGCCTCCTATGGCAAATGCTCATTAATACAACAACCTCTTTATACAACGACCCTCTTTCATGTTAGTGTGAGCTCATATACTGCGAAGCTAATGAGACCTCGGTATGTTTACCGTGCAGGCATAAAAATGGACGAAATGTTTGATGTCCATGGAAATCTCGAAATGACAGACTGTGACTCAACGACTAGAAAAACAAATCGAATCTCAATGCTTCTCATGTTTGTGCAGGATTCACGAAATAACACAGATTATGTTTTGACATCATATTTTCTTTGTCAATATATCAGGTGTAATAGAATCACACAGATGCAGACTAACGACTATGCTGTGTGTGCATCTAACGCTGGTGACATTTCCAAAGTTCGTGCAAATGATATATTCTACGAAATTATTGTTCAATTTCTCAGCACAGAGTTACAGGGGACAGTCATAATTGCTACCCTTATCAGGAATGGCAATGTGCGAAATCAATCGTGAGCTCACCAGACATTCTGTATTATGTTTCCTTTTCTTTTCTTCTTTTTTTTTGCAGCTGGATATTGAAATTGTGAATGGAATTTCCGCATATCAAAAGAGAGCCGCTCTCTAAACCTTACCTTCAAATTTCTGACGGGAAGCTTCGCTATTTGTTTGCTTGGCCTTAACGAGCAAACGTCCCATGCCGTTATGTCACGTGATGGAATGTAGCGTGGTATGACAACACGATATCTAAAATTTGGACCATCATACAACAGCAAAGGTGGCTAAAATGTAGAGCGCTGATTGAATGGTTTGCGAGTAGACGGTTACATTCAACTTTAAGAGCAATTCCAAGCAGTCTGTCTTTTTACCATGATTTTAATCATCCATATACTAAGGTATCATACTATCAGGCATTCAGTAAATTGTTAAACTCTAAACAATATAGCACAGTAGCACTAATTTCCAATACTAATGACGTTAGTAAAGACTTTACTCGCTGGGGCCTTCGTGGAATCTTTAAAGAACCTAACAAAAACAAATGCAAGTTGACTTAATTGTGTTGATTTATAATGCCCTGATCATTACTTAATGTGGCCAAGAATATCGAATACGTGCAATATATCCTACAATAACTTAATAACAACTTTCTGCTATCTTCCTTCATGTGTCTTGCATGTTTCCATATCACCAAAGATTCATCACAAAAGACACTGTGGAATCACATACACGTTATGCTCAGTCTTGGGGGAAAACGCATTCCAATTTCGTTTGTAAATAATATTACTATACTTTATCGGTGATTTGGATTAAATGTTTTGGAAGTTTTTTTTTTTTTGTAAGTGGATCCAAGTAATCTGAAGAAAAATGGCCAAAAGATATTAGAAATATATGGTACATATTTACATATTCTACTTGCCATACACATTGTATTATAGAATATGCTCAAACTATGAATCAACACAAGCAATTATGATTATGTTTGCATTGCACAGGCCATTCTAACCGTTCATTGCGCTCACCATATAGGTCCTACTAACCAAAACTGAGAATCAACTCTTCGGTCATGCGTGTACTCATGCCTGCGTGGATACAGGAATACAACCGCTCGCTCACACATAGTTACATATAGGCCCTATACGATATACATACACATACACACGCATACATATATACACACATACATATATCCATCCATACATACATACATATATACGTACGTACATACATCGAATATATTGTGCGTCACAATAAGTGTCTGGCATTATCTCCAGTCTTTCTGCATTTCCCCTCATCAATCAGAAACGCTAATTATCGGCGTTATAATGGGCACTGTTTATTAGCACTGCCCTGCTGGCCCGCATAGAACAACTCTCCACATGGCACACGTTGCTACCCCCTCTCTAAAATAGATCTGATACGTCACACAGGTAAACACATGTTACCTGCTAAGACAAGCGAAGATACTGAAGAGGCAGTTTGTTGTGTTTACTTTTCAGGCCCTGGTGACGATTTCCAAATGGCGGTTCCGATGGATGCCCTGCGCGACGCGAACATCCGGATGATAACAAAGAAGATGACTTACTGACAGTGCTCGCATCCTATTCGTGCTCTTGAACACCTAAACTTGACAAGCACTCAACAACCATTAAGGGCTTGGTTGATGAATCCAACCTAGAGTTCCGACCTTCGTGCACATCTTACCTCAGGAGGCCTTGAGGTCTCATCCGTCTCCGGAACTAATCCTTGAGTAAATGCTCGTCCATCCCAAACCTTAAGGTTATCACAACAGCTCCGGAGCTAGTTAAAAAACGGCTCCCCTTCAGTTAGATTTTCGCAGGATTTTACTCTAGTGTTGGCAGCAACATTCTCCCTGTCCCATGTCCTCCTCAGCAGGCAAGGAGGAACGCGATTTATCAAACTGCCCATCGAACAATCCAATCCGTAAATTCACTAGGTTTACATTCGGTGGAAAGATATGGTAGGAGACATTATGCATACCAAGTTGTTTTAGGGGGATCACTAGGATGAGGGAATAGGAACTCTGGCGATGTCTATCTCGACATCAGTTTATTTTCGTCTGTCAGTAAGGGCGCGAAGATGGAAGTAAGGCGCGGCGTAAATTTTCAAACGAAACGTGCGCGCGGGCAATCTCTCAAGCCCCTAATGCATTCCAATGCTAGTTTTTCCTCATCTTCCGTAGACTGCCAAACTAGGCCTAATAATTTTTCTTGCTCAGCTCTCAGCCTTTGCTGGCAAAAATAGGTGTTCATCCATTAGAAAATAAAATTGATAACCTTTTATAGTGAAAATTCTTTACTATGACTCACTGCATAATTTTTATCTTCATATGCCATTAGAGGAAGAAAACGTGTCCTCGTATTGGCCTACAAGTCGTATTACAGCAACTCAAGATGTTGCACTGCGAAATCTTTTACACGGGACCAATGAGAAATGAAAACCATCCTATCATAAAGACGCGCGACCGAAATTCGAATGCATTAAAAACAATAGTACTATTGATGAACGTGTTCATGTCCCCATCCTCGCTATGCGGATGATATATTATCGTGATGGGGGCATGATTGAGGTCGAGGGAATAATATTTACTCATGGAAAACCGTGTAAAAAAAAGCAAGACGAATTAGTAGAGAAAGTAGCTCAAGGATCACAATTTCATCTTCCTCTCAAATTTCTCGGACGTTAGGGAGAGAGAGAGAGAGAGAGAGGAGATGAAGAGATAGAAGCCATTATTGACCCTCCTTCGCACTTCCATGACGGAAACGGCTGGCCTCCGGAGGCTAGCTTGAGCCGTAACGTTTTAGACGTTCTTTGGCAGACCGAAGTCGTGCTTGACCAGGAGTTGACGAGACCCAGGCTGCGGAGGGGAAGAGATAACGATGATATATAACTAACGATATCTGTCAAAGCTTTTCCCCGCAGACTGAGATACCGTCTGACATCACAAATTGCTTATGACGTCACACCATGCTGAGTTTATCAAGATAAAGACAAGCTTTTCTCTTCGTATCGAGAAATACATAGTTTGTGTAGAGAGGATGCAAACACAACTTCACTTCGTGTCATCGCACGACAAACGCTGTTTGTGTTTTACACCGGTTGACCTTTCAACTGCTCTATAATTTGACGTGATAGATGATATTAGATTAATTTTCCTGACCACCTCTTTGGGCAATGAGGGCAGCTGTTCTGTTACACATAGTAAATGAATAATGACGTGTAATAGCAGTTTTTAACACAATTCTTGCGCATTAGGGTGTTAGCTTGCGTGAACAAGGCGTGTCTGCGTATGAATGACATGCGGTTCCCCTAATTTTAGCGTAAGTATTAACTCTTTCCTGTTTTTTAAAGGTAATCCAAACTCTTTGCCAAGCGTTCTACATTTCCATTCAAATTTCCCTTGAAATATTATTTTGATTAAAAGTTTAATAGCATATGAAGCAAAACATGACCATGAGGTAAGCAGTGCAAAATTGGTTTCTTCCTTTAATTTCACTTTCAGTGCTTTTGTACAGGTTTGAATAGTGTAATTACTAGATGTTCTTCTCGAGATTTTTGAATGGGATACGTTGTAAACATTTGATTTTCCCGTGTCCATCACGTGATCTTTATTGTGAGCCAATGGCTCAAATTATGTTAGACTCCACCCCTTTTTCCTCAAATGTTACAGCTAGAGGTTGACCATCCTTCTAATTGGAAATAATTCCCAGCATATTCTTGCTCAGTCAGAGTCCAGCGATATGATCACATGAACCAAGATTTTATATAACATATAACACACATCGGTCTAAAAGAAGGAGACATAGGAATTATGACTTGGCATCAAAGAAAGACTTTCTGTTTAAAACCACATTTAATCTAATTACATGGAACCCGTCTCAATTTAATCATTTTAGGCCTATCGTCGAAAACGAAACAGGAGCAATGGCACCCTTTAAACCCATCCATTGCAGCTACTTTGAGCTGTGAGATTGGCCGTCAGTCCATGCTTCAGGAACGAATGTTGATTCATTTAATTCAGACACAGTGATGTCCAAAACCTAGTCGGGATAGTCACGTCTCATGCTACTAGCTAGCACATTACAGATTGGCACATATTTCTTGTAGGATGATATTGGAACATCACGTATTTGGAATAGTATTAAAAAAGGACCAAAAGGGTGCAATGCTTGATATCTATACAGTTGTCATATGCTGCACAAACTTGGCATTACCATTTCATTGTCAAATTTGAATTCATTGAAATCCGAACACGTGATCTTGCATCATGCTGAAAAAAAAAAGTTTTTCTTGATGAGTTGCAGATGAGGGTGGGTTTCGAAGATGGAACCTATAGCGTTGATTTAGACAAGCTTTTCATCATGCAGATCGCTTGTAATCGAAATGGACTGCAGGCGGATCAAGAAGTGATGTATAGGGCGTGACTCCTTTGCACTGCTATCAAAGGATGCCTATACTTTCACGAAATCAATTTGCACGAATAAGCCTCGCTCACACGAACACGACGAATAACGCGACGCGACGGGGCAGGGCGTTTGGCGAGCAGCGAATTGCTCGGTGTCTGTCAAATTAAAACGTGGTAATGACCTTACCAACACTGCGTCTATTGACCCATGATCGACCTCTTCCACGCTGTGTGGCTGAGACAAAAAAACGATGGCAGAGGGAGGCAGGCATCCAAGACACGTTAAAGGGAATTCCGGACCTGATATACACTGTTCGTCTGCTCAAGGAAAAGTTACACCTGCCTGAAATAATTACAAGGTTAATGGCATCGAGAGGAACCTTGGGGGAGAAGAAATTTTGACATGCCTTTCATCGTCAAAACAGCAATCAAGCTATGTTTATTTTGAAACATCTGATGTACTAAAGCTAACACATTTATCAGTAGAGATGTGCGTGAAGAAATCGCACATATGCTATACGCTACAAGCAGATACCATTATGTATACTAACTCAAGATGGTTATCACACAGTAACATGACATAACCTGCTCTAACAAAATGGCGATGGTTCTTTCTTTGCCTGGATTCCATTCTTCTTCGTTTGATTTTTTTTTTTACTTTCCCTTCTTTGATCGTCCTCCTCTTCTTCGTTTTCGTCCTCATGTCCAACTTCCTTCATCTGCTGACCTGTTCATAATCTTCTTTCGTCTTTTCATCATTCTCCCCTTCACTTCTCAGCCATCTTATTTTCCCTCATCTATATAATATTATTCCTTATTTTTTCTGTCACGTTTTTCCTTCATTTTCCTCACTTCCTCCTTTTCTTTTTTTTCCTTACTTCCTCTTTTTCTTTTTTTTTCTTTTTTCCTCCTTTTTTAATTGTTTTCCTAACATTTTCCTTTCTATTTTGTTTCTCCCTTCCTGATTTCGACGTTAATGAACCCAATTGATATCCCTTGGCAACTATCACAAAGGGGTTCCTATCGTACTAATTAATCAACGGATGCCGGGAGTCGGAACATGAAGAGAATGGTACGGGAGATGGATGGGTGTACTTTAATAGCTCAAGTCGTAAATGCTCACTTGTAAATGAGCGCCCGGAGCCGATGTTTGTCTTAACGCCAAGGCACGGAGCGCATCCTGGCCCCGTCCGTCATCGGCCGGGGTCGGCTTTTCATCTCCCCATCCCCGGCATTCCAAAGGAGCAGAAGGAGGAGGAGGAGGAGGACGCAGAAGATGCATGGATTTATCATATCACCGGGTCTCTCTCTCACCCAATCCCTCGCTGTCCCTGTACCTCCCCATCCCCTCCTCCCCTTTCTATCTTCTTACTGTTAGCGATTGCCAAATGGAACCGTATAGTAAATCACTTCAGTCTCTCAGAATGTGCAGATATTACATGAATAACCTCCCCATTTTCTAAAAATGAAGTGCGAATACATTCATATAGTCTAGATATGAATATATTATAGTCAAGTTAATGAAGTCTTGCGTCAGTTGTTTTAATTGTACCTGAATTAAAAATTGCCATTTGAAAGGACACCTGATCGATGAAAGCTAATGGAAATATGATTATTTCATAGTGTTTCATTGAGATATTGCGTTACATTGATCATTAGTTGATCACATGACTACTCATCCAAAGAATCTACACCTTATGGAGTCCCCTCTGTCCAAATATGCAAATGCATTCTTCTGTGAAAGCAGGTTTGTCGGACCAGTGGAAGCTCATCTAATTGTACCATTTCAGCCAATGGCACCATACACTTGTCATAACATGGTCCAACAGCTTGACAAGGATTTGAGGACATGCACTTCTGACTTTTGTTTGCGAATTTGTTTAACACGTGTAGGAGTTCATGTTAGTATGTGAGTTAGTCTCATAAAGGCCTTGTCATTTTGACGATCATGCTCTCTGCTCTGTTTCACGTGTAAGGCGCCTCAACTCTCACCTCACACTCGGACTGCGTGTGGAATGAAATCAATTTCAGCTTTACAAAAACGGATTTGTGATAAAATCATGTTACGCACTTACTTTTTATACATAATATAACTAGTAGTATATCCATGCATTTTATCTTTTACACACTTGGAGCTTGCTCGGCTGCGGGTAAAAAAAAAAGCAGCTCCATTGTCCTGAAGTGTCTCCACACACGATGTGCGTGAGGAGTATAAAGAAGAGTTTTCAACCCTACACGATATAATGATGACGTCCAAGTAAATTACGCACGATGTGTGTTGAGGGTTGAATACAAATAAAAAGTGAAGGACATTCGAAGCAAAAATACATTGTAGATTACACAGTCTATCGGTTAGAGACTTGGTTACACCATGGAGCTACTTACACTGTAGCTCCATGGTTACACCTTCATTACTGATCCTATGCGTTTGTTCTTTATCTTTACATGTCCGTCGAGGAAACATTGAATGTTTGTAAGCCAGCAACAACTGGACCGACGGCTTTAAGTTTGTTAAGTCTCCTTCGAATGATATGAGGCAACAAGGATAAAGTGGCATACCCATTGGCTAAAACCGCTACTTCCAGGGCTGATGGAACCAAGGAGGTACTAGGCAAAGCTAGTACCTCCTTGATGGAACCAGGGACCTCGTTAACGATGGGCCTTGGATGTTTGGTATTGTACACAAAATGAACATCATATCTCAATATAACATACAAATCCTTTCACTCAGATTATTGTACTAGGTGGTTAATCCTCCATTTCAAACAACTTCGTTTTGGTACAGTTATAAGTCACAGTATATAATTGTATTTCTGTTCACAGTATATTCCTATATTATAATGTTGCTGCGTCTTTGTATATCTATGTAATATTATGTGTAAATGTTATACTGAAATCGATGAAATGGAATGAAATGAAATGAAAAGAAAAGAAGGGAAATGCACGACAATTATTTTAAGGCTATGTCGTGTATTGGCTAAGCCTCTCGAGTCATTGTTATTAGCATGTGCTATTTATTAGCATCCTTATGTATGTAATATGTATCATTGTGATTTATCAAATTTATGTATCATTGAACTTAGTAATTTACTCATTCATTCATTCATTCATTTATTCATTCATTCATTCATTCATTCATTCATTCATTCATTCATTCATTCATTCATTCATTCATTCATTCATTCATTCATTCATTCATTCATTCATTCATTCATTCATTCCTATAGATAGATGATTGTGGGCTCGAACCCTGCCCTGCGCGCATCCTTGGACAATTTTTTTTTTCAGCCACTAAATTCATCTTCAACCAATGTGTTTACTATAGGCAGGGATGTGGAAAGAGTCTCTTTCTGCTATATAGGCAATCTGTACCTGGAAAATTCGGGGTAATAATCTTGATAGTGCATGGCACTCATATAGGTATTACAGAAACGCGCAAGTGAGGACGCTACCCCGGGCAGGTAATGTTATGATCATGTGTCATTGTCGTATTTTTACTCCCTCTTTTCCACGGGTCCAATTCAAATAAGCTGCAGATAGGATGCAGAGACCACACTTTCTAACTGCTGGATGAACAAAGTGAACATACCGTGTCATTTCTATACTTTTTTGATGACTTGATAGACCCCTGACATTGAGTATTGTAGCATAGCAGAAGATGAGAAATCGAAAGAGAGAGGGATAAATTGATGGAAATGGAGATAGATAGATATTTAGATAGATAGATAGGGGGAGGGAGAGAGGAGGTGAAAAAAAAAAGATAGGAAGAGGTCCTGAGGTAATTTATGTGAGTGAAAGTAATGTCATCCTTCCGCCTGTGTGAAGACGAAATGTGTCGGAAGTCAAAATGGTATCAACACTATGTCAATCAAACAGTGAGTGAGACATAACATTTTCTATACCATCGCGTGAGCAACGCAAATCTCGTCTCGTCCACAAGACATCTCGGCCCCACCTACATCCACCTCATTTACCAGCGGTCGTCACCTGATGAACGATAGGGTCACATGACCCTTATGGGGGCGGCGCAGAAGAGAGTCGGTGGGGGCTTGTTGTAACACTGGGGGAACCCGGGAGGGGAAGGGAGAGGGGGCCGAATTCCGCAGATCCCTGTATGGTAATGCGACCACTTTGGCGTTGCGATGCAATTAAGTCATAGCGCACGCCGGCTATTTGGAGTGACAGATTTTCGTGAAGGGGGCACCTCATTTCGGGGTTACAGCCATACATTATTACAACTCCACGACTGGATTCATGGACGTAATTAGAGCGCAAATCCTGGCAGTGTCATGAATTAGAGGTAGGACCCTATATTATTGCTCTATGTACTGTCAAAACGACAAAGAGAGAAGACGAAAACTCGAGAACCTTTATCCCTGTGAGGAATGCAGCTTTAATTTACTCTTCTTCTTCATCAGTAATGATGGAATCAACTCAATGATGCGGCGAATTTAACAGTCCTGCATTGTCGAAAACCAGTTGGCTCGTACAAGCATCTTTTGACAATTGTGTATTTGATATGCCCTGTTACTTTCTGCAGATACAAACAGCCTTAGATATTGCCCGGAGACACGATATGACACAATTACTCTGGAGGATTGTCATCATGAAATAAGCTTGGAATATAGTATGTGAACGCGATAAAATCAGTAAGAACTGAGAAAAGAACTCCTGCAAAAATAAATCTAAATTGCGCGACACGATATAGGCTAATGGCGATCTAATAACGATGAAAATGAATAGACACCGTAAAGCTTACAGTGTAAGACTTATAACATATACACACTGAATGTATATACACACGTCATAGATTTATGAAACTACCTGAAGACTTCGAATTATGCATGATTGATACAAATCAGATTCATAGTATCTCATCACTCACCAGCTTCGAAGATTTTTGTCCGCTTCATTCAATGGCTCGACTTTCATTGGATTCTCCAAGTAAGGTATTTTCTCCCTCTGAAGTCCTTTCTGTCCGTCTGTCCGCTTGTCTGACTCTTCACCCGTCCATTTCGGATCGAAGGGGGTCAAAGTGTACCTCTAACCTCTGACTCGCTTTTTTTTTTGGTCCTACCTGTCAGTCAAAGGCAAGACGGAAACAAGAATCGCAGGTCATAAACTTACAACTTTTCTTTGGGGAAAATCCCACGCGTTATTGGTGATAATTTTTTACACGAGCAAAATCAATCAAGTCATAGGTTAGCAGGCGACAAAATCATGGACTACCTGTCGTTTTTAGTGAGGAAAAGTGCTGAACACAAGTCGAACAGGAAGGACAGTTAAACATGTGCATCCTTGGAGAACTTCAGCACCCAATGAATAAAACGTTTATGTTGTCTCCGGAATCCAACTCGTGTCTGTCACGTAAAATCCGACGAGTCAGCTCTCCCGCGCCAAACACTCCACTCCGAGAATCTTCTGTCCCTCAGTGACAAAAGATACGAATTCCTCTCTCCATCTCTCTCTCTCTTTTTCCCCTAATTTTCCAGAGGTACACATTTGTTGCTAGGTCCAAGTGAGAAACATTCACTGCACATAATGATCAAACCGTAGTCCGTAATCACCTTTTGCCCTTGTAGTCTATTATGGTTCCCGACTGCATGTAGCGAGCTCGAGTAGATCCTACGCTAGATTGATAAGCAAGGTGAGAACGCCGAGGGATAGTGCTCCCCTGCCTAATCCCAGCCCGAGCCCAGCCCGTCAATGACAGTCGCTTCGCTCGCGGCCTTCCCCGTACGGTGGCGATATAGGGTGTGGAGCAAAATTCCCACCTTCTCCATGAACCTCACTCATTGTACTATAGCATCCTTGAATCACTTAGACAACGGTTTATGCTCCCCCTTTCTAACACCTGACTTTTGGCGGTTGTTTTGACGTAACTTGTTAGGCAGCCTAAGATCTTTTTTTTCTATTCCGAAGACTTGAAAAAATGAATGTTGGTATATTGTTCGTTATAGCTGCAATTATTATCATTAGCAGTATAATAGTAGTAGTAGTATAGTAGTAGCAGTAGTAGTAGCAGTAGCAGTAGTAATAGTAGTAGTAGTAGTAGTAGTAGTAATAATAATAATAATAATAATAATAATAATAATAATAATAATGATAACAATAATAATAATAATAATAACAATAATAATAATAATGATAATAATGATAACAATGGTACTACACTGTACTACCATTACTACTGCTACGACGACGATTATACTACTACTACTACTACTACTACTACTACTACTACTACTACTACTATTACTATTACTACTAGGCTTAGTTATTATTATTATCATTATTATTATTATTATCATTATAATTGTCATCATCATATTGTCATATCATCGCTGTTACTTCCAACTTAGCACTGATTGCCGATAATAGTCTAATTCACAATCAGTACAAATATGTGACATCATTTGCATATAGCTTTTAAGAAAAAGGGATTTTCTGTGGCAGAAAGGGATTCCACTCATAAAACACAAATTATACGCGAAACAGAGACGCGACAGTCTCATGCATTTCGAGCTTCCAAACTTTTCAGACCGCAATCGGCAAAGGAACACGTACAAACTCTGCGACAGTTGTTCTGCTTGCAAACTCATTTGCACATTCAGACAGCGACAAAACTCACCCCTGGACAATGTCGCAACCCACATCGATTAACTTCCCTTTCCCCGTAGTCTCCAATCAAATACATCATTGCCATCAGCTCTGTGCTAGCGATGATGAAAACACAGGAGCACAAATTGCATTTCTTTTATATATACCGCTGATGAATGTGACAAAGAGTATGCGATTGCTGTTGAGTAGATATCTCTCAACTCATATCAAAGTTATTTTCGAAACTGATTTTGGTTATGAATTGATAATTGTCGCAGGGACATCCGCCTCACCATACATCTGTCAGAAGCATCTTTGCGCTTCTCGCAAATGAAAAAAAAAAGAAGGTGGGTCTATATTTGAAGTCTAGGCGCAACGGTGGAAGAAGAGGAAGGTGATTGAAGGAATTAGAGGACTGTCCGCCGTTGTCATGGTTGTAGCGTCGGAGGCGAACCTCGCCATGACCCCTGATTGGTCCTCTACTCGCGACTCTGCCTCCAGAGCTACTAGGAGGAGTCGATAGGAGAGGCAGCTCATCGAAACTTGAGACAAGAAAATAATAACTTGGTGTCATCAACTACTATTTAGCGTTCGGGATGAGTTTAACGTCAATCCCATCTATCTGTCGGGATATAAACCTTGTATGATAACATGATATGACCGTTATATGTAATAGTCTATACATCGATGTATTTGAACATTACAAGTATATTACCAAATATACAGTCCATTTGGCATGGATATGTGTATTGTGTGGTTTTAATTTTCTACAAAGATGCTAGATAACTAAAATCTTCTGGACTGTTTATTGAACATATACAACCACAGATTATCATAAAAGGAAGGTCAAAACGGTAAAATGCTTTCCTCTGTACTGCCTGCTAAGAGTGCAAAATGACACGCTTCTTCTTCTGCTTACTAACACTTTTTTTGTTTCTCTAGAATTTTGTCTCATGTTTGTTTTTATATGTCTGACTTCTAGTATTAATACGTTGTTAGGATTTACCATTGTGCATTTATTTTTGCAAAAGGCATCAAAAGCCTCCATAACCCTTGCTTTCATTGTAAAATTTGCTTCACACTTGAAAGTAAAAACAGCCGTGATGTATTTTAGGGAGTCAATTATCTAAATTAGATAAGCACCAGTGCATCTTGAAGACAAAAAAAAAATAACAGAATGTTAAGAGTTGATAACAAAAGCTTACTCGCGTGTGAACAACAATGCATGCGATAAAAATAGGTTGTACTATGATATACCCATAAGCAGCAAGGACATCTGGGTATTATGTTAACTAACATGGATGGCTCCACCCTTCGACTGGTTCAATCCAATCGCCATAAGGTTTATATAGTGTGGCCCCTTTCAATAGAACCTCGAGGGTTATTTGTCCTCTGCGCGTTATGAAATGATAGTGTTTAGTCACGGACATTGTAGCGCCATTAGTGGTCATGGACATTGTAGCGCCATACGTGTTCACGCGCACATGCTCAGGATAGAAAACTTAAGTATATAGTGACATATCAATTGACCTAAAAATTGTAAATCACCTTAAATGAACTAAACCTTCCAATTAGGAATCATTGTCAGGTTTTTTTTTTTTCCGGGGTAAGTCTTGCCTCTATTGCTGGGTCTGTATATATGATTGAAAGTGAAATTGAAATTGACTGAAATTGAAATTGAAATTGAAATTGAATTGAAATTGAAATTGTGATTTGAATATGATTGTCGTCCGCATCCGATTTTATTTAACACAATAAATATTTGACGTGTATAAGAGATGGATCTTATTGAGGCTGGTAGCTAGCCTCAGCTATGCCACCAGAAAATCACACATGGTTGATTTTGTTGTTATTTCCATCTGCAGTTACATGATCATGATTTGGCAAATCCTGTCTGTCCCCTCTGAATGTATCATATGACTGATTTTTTTTTCTCTTCATGAGTCATAACAGAATTCGAGTGAGGTGAACATAAGTGAATACTCCGAACATCAATATTTGTCGAGCGACTGTTTATAACAAAGATCAGGCGAACTGGAGCACTCATTTTTCTCCATCCTATATCTATATCCACAGAATAATGCTTGCATCAACCTCTTCAATTAAATGTCATTCTCAGTAAGGTAATTACGAGAACCCCAGGGGTTATTGTCATTTCAAAAAAAAAAATTGTTGAGGGAATATATAAAAGTAGAACGTGTTGCCCCCGGGCTTGCTAGACAAAATAACGAGGTGGTCCTTTAGCTTTGTCCAACAAGCCATTGATGTCACTTTATTGTAGGCTTCTTTGAGGGCAGAAGGATAATTGCAAAGAATTCTTCGTGAGGTTGTCAATTTGAACAGTGCGATGTACGACATTCAACACAGTATACTGCCGACTGCGCCCTGTGTTACTGCTCGTGCACTGCAATCTGTGCCATCGAATATTCTATATACAGTCTTAGTATACTTACTATTTATTGCTCAGCCCAAATCCTCTTCTCCATTGTCTTAAACAATTTATCATTATCAGGATCTAGCAGTATAGGTCTTCTTAGGGACAACGTCAAATATTAATACAGTGTAACGGTTGAAATGATACCACAGGTCTTTCTCTGTATTGCAGTGTGATGCCTTGACAATCCTATTTTGCCGTTTCAAACAGCTGGCGACTATCGAAATAACAAAGTCCTCGGGACAGGCACTTTTCTTTCGTTATATCAAAATGTCATTATAGCCCAACAGTGAAGTATGTAAAGATATACAAATGATAATTTTGTAACCCGTTTATCCTTTTATGACACTCGCAAGCATAAATATTCCCGATGTTTCCGTCGAGAGAATGGTCATAGTGGAAGGTTGATTTTTACTTCGTTGTATCGAGAATTTCGTTGTGACTGTGTTCGTTATAACGGGAGTGCACTGTATCTGCTTACAGGCGATGTGACGTCACCAGTGTAAGATCACGTGATCATATCTTCATCTTCATGCACTGTGAGTTCAAGAGACTCTCGCTGCAGACTTCATCGCCCCTATACAACAATGCGGCTGACATGTGTAGCCCTAAGCGTATTTGCACATGTTTCATTTAACGCTATCAAGCCGTTGACCCCTTTAATTGCTCGAAGGCTAGCCTTTGAAAGCACGGAAGTATCATTGCCGAATTGCAGGATTGTATCCATAATCATAGGTATCTATATAACAGAATTATTGTATTGTTTGCAGATTGCAATCCACGTTACTTTAAAGAGCCGTAAGACAAGAGAGCGTTCCCCATCATCAGTCTAATTCATCCTAATTATATGGTTCCATGGAATTGCAATGATGCTGGCGCGGACCTGCAGAAAAGCCCTCCAGGGCCCTCTACTGAAATGGAAGGAAGTACGACAACCGGGGCATTACGAGAACGTGAGGGAGTGATCAATTCAAAGGATGCCTTGAAATATCCTCCTATCAGAGAGGTGTAAAGATTCCCCTCTCTCCTCTTATAAATCCTACTGGATTGCGCCTTCCTCCGAGCGCCTTAAGGTTTGACTGGTCTCCAGGAGATGTGAGCTATAACTACCCAAAACTCGCGAGAAATTCAGTGCTCAGTTCTGATTATGGCTGGTACCTGACTTAATGTTTGATTTTGAGACTTAAGTTTGATTGCATCATTTTATGGGTTTATTGCCACTTGGTCTACTATCAGATGGTCCCAGTTCGTCTAACACCACAACGTTTGGTTTACTATCAATTTCGTCTAAAGCTCATTTGGTCTAATCCTCACTTGGTCTAATGCCCAGCTTGGTTAATTACCATTTCGTCTAATGACCAGATGATCTAATTGTCACTTCGTCTATGTGGATTTTTCCCACTTCGTCTATAATATCATTTGTTCTATTGTCAGTTCGTCTAAATTCCATTTAGTCTATTCATCATCTGGTCTATGGACATTTCGGCTAATATCGCTTGGTCCACTGCCCGCTCGGTCTATATTTCACTAGGTCTAATAGACAGTTAGTCTACTTTCATTTCGTCTAATTTTCGGTTAGTCCACTTGCCATTTCGTCCAATGAGAATTTCGTCTAACCACCGTTTAGTCTGATTTTCATTTGGTCCAATTTCCAATAGGGCTACTCTCGTTTCGTCTACAGACAAGATACAAATAGGGCTATCACAAAATATTCATATTACTAACCTTGCGGTGATTGAAGTACAGTTCATGTGAGGTAGATGTAACCAAATTGTGATTTCTTCTGTCTATTTTACATATGGCTGTGTAGTTTGTGCCCCCGTGTCTGAATTGTGGAAAGTTTACAGGTTATAATTTCTCCATGCGACTTGCACTTCACAAGTAACGTATCTCAAGAAGATTTAATTTGAAAAGCGCACCCGCTCAAATTCGGCCGTGTATGCATAGTAGTGATGTGAGCATCGGACGTAGTGTAAATGCATAGTAGACCATTTGGGTATTAAACTAAGTGGTCATTAGACTAAATGGTGGTAGACCAGTTGGGTATTAGACTAAGTGGTCATTAGACCAACTGGTCCATAGACTTATTCATAAGTAGCCCAACTGGTTATAAGACTAATCGATAAATTGCCGAAGTGGATTTAGCCTAAAGGGCTTTTTACACTTGTGTTTCTTAACCCCGGAATTTCTCTGACCCAGGACTATCGTTAGTCCCGTACCAATTTTTTCAGCTTTTTACACTCGCCAATTAGTCCCGTACTATCTCTTGTCCGGGGCTAAGGAGAAAACTGACCTTTTTACACTCGTATTTCTTAGCCCCGGACTTTCCAAACCACATGAATATTCATAATTACGCTGTGTACTGTACACGTACACGGACGCACCGGCAGCACTTGATTACCTCGTTTCTGATTGGTCAGTGAGGGTCGCACTTCGTCTCCGTCGCTTAGCCCAGGATTATTTTTTCGTTCTGTTTACACTCACTTGCTTGGCACCGCAATTGCGGTGCTAACCCCTGCTATTTTGCAGGGCCAGATAGTACCGTACTATCGGTGGGGCTAGCCCACTTTGGCAAAAACGAGTGTAAACAGAAAGTGGGCTAAGGATAGTCCCGTACCAACGGTGGGGCTAAGGCCCCCCCTTAGCCCCACCGTTGGTCCGGGGCTAAGCAAAAATTTACAAGTGTAAAAAGCCCTTAAGTGGTTGGAGCCCGAGTTCGAATTAGACGAAATGGTAATGAGACAAAGTGGGTATTAGACGAAATGGAAATAGACGAATCGAGTATTAGACGAATAGGTGATGAAACCATGTGTTATATAGACCAAATAGTAATATACCAAATGGATATGAGACGAAATGGGCATAGCCCATCTGATAAATACACGGACTGGTCATTAGACTAAGTGGCAATAGGACTAAATGATAACTAGACGAACTGGTTGTAGACGAACTAGGATTAGACCATGTGGGTTGAGACGAAACGGGTATTGGACAAAGTGAGAGTAGACTAAGTGATATATCCCTATTTTATGTAACAGGGCCCGGATAGTTTGACTTTATGACGAATAATTCTTCGGGAACGGGTATGGCTCTATTCAAGATGTTACCGGTGGTTCTAAAAAAACTGTTGAAAGATCCAACCTATGAAGAAACATTTATTTGATAAAACATGTTATAAAATATATAACGCACACTCTACTTGCTCCAGTGCTACATGGCTGAAATGAATAATTTTATCAATCATTTGATTTTTCGCCAATGACTTTCAATAGTGAAAAGGTGCAGCAAGAATATCGGTCAAACTCAGTGGGTAAACAGTAAGTTCAGTGGATTTACACGGCTGCAACCATGAAAGTGGGTCAAAATGTGTTATGACGAAAGAATGAATTAGATAAATGATGAATTTTAGTTCAGCAATAAAGGTGCATGTTCAATAGCTCGCCTCTTTCAGAGCAGGGAGGTGGGCCACCTCCCTGTTCAGAGTGAGCAATTTCTCTTTAAAGAAGATAGGTCCCTTTAAAGCAGCAGGTAGTTTGGAGTGATGAATCCTGACTGCCTGTTGCTCTATAACCCGGACCCAGCTAGGAAGTCGCTCCGAAACTCTTGGCTGTCACTCTTTGATTGAGAGGCACTAAATGCCCCGAGGCTAGGACCTCCTTCTCCACCTTACACATGATGACACGTAACCATCAATCTCTCTTGGCCATTGTTGGTTTCCTGTTTATCCTTTATGACACTCGCAAGCACAGACATCCCTTATGTTCCCGTCAAGAGAATGGACATATTGGGAGGTTGATGGTAATGCTCGTAAGCTAAATATTATTGAAAGCACAAAGCGAGGGGGAAGACGAAGAAGAGGAAGAAACGAGCGCTGGCGGGAGGTTGGCCCAGAGCCCTCTCAACTCACTGCTCGAGATTTATATGCAGGGCTGTATGTGATGATAAATTGATAATGGAGGTAATCGTCTCAAACTGAGAGTGTGCTGCTAAGTGGTGATGGTGGTAGGGATCACGTGACAGGACGAAGGCTTCTGTCGTTGTTTAACATGACCAGGATGACATTTAAGAGCGAAAGAAGGGGTGGGGGGGTTGTGTCTTGCTCGGCCTATTGATGATGGTGGTGATCAGGGAGGTGACAACAATACAATAAGTGATGTTCAGACGACAAGCCCTAACCTGGAGGTTAGGAAATCTCGAGATTAAGCTCTTGCCCCCTAACTACGACGAGTGTCCACACGACGAATCTTAACCTCGAGGTTACGAAACCTCGAGGTCAAATTCCTGCCCCTTTGAGTTCGTTGATTTTTGTGTCCACACGGTGCTTACCTACGAGTGGGGACCCCCCGCGGCTCGTGGTTAGAGCGCTAACCATAAGATTTCTCGATTTCTCGAGGTTAGCTAACTACGAGTGCGTCTTCACGATCCCTAACTACAAGCTCTAACCTCGAGGTTTCCTAACCTCGAGGTTACGGCTTGCCGTCTGAACGTTTGCTAGTTGACCAATTTGTAAGGAGGTACTGGGGGAGCTGTCTTGCTGCTCGCCTACTATACCTCCTTAATTTGACAACTCAGATTGTGATGATGATGATGATGGTGATGGTGATGATGATCATGATCATGATGACCATAATGATCATGATGATCATGATGGTAATGATAGCTGTGATGATAGTGAAAGGGTTAACACGACAAAGATGAAGATAATAAGTAGAATGGAACGTCAGGAGGAAACACTCAACAATCTTTACCACACACGTTCTGGATGACGGCCCACGAGTCAATACGATCACGTGCAGCTTTGACATCGATTTGAATCTGGCATTCTGCCGCAAGCATCTCTATACATTTTAATTCATGGAAGTTGCCTTCACAAATGCATAGCAAAGTAAGATGTATAAGGATAAAAAAAAACAGGTATTGTCGATGGTGGCGACAAAACGTGGCTGCCAAAGTGACAAAGAATGTCCTCATCTTTAAGATTTTTTGTCAAATTCAACTGGAATTAAGTTCTTTTTCAAAACCTAAACTAAAGTCGAGTGAAGCCGCCTTTGGGCGTATTTGTTATGTCCATACCTCATTTAACATGAAAACTAATGGTACTTGCGGATTGTTCAATATCAAAAGGTTCTGGTAATGGCTTTTTGACACTAATTACTTCGGTCCGGAGGCTACATATTGATGTAAGTGATACATCAAGGGCTTAGATTCATTGTTCATGTTGCAAGCTTTCCAAGGACACAATAGCCGCTGTTCGTATATCGCGCTATTTCAAGGAGACTCCATTAGCTGCAATTAACTCTCAAAAGTATTTGTCAGATGCTACGCTGTCATTGCAATATCGACAGGGTTGTTATCTGAAATATACCGCTCTTTAACCTCTCATTTCTGTGTCCTGTTTCTTTTCGCCATGAATAATTGCAAACTGATGTGACTTGTGTGTTACCACCCCCGGGCTGCACATGTCTAAGTTGGCAACGGGGGAAAAAAGAGACGAGATGAAAAATATGTTGAATTTGTCTATTGGAACGGATTTATACCAATTACAGCAGCGAGAGCTATATCCTCTGGCATCGTGTGTAACGATCCATGTAATCGTGAGTCAACGTCACAACCACAGAACTAAGGGTTCCTTGATGATATTGTCAGCGGCCATATTGAGACCCTGTGGGGCAGAGCTGTTGTACAGTGGGATGACAGGACGCGAGAACCTGAAGAAGAGTCAAGTAGACACGCCACATATTATGCTCTTTCCTGTCATGACGAACATTCGTCAAACTCTGGCATACAACTATAACAACTCTGATGGACTGACAAATCAGCAATTGAAGCATTATTAGGGTCAAACGCAACTTTTTAGGCCTATTTTTCATCCAAATCTTGCCGAAATGGGAACCAGAAGTTAGGAACGACTTATTTTATATATAGGATGCAACAAGTACCGTGCTAGAACGTAGAAAAGTCTCCGATAGGGAGTGCGAGTCTTTAAATAAATCAGTTTCGTGAATTAGCTGTCCTCAGCAACTGCCAGCTTCAAATCTTCCAGAGGGTCAGTCAAACGCAATCCCGAATGATCAAAAAGTCAACAGTGGTCACTCAACATGCTTGAACATCCTGTTAAAGAGCATCCGATAAAAGGGCGTATCCTACAACTATGACGGACTGCCTTGGACATGGATGTGATGGAGATGAGGTGTAAGAAGGAAAAATGAAAGAGAAGGAGGAAATGGACAAGAACGAGAAAAGAAAGGAGGAAAAGGACAACAAGATGAAGAAAGTGTTATGACAACCAGAAGACTCCTCCACCTTGATCTTGGTGACGATCTCTGTCCTTAATCTGCATCACTCAAAACTGACCACCTTCATCATTTGTCCGTAATCATCGTCTCTACAATAAAAGTGTCGTTATCGAATCAATCATTCAATCGTTATCAGCATCGATCACTACAAACCCTCTTCAATCATGTTAATATTAGGACACTCGACGTCTTAGCTCTGCTTGACATAATCTTCCTTTACCTACGAGCTCCAGATGTACAGTGCACAAACTTCTATCCATAATACTACATACAGGGCTAATGCCATAAATAAAGAGAGCAGCCTTGAGCTCAGAACGTAGAAGAACTTTATTCCATTGGTACTCGCAACGTACTTCTTCATGATAAGTTTTATGTGTGATATATCTAACGTACCTTGCACTGGAATAGAAGTTGGCGTATGTACTCAAACACTACGGAAAGTTGAAAAAGAAGGCTACTGTTCACATAGTGCCCAATATCTTCAAAAACCAAATACCCACATTTTCGATAAAACGTTGACCATGAAAGGCAGAATATGGCAATGCCATTGCACATTATGCAAAAAGCATAAATATATCAAAATGCAGTCAAGTGACTAAGCTTCGTCGGGTTCATTGGGGCTTTTGTTTGGAATTCGAACGGTCACGAGTCCATTTTGATGTTGAAAAAAAATATATCAATCTATAGAATTGTCTAATTCCGCTTTGTTTTATTTCTTTGTATTTCTTTGAGATGCTGTTGATATACAGGAAGATTTACGACATGTAACAAAAAACAAAACAAAACAAAACAAAACAAAAAACCCAGAAGATTCTCTGCGGAGAAAACATCGCACAAGATTCTTCTTTCGTGAAACAGCCGAGACTTTCTAGTGATAAATTGGTCTTTAACTTATCAACCCGCATTACAACCTTAAAAAAAAAAAACATAAAAAACTTTACTGCAGTGGTTTACGAAGCAGAAAGTGAAAGAAGTCTAGACCTTAAACTTGACCAAAAAATAGTCCCAGACAAAGTGCTTTACGTGCCCTTGGGATTACCTCAGATTCTTTCATCACCCCGAGAATCGAATATCATTTCACGGTGGACCCTGTACCATGAAGAAATGCCAAACCTTTAGCTGTTCTGAACCTCTCTGAAATGAGCGTTGTATTTGTTTCATCGATGGTCAGTTTTTAGGATAGCCGTGTCCAGATAATGAAATACTTCCCAGACGAATGGGTTTGGACGTCTTGGGACTGAAGCGTGACCGAATAAGAACAACACCAGACAAACTGACCTTTCCAGGGTTCCAGTGGGCAGGTAGGTGCGTTTGTTAGCGCTTGTTATTTATAGACCTGCACCACAAGATGGACAATGCGTGGGACTGAGCAGAGATGATCTCTAAAATTAAACTTCAAGCAGATAAAGCACAGTGCACTTCCGAGTACTTTTGCAGTTTCGCCTATCATTAGAGACAATGAAATATTGATGGATCAAATTGTTTTTAGCTTCTCTGTTCACCTGTCTGCGAATTGATATTGCTATAGAAGAATCCATGGTACAAATTCGCTTTCATTGCTTCAAGGACAGTATCAAGCAAATGCCCATGGTCTAGATATGGATCGGTGGAATCTCTATCGAATCTATTTAACATCTTCTCGTCTTTCTTAACAGAAGTTATTTTCGCAAAGAGGCATTGCATGTAACAAGCAGAAAGAAACAATAACGAATGTTCTGACAGAATTTTGATTTCATAAATTGTCATGTATGCACAATGGTACCTTAAACACGATAACACTTACCACAAGCCGCTTTCAGAAGTGTCGTGTGAATGCAACACCAGTTACCATTAAAGGAAACCAAACCCAAAGAGCAATGTGGATTGATTGAAAGCAGCAACATTAGTAGAACACAGTGAAAGTTTGAGGAAAATCGGACAATCGATGCAAAAGTTATGAATTTTTTTAAAGTTTTGGTGTTGTAATGACTGGATATGAAGACTAATAGAGTTTATGACGTCATGTATAGACAACAATACAAAGAAAATAAAAGAATTCCACAAGAATTCATTTTTCATGAAAATTACACATTCCATCAACACTTGCTATACTGACATAATATGTTAAGGGTAATATCATTCCCCCTGCTTTCTGAAAGAGGTTAGTCATGTTAGTGCTCTTTTATTAAGCTAGAAAAGTGAAAGTATGTTGATTTTCTTTATATCTGATGTAAAGCTATATGCCAAAAGTAAAGTTTAATCTCTTTGATGCTTTCCGCATTTCGACAAATTCGCAAAATGCAGATGGGAAGCAAGTGGCGTTAGAATGGAAGAAGCAAATGACCACGAGAACCGTGTGGACGCTGGACAAAGTCTACGGGAGTTTGAAGATCTAGTGGGGAACGGGTCAAAACCTAGGCTTCTCCTGAATGTGCAATAAAGTCCGACACCATATTGCGGATAACATGCTAATTTCTTCTGATTGCGGCATGTCTCAAAAATTCGCAGTCAAGTGCTTGTTTCCCTCTGAAAAAAAATCGTTATGCTTGAATTATTTCAAGATGAAGAACCAAAATGAGAAGAAAATAAATGAATTCTGAATATACAAATTCTAGTGGTAAAGCAATAGAGTATTTTAGGATAGTTTTCTCAACAAAGTTCATTTCCTTTTTATGTCTTAGCTTCCTCGAGTGTGTTCCTGAAAGCGCTTTCCTAAGATACATTTTCCTAAAAGTGTTTTCCTATATGTGTTTTCCTCAATAGGTAAACGAACAAGATTTTCCGTGTAGTGGCATTTCCCTCTAGAAAAATAAAGAACATTTAAGAAGGAAAAAGAAAACATTTACATTTCACGAAGCAGAGATCCATAAACAAAATATACAAGTAGGCTTATAACTCTAAAACTAGAATTTCCCTACTAAGAGGGTGAAAGATTCATCTCTCACTAGCAATTACAACAAACTGTGAGATATATCGAACATTTCAAAATTTCCAATTTTGTTTGCGCGCTCATTTTAGATTCTTGTAAGTCTTTGAAGAATATAGTAGGAGCTTAGTTACTGGTATGAGATCTCTGTTATATTATGGACGCCTTCATTACCCCACTAAAAGAAGCGCGTACGTACTTCATCATTCTCTAATTACATTATAAATACGAAATGAATATTTCCGTTCACTAGTAGGGGTGTGTTGCTGTGTGTCTTCACCGGAGGTTACAACAGGCATGACTGCTGCCGAGACGCCCCCATCCCTTCCCGGGGATTTGTGAATGAGGGTCTGGCTTGTGTATGTCAGGGTGAGGGCTCTATTCGTTGTAATTTTGTTCTCCTTGTCCCAATGATGCTGACACACTGACTCTATACTGTAGATCATTATCAGAAAGGAATAAAAATGATATGAATGGCTGGAGGTCTCGATGGGATGGCTGCAGAAACTTCAGTTTAACGACTCTATCTTTACCATTGATGACTTGTTTGTGTCGAATTCCTGATGAATGCTGGGTTAACAATGAGTTTATGTACCTGGGACTTCACATCCCTGTGGGGTTTTCTGTGCCAATCGGTACTCGTAGTACACAAAGGCTTAATGGTTGTCTAAACACGGTTCAGCAAGCAATTCTGCTCGAATGCTTTGTCATATTTAAGATGGGACGATGGCTCAGATCTAAGTCGGTGATTGGTGTGAATTGTTTGACAATGAACAAGTTCACTATCAATCCTGTTGCGACAGGACGCTATGCCGTAACCTGGTATACAACTCATGTTACAAAAGATGAACTTACTTTAATGAATGCAGGGATATACCACTTTCAACAGTGTGACCTAAATATGATTACTCCTAAGTTTACATAGATATTGATTTCTGCTGTTAACTGACTGAGACCTGGTTGTGTAAATCAAAGCTATGAAGCGATTAGCGAGAAAAGTTTTAATGAGGAAAACCCGACACAAGCGGCTTTGAATAACATGTTTGCCGAAAATGTCTTTTGGAGGGTAAATAATTCAATCGTATCATAATTATGTGCAAAGGTATGCAAAATAAAAATCGAACAATTTGTCATGGAAAAAAAATCAATTGAAAGACATTCCATAAACAGGACAACCTAAAAATGCATGTGGCATTACGGCGGTTGATATATCATTGGTGCAAAACGCCATTGTTGATTGTGACGTTTTTAATGTTAACAATGCAAGTTTTTAACGTGAATACAGGCATATTTTGTTGTTATTGTTGTTGTAATTGTTGTTGTTGTCGGTGTTGTCGTTGTTATTGATGATGTAATATGCTGTTTGTGTGTGAAATTCATCCCTGCTTACTTTTCTAAATAATCTGACGTCTAGAGGTACGATCTCATTTAAGCATCGTTGAAGACTCCCAGATCGTATTTTGTCTGCAAGCGAGCAAGAAATACAATTACTGACGAGGTCGTTGTAATTCAGAGATACATTAAAAAAAAAGAGCTAGGGTTGAAAATTCGCAGGGCGAGGACAAGTACCAGAACAAAGCACGTCAGGATATGGTCAGAAATGTTGACGAAAAACATCACTTTCAGCCGATAAAATTATGGAATGGGTAAAAGGTTTCATAGTCCAATACGTTTCCTTTTCTGTGGAGTTGTTGCAGTGATCATGAACACAAGCTCTGTTAAAGGGATAGTATAGTTAGTATTGGTTGAGGTGAGAATTCATCTTTTTTCTTTTTGCGAGATACTTAGAAACCACTTCATGAAATGTTAACAAGCAGACAATTCCAAGAGGAACTCAAAGTTTATTTGATAAAAATCTGTTTTGAAATATCTGAGATATTCCCAAACAAAGTAAAACAAAGCGATCCTAATAAAAGGTAGCTCCCAACTTTTGTCAGGATCGCTTTGTTCTGGATATCTCATCCATTTCCAAACTATTTTTCATCAAATAAATAATGAATTCCTCTTAGAATTATATGCTCTTTCATATGATAATTTCAAAAGAGGTTTTTCATTATCATAAAGAAAAAAATCATCATTTAAAAAAAAACCACGTTGAAACCACAAGCTCCATCTTAACCAAAACTGTGCCATCCTTTTAACTTTAACAAAAATTTCAACATTGTTGCCAGAATATCCGGTATAGCTGAAATGTATTTTTTAGTACACAACTTATTCGCCCATGAATATTCAAATTTGTTTGGGCATTGCATCAATCTTTTCTGAACGAGCAGTTAAATTTCCCTACAAATAATCATTGCTGGGATACTGCGACATGTAGAAGACCGACGCTTTCCTTTTAAATATCATGCTTACCACAATCAAATTTATGTCAAGATTTGCTTGTAGGTCAAGCCAGACTGGTGAGGGTTATGACATAATAACCCATCCAATTTGCATACTATGATATTACTACTGATATCACTGTTTTGTGCAAAGTATGTCGAATTCTTAAGATTTCGTAACAGTTCCCTTTTTGTGGATTCGATTGCGATGAAAGCGTCAAACACTCTTATTCATTAGATTGCTTGATCTTACTTCTGCGTTAAAACAAGCTTAAAGGGATCGTATAATTTTGGTTGAGAACTAACTTCAAGTTTCTATATTTTTAGGTGAGATAATGAGAAACTTCTTATGAAATATGAAAGAACATGTGATTCCAAGAGGGATTCAACTTTTATTTGATGAAAATTGATTTTTGAAATGGCTGAGATATCCAAAACAGAGCAATTGTAATAAAAGGTGGGGATTGCTTTGTTTTACTTTGTTTTTGAATGTCGCAGCTATTCCAACTCCAATTTTTATTTCATAAACTTTGAGTTCCTCTTAGAATGGTATGCTCAATACTATTTCATAAGTGGTTTCTTGGTATCTCGCAAAAAGTTGAAAGCCCAATCTTCATCTCCGCCAATACTGTACCATCCCTTTAAACGTGGTGTGTGGAATTGCGCCATAACGTTGTATAATTCGATTTTCCATGACTATGGCACTGCTTCTTTTTAACTTACATTGATACGCCGCTACATTCGCATGTTATCACATTCTTTTTTTTTTTCTTTCTCCACCGTCGGCCTCGTGTAGTCCGTCGATTCAATTCAGTGAAGGACGTAATGCCAGGATTTTGATGTGGCAGTGACTGAGCAGTATTTCTCCTTTAAGAAGTACAATCGTTTTTATACTGCTGTAATGTCATTGCTCTGTATCCTGCCATTTCGGTTTTTCAAGCACAAATTATTTTATCCCTCCCTCTCTGTCTCTCTCCGACTTCGAGGACAAGTGAATACGAGTCCGTGGATCTGAAGGTAATGACCAATATGCAGCACATTATGATTTCCGCATCTTGACCAATCACCGTGACCGCTCTGTTCCCTGTTCGCCGGACATTTCGCGTAATTCGATGGACATCAACAATCGAGAAGGCTATGACGTCATGCTTGAGGACGAACGATGGAACTCCTCCTAGCTTCCGAATTCAAATTGTCTTTAAGGCTAAGTGAACTGATGTCATCTGAACATTGAGAAGCGAGAAGAAATAGCAGTAGGGATTGAGAGCTTACGATTCACCATGTAGCAAAGGAGGTCAGATTCGCCAGTTCGCAGCGGCAGTAAATTTCGAACGCAAGTATGGTTTTCCATGGCAGCGTATAGTGATTATTATTACTAAGTGATCGTGAAACAAAGTGATCGTAAAAATGTTGACACAGAACTTGGCTAGCTGAACGATAAAGGAAGAGGCTCGAGCTAGGTCAACAATAAGGAAGAGACTCAGTAAAGACGAGAGGTCCGTGAAATGTCACGATTTGATAGAAACCTGTCGAGGCTTCGAGGACTTTGCTCTACAAGGGACTGTCCAACACATACGACGTGACTAACCTATAGACAGTTACTCATATGGTTTATTAATGACGTTAGTATCATTTTTGTTTTGCCACCCATTCCAAGTGCACATTTCTCAGTTTAGAATGAACAAAGACTGAAAGCTCCATGAGGATACCTGTTACATAGTGTGATAAAATGACATGGTGCAAAGGAATAGGTACCTTCCTTTAAAGCACACCTCCAGAAGGTCACGAATATGCATTATAGAAAGGAATATGACTTCAGAAAAGAAAGACATACTGCGATGAAGTGAAGTAAATTCTGGACCAGCCCTGAAAATCATGAAAATCGTAATGTAATATATAGGCACTCATTGAAGACAGCCTCGATTTCAAATTTGTCGAGTTGTACTGAATGAGCTGTGTGATAGGCAACACTCAAATGGATGAAGAACCTCTCGAGAATAAGGAAGTCTGGAAAACAGTATACAAATGACGCACAGGTCTGAGTGCGTCAGTCGGAATTGTGTGCATAAGGTAACTATGGAATGCTTAACCCACGAGGCGAAGCCGAGTGGGTTTAGGCTAAATTCCATAGTTACCGCATGCACACTATATTCCGACTGACGCACGAAAAGACATGTGCGTCATCTGATTTATAGAATGGGTAATTTTCTTGTCAAAAACTCATTTTTCTATCGTGTTACCCGATGACAAAATTACTGGATGCATTTCCTTTTGGCTTGCCGTAAACAAGCATGCATCAGTTTTTACTGGACGCACGGCCAGCCATGCATCAGTATTTACTGGACGCATGGCCAACCTGAGTGCGCGAACGCTTGCTTAGTGCGCAAACCTTTGTTACAAGTACGCGTACTCTTGCTACAAGTGCGCGATAACATGTTTACCACACGGTGACTCAGCGTACGTAGCGTGCGGCCAGTAAAAATCAACACATAGCTCTCGACCAATCAGATCGCAGGATTCTCGCTACCCATTCTATAATACGTATTATAGAATGGGTAGCGAGAATCCTGCGATCTGATTGGTCGAGAGCTATGTGTTCATTTTTACTGGCCACACGCTGAGTCACAGTGGTAAACATGTTATCGCGCACTTAGCAAGAGTACGCGTACTTGTAACAAAGGTTCGCGCACTAAAGCAAGCGTTCGCGCACTCGGCTTGGCCATGCATCCAGTAAAAACTTATGCATGGCTGGCCATGCATCCAGTAAAAACCGTAAGTACGGGTATGCATGCCCTTTACGGAAAGCCAAAAGGAAATGCATCCAGTAATTTTGTCATCGGGTAACACGATAGAAAACTGGGTTTTGACAAGAAAATTACCCATTCTATAAATCAAATGACGCACATGTCTTTTCGTGCGTCAGTCGGAATATAGTGTGCATGCGGTAACTATGGAATTTAGTCTAAACCCACTCGGCTTCGCCTCGTGGGTTAAGCATTCCATAGTTACCTTATGCACACAATTCCGACTGACGCACTCAGACCTGTGCGTCATTTGTATATTATAAAATGGGTTCAAGAATGTAGCCAATTGGAAGCGCTGAAATGAGTCACGTGTGCGTGCATTATTTTCTTCAGGTAAGCACTAAGAAGAGTCTCTCTTCCACCTCCCTGGCCTGACGTACGTCACAATGTTTTACACTAGCAGTGCGCACTCAATCAGTTGTTACAAGTGCGTCACGCGCTACTATACGCGCTGTCAATCCTGTAAACAACTTCTAGTTCGGGCCGCGGGCTGCCTTTCTTGTGCATAACAGTACGTGGCGTACGTATACTCTTATACGTACGTACAGTACTAGGTGAGTGTGCGGGATTTCCGAGTGCGACGTGCGTAAATGTTTGGGACGAACATCTTCGGACATCTTGACTTTTGAGCGAGTGCTACATGTAGCTGACTGGTATTGACCCACAAAGGTACGTGAATAATGCTGTTAGTTTTCGACCCATTTTATAAAACTAATGATGCACAGGATTATTTCGTGGCGTTAGTGAAGGTGCGGCTCACGGTTGCAAACATGCACTCGGCTGCGCCTCGTGCATGTCGCACCATTGTCAACACTCTCGAGCGCGCCGCACCTTCACTAACACACTCTATCCTGTGCATCATTAGTATAATAGCAGATAATATCTCTGAACAAAATTTACTTTGAATCCGTTTCCAGAATTGTTACTAGGGGCCTATAACACTTTTTATTCATCACCTTTCTACAAGTCTATCGTGAAAGGTGGGCACGATTAATCGGATCACTGATTTTTATTTTTCATTTTTTTTTTTACTTCGTTGAAGCACTGAATGATGATTCTCAATCTCAGTTTGCATGGCTTTTCAAGTCGTCGATGCATACTTCACAATTTCAGTTTCATAGTGAATATAAAAAAATGAGAGTATTTGATTCATACCGGGAAAATCAATACAGGTTTCTTACATGGTATCTGAAAGATTAATAGCTTGCAGGACCAGGCTATTTAAAATAAAAACATCATAAAATGATGCACGTAAAATATTGTGATATACTTTAATGCATCAACGGTATCGATATGAACTCGATTGTATGCATAAACCTTAGAAACCTCCCGTTGTTATGCGTGTGACCTTGAAATAACAAACAAACAAATGCTCTGATTATTTGACCCATGGTCAGGCTCGTCACCTTGTCCCGGGAACAGTTTTCGAGTTGTGGTCGACACTTAATTCGATTACCTGTAAGTGACTAATTCCTGCGGTCGCTGAGGGCGTAGTTCTTAATGTCATTATGTCAACTCGAAAGTCGGAGCGGGTCTGAGGAGATCACCGGCCAATTAACTTGTTTGGAGTGTACCTGCATGCACGGATCGATAGAATGGTGGGGTTGTGACAAGTATCATACAATTACGGGAATTAGGGTTCTAGCGACGGCACGGTGCACGAGCGAGATTCAAAATGTTTCTCCCGTCGAGGTTACAGAAGACGATCTCGACAAAGTCTGTCTATTTTTTACGACAAACACACATACAGATACAGACACACACACACAAGCAAACATAATTATATAGGCCTATAATTTGTTTGTGTTTATATGTATAATGTAAATAGAATTATATATATATATATATATATATATATATATATGACTGTGCATCACAAAACGAACAAAAAGTCGCACACATTAATTTTGCGGGAGGACTGAAAATAAGTGAAATGGGTCAACCTAGCCGATCTTGACTTTTTCTTATTTTCTGAAAGAGCAAGTTTTCTTTTACATTAAACTAAAATTTGGGGTCATAAAACGAGCGGGAAAGTGTGTTTTTTTAGCAGTTTATCTCGAATGTTTTCAGTAGAATAGTGTGATTAGGTGTGTCTAGAGTCCCTTTTTCATTTCTGAAAAACCTTGTACACACTCTTTACTTTCAACTCTAATAACTTTTGAAAGAATAGTGCTACTAATTTGAAAGTTGGCATTGATTATGGACAGAATGTGTTAATGAGGCATGCGTAATTTCAGCTTAATTTGATAATCTCTTCATTGTTGTTAGTCGGGTGGTTTACTTCCTGTTTTTTGTCCCATTCATCGCACAGCAAGCACGGTTTGGTAAAGATCAAGCGCTTGAATAGACACTGTACTTCCGAGTCTCTTTTCTCAGTTCACACTTTTCCTGAGTTTGTGCTTTCTCTCCAATATTAAGATAGGTTAGGAGAGTCTATTTGATTTGAGTTATATATCATTTTAAAGCTTAAAGTCTGCTCGTTCAGAATATGGTCTTAACTAAAGATTCATGTCTGGCGACTTTTTGTTTGTTTTGTGGTGCAGGGTCACACACACACACACACACACACACACACACACACATATATATATATATATATATATATATATATATATATTCATAATGCACATACACGTGCGTATGCTTATATGTTATATTGTAATACATAGTTATACATTAACCCATATATTTCCAACCTTTTTATATTTCTGTAGGCCCGGCTACTTGTCTTGAAATTTACAAAATTGTATCATTGTTCATTGTTTGTTTTTTATTGCATTGTTGTATCATTAGTATATGTGTGAAATGTTGTAATCATGTTTTGGAAATGAAATAAAACGAAACGAAACGAAACGAAATATAAATACGATTACGCTTATATGTAGCATATATATAATGTGTGTGTGTGTGTGTGTGTGTGCGTGCCTGCATGTATGTTTGAATTGTTTTCACAAGTGTCCAACAGCTGATATTCACTGGAATACAATTGGACCGTATATGAACGTATACGAATAATTCCATCACTTATGGCAGTACTAAAATGAAAAGTCCATTAATAGGTCACGGGTTCTGGGTTGGGAATTCACAGACGACTTTCAAATATTGAAACAGTCCTAGTTGATTTTGTCGGTGAATTAAAACTTACAGGGAAGGTACAGAAAAATCAGAAAGAATTTCATTATAAAAAGAGAGACCTAGGGCCTTACATAGCCAAAGGCTAGTTTAAAAAAATGTAAAAACGTGCCCCACATAATACCAAACTTGTTTGCGATTTTAGCGCGCTTCCAATTTCTGTCAATATAGACTTTTCGCTGCTAAGTGCGCGTACCCCACCTGGGTCACAAAGCAAACAAGTTGCTTCAATTCAGGGGGTTTGTTGTCAAATTATCGCTAATTTAGCCCCAACGGAAAATAATATTTAGCGCAGGGGACATTCCGCAGTCTTTTGTGTACAATGCTTGGAAAGCATGGCGGACCGTTTTCACGATGCAAGAAACGAATCGATGGGTGAATATTTTGTCTGTAGCCATGCCTACACCAAACGGGATCAAGAAGTGTTTTTTTTTTTCTTCCCCTGCACACTGTAATGAAGACCAAAACCACAATTCCATTTACATTATTTCATTAATATTGAGCAACCTCTCGCAATTTGATGCACCTGCCAATCCTCCTGATGCTACAAGTCTTCATATTCATGTTATTTTCAAAATTATTAAGATATCTACCTCAAACACTTTTAGGGAAGGTTAGAAAAACAGCCAGCCCACCGATTCCACGATGGAATATTAAATCCATATGATATCGATCAAATGCTGCTACGTTTTGATACATAATGGTATGCCGTCTTCTCCCAAATTAACTCTACCACGGCAAGGCTAGTCAAACAGCGCAATGGAATGAAGAATGTTTCTATGACATATATATGAAGATCGATGACTTGTAAGTTAGTGTTTTTATACCGCTGAAGAGAATATGATATCTAGAATTTTTTGTCAAAAAAAAAAGGCTTGCGCATCTCTTCGCGATTTCGGTAGTAAGACTATGGTTATATTTCATAAGAGTAGTCGCTTTATTCAATATTTATCCACAAGATCCACAACACTGTGGACCCCTATGGAAACCAGCTCTGCTGATCAGGGTGTTCCACCCCATGAAGTGGCAATACATTCTTTCAAATTCAAGAATTCAATTCTACTTTTGAAGAAGTGTATAAAACTTTTTGTATAATATTGATGTTTCCATTGCTCCCCATAGTGTCGTGCTTTCAGTACTGATGTATCTGCGGGGTGAATTCGAACTCGGAATCTCATGTTGTTCGTTGTGAGTTTTACGCACTATGAAGAACGTTCCCCCTGTCATCCAAACTGACCTCATCGACTGTATACTCGGTTGTCTATAGATCGTCCTCTCTTTTTTCACAAAGTAACTTGATTCCAAGGTGGGTACATTTTCTTGGATCATCAACCTTCTTACCTGGAGGCATCTTGAACATCCTGCCGAATCAGCGATTTCGTCGTCATCAAACCAGGGCGGCATATTCATGATACTGATGACAGACAAAAGTCTCCTACGAAGAGCATTCCATTATGGCAGAAAAACACTCTATAAGACCGCATTTAGAGTCAAAGGCAATACGAGTAATGTTGCTGAATATGAACGGAATTGCCCCCAGTTAACAACAAAAGTATTATTCTCTACGTGATGGTCCACTGAACTGAAAGGCGGGAATAAATGTCTGTGTTTTGCTGTTTGAAAATATTCGAAGAACAGACTTATTCTTGAAATGAATATTGATGTTGTTCTGCTCAGTTTACGATTGACTGGTTCGGTAATCAACAAATTCCTACTAGGACAACCAGAAAAGCGAAGACAGCTGGGCTCCTTATTCCTCCAATATTTCGATTTGTCTAAAATTGCAGCGGCTCATCCCGGTACTTTAGTCCTCACGATCCCATCAAAATGGAGAACTATCGTGACTATGTGGTAGAAATTGTCGGGATTACATATGTAAAAAAAGTGAAATTTATTGCAACTAACCTTCTAACCGGTCTTTAGGCTCCTCACTTGGCATGCACTATTGAATAAAGCATAGGAAGAGTAAGAGATTATGTTAAGATTTGGCCATTTTCAGCCATTAACGACATACTGTAAACCCGATATATTCGCGGCATGAAAATTTCGCGAATTTGAGCCGACGGCCTCTCTCGCAGCATGAAATTTTCGCAAATTGCCACTGGCATCCAACGCATATTGTGCAGGCAAGAACTTTCGCGTGCATTTTAATATCTCGAATGTTGGCGAAATTAACGAAATTTAAATGCATGTGAATATTCCTCGTTTTACGGTAATCACCCTTTAACCCTCTTTGACCATTTGTGTACTTTCAGTGCCGATTAGCACAGAAAACCCTATAATGTTTTACACGTCATCCAGAGTCCCTCACACAGAATGGATTAACTGATTAATGTAAACTTAAAATTTAGATCTACTACAATTTTTATCAACATCGAAACATCTAAAACCTCTTGTCATGTCAGCATTTTCTTCACAGTCTGATTATGAACGAATTTCGGAAATTTGATTTTATGAATTTGAGAGTTGTTTTTGATGGTGACATTATTTTTCTTTCTTTCTTTCAAATAAAAACAAATATAAGTAGGGTCTACTAATGCTACGTAGTCTGTTTCTGGGCACGAACTCGCCAAAGAGTGAAAACCTGACATTACAAGGGTGGTCATATGGAAAGAAAGAAAGAAAGAAACAAACAAACAATCAGTGGAACTTACGTAAAATGATTGGATCCACTCCTTGTAAGGTCGTTTTTCGATATTACGTTTCAAATTTGGTTATAGAAGCTCGGAAATACGAGACTGAATTATGCTCATTGAGTGATCCTCACATGTGATTCACGTAATTCTTCCAACATTTTCTCGAATGTTTTCTGTTTCTTTTCCCCCTCTTTTCTCTTTTACCTTTATTTAGCCTCAAAATGTTTCAAGCGCCATTTCAAATCAGTTTCCAATTTGCTCGCGTACCCTATTACCACGCCCCATTGGAAACTTGCTGGTGTCAGTTTAATAGCGACCCATCCAGCGTGACGAAGGTCAAGTTAATCTCGTAACGCAGCGACCTCGCCCGGTTTAATAAGCACCAGCATGGCGTACCGTATGGTGCAGAGCTCGTAACTGCATCGCACGGGTTGCGGCCATGAAAACACATCCGCTCGCCTATCGAATAAATGCGGAAACGCAATTACAATACTTGAAGTGCAATGTATGAGGGCACAGATCACGGGGAATAAAGCATCCGTTTACTTGACTGTACGAAAATAAGGGTATAAATTCGCTAACGTGATGTTTCCAGTACTTTCCTCGCTTGTTGGCATAACCATGTTGAGGGATAATGACTTCAGCAGTTTCTGTGCTTTGTTAGTCAGTCAGAATTGCAAAGCCTTCAAAACGTAGTGGTTGCTTTCCCAATTAAAAAATGTTGAGGATTCGAACGGAAGATTACATAAACATGATGAATCCAAGATAGAATAGTCCAGATAAACAGAATATGAGGAAAGCAAAAAGAGAGAGAGGGTGGGGGAGGGAGATCACGAGTAACTGTATCTATGGGCAACCATGAGACTTTTCCTGTTTGAAAAGTTTGGCGGGAGACACAGAAAATTGCAGTTATAGGAGGCTGCGTCGACTAATAACTTAATGGCATAACTTGATCGTGTCGGAAGGCGGCGCCCATATCCTGATGGATTAGAGTAGGTCTAATTACATCACAGGTATCTACTGCATATCATTGCAGTGAACGAACTCAGTGGAAAGTTCAGGCGTTTCGCACACTCATTCCTAGAAAGCGAGGAAACCAGAGGAATGAGACCACATTATAATAAGCACCAGTCATCTTAATTCCAGTTATTAGTAAATGTTTCACTCTTATGTAAATCATCAAAGACAATTGATGTCAAACATAATGTTACCATCGTGACAAGATTATTAACGTCATGAATGGTTATAAGTACAGTGGTGTGGGAAAGATGTGACTGATGTGACAAAACTGCGCACATGAGTTACAACATGTCTGGCATAAGCCTGTCGAATATGATGCCAGTCGATTTTAGTTAGTTTGGACGCATCTCTACTCGCTTGTGAAAGAGAACATTGTTTGAAAATAAAACATGGAAGAAAAATAAACTTGCTTGGTAGGAACTTGTCATTTTGAGCAATATACTTCGGTGAATTCTCATGGAAACCAAGTAGAAGGAGAGACTTATGACCTTTCTGCGCGAGTAGATATGGGGTCCTCTGGGCATCATAAAATATCATAGTTGCCATTGTAACGTGAATATGACGTCTGGTTCTCCTCATTTTCCTCATCTTAGATATTGTTAACGTTGTGAACTTTCCTGAATTTTCATGGAGACTTTGGCTCCGTCCATCTCGGAAGATGTAAAAGAAGTTACTTTTATAAATAAGTCTTGAATACGAAAAAAAAAAAAGAAGACTTTTCCGTCAAGACCAAGCATAATCAATGGTAAAGCATGATAAACAAGAACAAAAACATCAAAAGCAATAAAGCAAACAACATCAAAAACACACCATTCATGGACACACAATTCAATACAGGACAACGACGACTTGCGGGGTGTACTGCAGCAGTTAGAAAAATGAATATACACAAATCAGGAAATGGAAATTCGTAGTGTATCTTCGTTTATATTACTATTCAACAAAATAGTTGTACGTGTATCTATATCACGAAATAATCGAAAAGAAAGGTTATTGATAAAAAATAGAGTAGCGGAATAACAAACTAATTAAAAGAATGGAAGTGACGAGAAAGAAAGAAAATGTTATATTCATGATATATTCAGAGAAAAGAGGTGAGGATACGACAACATAGAAACACGAAGAACAAGACAAAGATGGAGCAGGATGTAATGGAGGAGAAGAAACGGCGAAGTTACGCGATGCTTCGAATACCAAACGATAAACAAAGTATGTTGATACTTAAGTTAGGCCTATGCCTATCAAGAGCTGTACTAAACTATGCCCGAAAAATCAACGTTGTCTACCATTTTTAGTTTTAAACTGCTGACATTTCGATAGAAATCTTCTCACCGCCACTAGCTGAGTTTATTGCGATGCAATTTGTATTTTACCTTCGAGTTACAACTTCAAGTTACGGCTACAATGCCAACAGATTTATTCAGTTTATAATAGTTTACGATAACTTGAGTTACCCGGGAGAAATCAACCTCTTGTGATATCAAACAACTTTCCGCTGAAAGAGTTTTGAGAAATATGTTGAATGCCGAAAGAATTTTGATCATCCGAATTAAAGACAGATTGGTCACCTTGGAAAAAGTTTCCGTGGTCATCGTAGCACATGTATTTCCCGCCAGTCGCTTAATCCGTAAAATTTTCCTTGTCAACCTTCAATCTAAGGACGTGATTTTCATTTTCTTCATAACTTAACCAATGATATATCATTTATCTTATTTCAAACAACCTTTAGGACAAAGACGTTGATTCCCCTTCAAGGTGTGGCATACATGGGAACAAGCTATACAACAGATAATGCATGATACACACATCCCACATCGTTGAGAGTTGGCGTAATGTACGACGCAAAGGACCTACGCGAGATAATGTTCACGCCTGCGTATCTTCTGCATTCTTGACCAATCGTGATCGTTATAGTCAACGCTTTGCTAGCTGATGATCTTCAATCAACTTTGATGGAAAAAAAAATATTAATATTGTTCTTTTTTGTTCAGGTCAATGCCCCTATAAGTATTGTCACTTTCTGCCAGCTGTTGGATTGAGGTGACCATTTTATGTGCATGGCAATTTCAATAATATACTTTTTCTTTCCGTAGTAATGACCTCTAGGTGATCATGTGAATACTTTTTGTTGACGTCGTTATCTTCAATGTTCCAGTGGGTTTGAGCGGCTGGATTGGGGGTGCCTACAGCGCGTTTTCTCGTCGTCAGTCACAAACTTTAACCAACGGTTTAATGTGCCAATATCCGACCAAAGAGGACGTCCCGTCACGCCCCAAAGGTGAGCGGAGGGAACCGTGCAGTTCTCTTTGTTTTCGGGAATTCCTGCTCAGACACCCAAAAGCCTCTTACGACCACCGAGAGAGCGGGTGTGCTACCCAAGTAGGACCCCGGGAATTACCTGGTTTTTGAGAAGAACTGCTAATTAATGCGTCGGAAGTGCAGTATCCGCCTCTTAAACATTTATTAGCTGGTGCGTTGCCACATTTTTTCTAACCTATAGCCATAGATAATCACCCACAAAATATGAAACAAAAACAATACAATACGTAGACAAAACGTTACACAAACAGAAACAAGAACACACATGATTAGGTACACGTACGTATGAAAAAAAAATCCACAAATAGACAAAAAAGAGATGACCTTCATACAAGTATATATAAACGCTGAAGCATCGAAATTAAAAAGAATCGTTCTATAAAAACTCACCGTAAAGGTCCCTTCTAGTACAATTGATAAAAATGATTTGCATCATATTGTGAACTAGAACTGTGACTTTTATTCAGACACAAACAAAAATTGAGTGATAATGCGTTATATTCAAATCACTGCTGGAATAGATGTGTATACCACAACAAATTCAAATGGTTATTTACTTTCTTGATTCTGAAGTGTTACTTCTTTATCTCCCCGACAAATACTAAGTAACTTGATGATGCGTTATGACTTTAGTGAATGAAAGAAAATCATTCAAGGGCAAGGTATCAAACACGAAATTCAGGGTTAAAGTCAGATGCAAAAACACATGATTTGTGAAAGCATGGTTTTTCCCGCGTTGTGCCCACTATGGAGTTGAGATTAGCCCCAGTCCAGGCTTTAACGTCCAAGTCACACTGCTGCATTATAACAAGGCGTGGTTTCGATGTAAATGCTGTCTTCTTTATAAAGTATTGTAACATGGTTGCAGATTTTAAAAGGACAATGATTTATATCAAGCATTCTTGCTAATCCTAGAAAAGAGAGGAACATTTTGTTACATCAGATGACCATTTTGTCTTTGTTTTCATTTGTAAGTGCATCTCGACATCAAAGAAGACTGCTAGTAACCTACGAAATTGCCGATAGCATCTCCAAAATAGAATACGATAATGCTTTATGCTGAAGACGAAACGCCCCTGTGTGGAAAGATGTAATTATTCAAGGTATCAATTCCTCATTTCAAATTATATCTAATCTCCAGGAATTTCCCAATTCGGTCTATACTAGGCGACTTCTGTGCTGGGCGCGCAGCCAACGGGTCCGGAGTTGAAATGTTTTCATTGATGTGACAATCAAATGCCCAATTAAACGTTCAAGGATTACAATCGTCAATCATAATGAATGTCAATTACGGGGGCTTAGACTCAGGAATATGGAGATTATTAACTCTGACATAATTCTGTGAATCTATGACGGTTGCGTGTTGTCATTTGAAGGGGCACCCGTCCTACGGAGATAGACACATCAGGTCATCACATATTGGGAGTGATATGTCATGAACTTGTCAATCGGCTACATGACAGAAATCGAGCATGAAAATCCACAAACAGGTTATTGAGCGATGGCAGATACGGGATGTAGAAAAGCTAGAAAAATACCAATCATTTCGTACAGGCATGCTGATACTTTCAGAAAGCGAAAAAATGACAAGTATTCTATACAACGAAGGCAAAACGGGATGTTTTCACTACGCAATTACGACTTAAAATTGTTTAATTGTCATTCTTACAAACATTCCATTTCAAACTGTACAGCATTTAATATGTATTTACAACAAATGCTGTATAAGTTTGTATATTATTTGCCTTAAATTGTAACTACCCCTTCTACAATTAAAAAAAAATGGTAAGATCTACCCAAAATTTGAATATCGTATAATTATGATTTTCAGACAAGAAAATAGATGAATGAAAAAAAAAAATGCTAATTAAAGCTGCGTGGGCAATCATGAACGAAATCCAATAACTACTGCCTCACTGATAACCTACTGACACAATTCTTACGTAAACCTTGAGACTCACTTGTACGCAAGGATTTATCAATGCAAGATGTTAAAGTGATATTCCTCAAAGATTAAAATCAAGCGATCAAAGAGGTGAAATTTTCTACAAAATTTGGCTAATACCATACAAGGTATCAATCATTAAAGCTGGCTTGAGCATGATTTGGAATCACACATTAGCGGTATGCAGTAATACAGTGATTGCTAACATCTAAAGATAAGGTATACTCTAAAGGTTAAAGAAGAACAGAAACTGTAAGGTTAATTCTCTCATCATGCTCATTGAAAAAAAAAAAAAAACGACAAGGTCATGGTAGATGGAGGTACCTAAAATGTTGCGGAAACATTGGTAATTGAACTTCTCTATCAAGGGTCTCACGATTTCTTCTTCTTTTTTTCAGCGTATGTGTAAGTGCCCTGCTGTTTTTCGTGCTTACTTTTTTTTTCGTAACAGTAGTGCCGTTCATATTGCCTCTCTTTGACGAAATATCGGATTTCGTGAGCTTCGTGTGAGGCGATAGTACGTCAAGGACTGTTACCGGTTTACGACTCAAGTTCGTCATGTTCGCCGAGAATTGATTTACCGTCTCCGACGATGTGACAAGAGGAATATCGTTAATTCCCGGTCAAAGTAAATGATGGATGGTGACTACATTCTACGCGGAAGACGATGACGGCGGGTGGGAAATCTATGATCAAAACAAAGTTTAGAGGTCGCGAAGTTTCGACAGCCGTGGGAGAAAGATGACATTCTGATTCTTGGAGGACAGTGCGATGGGGATATCTGCCGTCGAATAACATGCAGTGTAGTTTTAGCGGCATAACATAATTCGATACGAAAACCAATGATAACAGTGTGCCAGCTACACTTCAGTTTATCACTGTAATCCGCGGCATTAATTACCGACTGTGATGTAGGTATTGGCATTTTATGTTTGCGTGTGTATGAAATAAAATCTGCAACAGTAACCCTCCATGTTTCATGGCCGCAGGCGATTTATATTTTTCATCATCCTCGTCCAGTCTAGTCCACGTCTAGTCCAAACTCGGGTATAGAGCGTGTTTAGAGTCTCGTTGGCCCATTCGTTTTTCATTGAATTGCTCTGTTTTTTTCTTTAACATGTTAATCGTGGTAGTAACATTAGATTTATGCAAAGGATTGTAATTATTTTATTGTCTTGAAAAATAAATATATTTTGAATTGAGTTTTTTTTTTTTTCCTTTTTAAAAATCAATACGCACGTGAAAGATGTTTGTTTCAACGCGCCACAATACTTTTGCCTTGGCCTGGGTTAAAGTTACAAAATAACACCAAGCAAGCAAGGAAGTTATCGAACACTTTACTAATTTTCTTCAAACTTCACCGGATCCGCCATCGGGGCTGCATAGAGCCTGTGGTTTTTAAATAGCCAGGGACCTCAAGACGTACTGAGCATTCCTTCCATGCCCTCAAAATATAGTTTTACTGATGTTTACGCAGTCGTGGAAGCAGCTGAAGACTGGCCGACTGTAATGCCACCCATCATATTAAATGATGTAGATGTACTTCAACTTTAAGAAATGTCAACGGACATTGCACGGATCTGACAAGTGGCTGCAGAAAAAAAAAAAAAAAAAAAAAACCAGAACGCGTTCCCAGGCGTGGTATTTCACAGCAGTCACTGGACTTTTTCTCGTCTGTTTAGATCTACAGCGTCCGATCTTGCATATTTAGTTGTATACCAGTTCACGTTTAACTCATCATCGCCGGGCTTCATGTACAGATGTATGGCAATCAGGACTCAGGCCTACCCAATATGCTACATTCAGTTCTCGTATTACTAAATCAATTCCAGATCTCGTAGTTGGATCTTCTAGAAGTCAATACCTGAATTTTTTTTTTTTTTTTTTTTTTTGTCGCTGCATACCCTGGTGGCTTTGATGTGTACAGATTTGTATAGAATGAGTTTGTGTATATTTAATCTGTGTTTGTTAATTGGTTGATTTTCGCTCTAGTGTATCTTATTCACGGTAATCACTAATACTGGCAAGTTTCATTTTCACCGCATTTTAGAGTTATGTAATCAGCGCATTCATATATAGCGTGAAAGGAAGGCTTATTGAAGTTATTGAATATTTCAAAATATCAAAGTTTATGAGAATTGCCTATAGAACGGTCAATCCAAAAACGTGGTCAACTACGCCACCAGGACCTAAATGCGCTAGTCGTATGTATTTGTAAATGTCAAGACACTTATATGACAACACTATTAATTCAGACAGGCCTACTTGTGCGCCAGGGGGGAGTGACTTCACACTTCCCCAGTCAGTCCCACTTCAGCAGCAAAGATCATTCGCAGCATGAGATATCTTTCCCTGGCTAGTCATCAAATTCCCCGGTGAATTTGTCATAGAAGTCAAGGTAAGGAAACGAGATCAAATTACCATTGCAACGATGGATCTAATCATCAGCTTATCGAGGTGAACGGTTCTTACCTGCCTTGGACGCCCTTTTCCGTCGGGATCGCTGTAAAACAAACTCATTTGCTAACTCATTTCTGATGGGAGGTTATTTTTGTGTGTCGAGCTTTCATTTCAGCAAGGTACCTTCTTGATTTCGATGTTGACGAGGGACGGCTCGCTATATACCTCGTAGCGCAGAGGTCCCGTCATCACCTCGGAAAGGTATTTTGAATGGTCTTTCCTCATCTCGGTCTACATGGATGCTTAATTTCTACTTTGAAGTTAGTTCTTCTCCGATCGCAGTCTTTAAACGTACCCGGGGGATCAGTTGAGTGCGCATGTATGTGCGTGTATCATTTACGTATGTGTACGTATAAAGTCATGCGATGTCTGTCCAAAATAGGGAATGAGAGCTTACAACCAAATGTACGGATTTGCTTCCAAAAAGCCAGTTAGATACAGGTATATTCGTATTGTTTCGCAACACCTCTATGTCTATGCGTGGACCAGACCCTTTTAGGTGTATTTAGATTGACTATTAAAGCGGATATTTAATTTCCATCATGCATAAAAAAGAAAAAAAAAGTTAGAGAACATTTTTCTATAGTGTAAACGTAGCTGATAGGTATTTCTGACAGTTACAGTTCATTATTCCATAAGCTTGTTAATCCGAAAATGAAATAATGTTCGTCATTCCAAAGGTTTGTGGCCGACGGTAAGTTAATTGAAAAAAATGACATAAGGTTCGTTATGTCGAAGATACGTTAATCCGAAAATGAAATAAGGTTCCATATTCCGAAGGTTCGTAGTACGCACCTTCCTTTCGTTTTCGGAATAACGAACCGTATTTCATTTTCAGACAAACAAACCTTCAGAATAACGCAACTTATTTAATTTTCGGATTAACAAACCTTTGGAATTACGAACCTTATGTAATTTTCGGATTAACGAACCTTCGGAATATTACAAACATCACCCTTTCTGACACCAGCGGTACTACTGCCACACCGGCGTGGTAAGTTGACCAAAAGAAGTCAGGGAAAGTCAGAATCCTTCTTTTCCTCGTGATGTTACTTTATCGCGTTGTTCTTTAAGATTCAAAAACGCACTTTCAAAAAACGAATATGGATTAATTATTGATTTTACTGCTGTTCAAAGAGAAAAGTAACCGAATAAGGAGGCTAAGAATTCACAAACACTATCTGAATTACCTGCAAGTCTACACAGTATCAACCTCGCAACTTTTCCCAGGAGTATCCTGTAACAGACTTAATACAAGTCATACAAATCTTGTAATGCTAGACTTGGATTTGTAAGGAATATACTTCCTTAATCAAAACGCTTGAAGGTTTGTGTAAAAAAAGCGTTGAACTAGTGATAAAATCGAGATGGAAAGTGCTATTGAATATCAGGGCATTGGTGTAGCGTGTCACATTGTGTCACACTTTTTGAATGTGCACTTTCGATTGATATGTATTGTTCAATCATTTCATTTTTGCACGTTATGGTGTTTTTAAGACGACAGAAACATTACACTTTTACAGATTTCTGATATTGTATTCTTGTCACATCTCATCATATGCCCATTTGTTTGAAATAAAACACGTGTCTTCATGACACAGTTATTTTTTTTGCATTTTAAGATGAGACTTCACGTTTAATTCCATCACGGACATCGTAAATCCCATCTATGTTATCTAATTTTCAAAGCTATCACTATTTTTAAACAAAATGATTTTGCAGTCAATGATAAAATTTCATTCAGTAATGAATGATATGCATCGTTACAAAAGATCACAATTCACACATTAATGTTTTATCATTACGGGCGTGCATATTGAAATCATAACTTGAAAGACGAAACATCTTACCTATGCTTGACCATGTTTAATGTCATAAACACTTTCAAACAAAACCCAACACGTCGAAAATGAAAATACAGATGTAAACACGTGCACAAAGTCCCTGAAGTTTGTTTGCTTGTTGCTTGCTTGCTTGCTTTGTAATTTTCATTAGGTTGGCTGAACGCTGGCTCCAAGAATTAAGGACTCGCACATCAGATAGAAACTCGACAGTGATGACATCCCTGCTAACCGGCAACCAAAACGAATCGAGGACCAATAACCCTAACGTTGCCCTTTCCATATCGGACAGTGCCCTTTTGGCGTCTTCCTTTACCTTTTCACTGCAGCACAGCTTTACATGAAGGTTAAAAATTGCCAAATCCGCCTCACGAATATGGTCTCGTTCCCTATTTTCTTCCTATGCGCAAAATAGAAGCAATTTGTTGGCGAGATAGGGCGAGATCGTCCCGAGTGACGTCAACTAGAACATAAATAGTTATTCTCTCGGCAGTTGTAAAATGATTTTGATTATTGGAATGGCTACGTGGTTTTCGACTTGATGAGAGCAAATTGGCGTGGAGGAAATTATATACTCTATAGCCGCTCTGCAGAATATTGTTGTGAAAAAACGGACGCGGAAATTGGACCTTGTGTGAAACTCCACAAATTGCAGACTGTAGATGTATACGACCAGCTTTATCCAACGAGAAAACAGACAACAACAAAAGCAAACAACTTCGCAGCATCAGCAACAAAAGAAACAATGGCAATATTTCGAGCCAAGTTCATCGATTTCGCAGGGTTTCACCGAAGATGAACGAGGGGAAAGCGATAAACGTTGGAAAAGTGAGCGCAATATCGCGACACTTCCACTTGGTAGTCAGGTATGGTCGCATCTTACAGCTTGAATAATGGATGCATTTTACGCAAATAAGAAGTCAAAAGGTTAGAGTAATTGCGGTAAGATTAGCATGTATGCCCAATCCATTCTCAAAACATCTAGAATAATTATGATACACCATGACTATGAATCCCCTTTGCCACAATTATCTATCTTGCTCTCCAGTATACTCTCGTTCCATGTCTTTATGAAAGTGACGTCATCCTTCACTATAACTGTAGACGGTTTAGTCTGGAAACATTTTTATTGTAATTATTGTTCACATTTTGTGTATTTAACAATACTTAACATCGATAATACGGATTCAAATTTTTACAGTGGTTGTTTCTATCCCTCACATTTTAGAATTACTTTAAAGCACTAACGCTGGGTTTTGTTTCATCTGCAAATTCAAATTTTTACAGTGGTTGTTTCTATCCCTCACATTTTAGAATTACTTTAAAGCACTAACGCTGGGTTTTGTTTCATCTGCAAATGGTAAATTATGATAGTCAATAATAGAACATAATGATTTAAATTCATTGATGTATGTACATAATTATAATTCAAAGCCAACGTCCTTGGTGTTTCTGCAACCGCAAATGTAACATCCTTCAATCACATCTTTCAACTTCAGAATGCAGGTCTAACGTCTAACAGGAAACCAAACACTATAGTGCACATGATTGAAAGTAAACTGGGAACATTTTTTCGTGGAATTGGAATTGACAGAATACTGTCGTCAGCGGAAATTGAGACAATGTTACAGAGTCACATTTTGTGCCCTCCCACTCTTGACTATTACTCACCCGCATGAAAATATCTCGGCAACACGGAAACATAACGGGATATCATTCATTTCATTTTAGTCAAACATAATAATATTGATTCATGTCACGGCAAATGAGAACAGCTAATGGCAGGGTCAAGGTACTTTTGATCTTGATGTTTATATTGATTGTGAAACTCGAAGTCGGTATGGATGGAGAGATCGTGGGCCAAGCACGCTGAAAGACGTTGCGTGGTCCGGAGCCTTATGTTCTCTCTAGAAAATGAGTTCTTGATGTGGTTGTTGATGTTTTTTGAGAAGCTACATAGTTGTTGTTAAGCATTTCTTTTTCTCATAAATTTCGACATACACAGATGGAAAGTGACGAAATTAGTCAACTTTTTAAAAAGCTGAATTTGATCGATAATGTTTTTCAAAAACTTTTACAAAATTGTAGTCAGTTCGGTATGAGAGTCTGAAACCCGTATAATAAACACTGGTGAAGGTTTCATCGGACCTACTAGATTTCCGTATGCAGGTATAGTTTAGATTTCTTTTAAATCTCATGATACTATCATATCCATGAAGAATTTCGGAATCAGATAAGGGTTGTGTTAATCAGTAATGAGGAAGTCCGGCGGTGAAGATCTTTTTGCTTGTTTGAACCCATTCAAAATACTTTGTTATATACATTCCAGACCCGAATGTTGATGCATGGAATGTATTAACAAAATATTTCAGTGCACACCGGATTGGAGAGGAATAAATAGAGACGACGCAAAGTTACTTAGTCTGTATGGTGAGATATGATTTTATTTCACCTGCAGCTTCGGACGATCATATACCGTGCAGCAGCTTATCTCTCTGAAGAAAAGTGCAACTCACTCTGTACGGCTAAAGAAATTATCAACAGGCTGACTCACTTATAGTACCAGAAACATTTCAATTCTATCGTATATATCTAATGAAGAAGCTATCATAATGTCCATTACACAGATTCAGTACCATCGATATAAACGAACGGAAAACGTCGAAACCGAAACGGTATCAAAAGAATAACACTTTGAATCACACGTTTCAAAGAATTTAAAAGAACAGTTCAGAATTACTAAGTGTTTTCTAAATAATGAATATCATTGTTCTCATACAAAGATACAAAATGACCCACAGCCATAGATTTTACCAACGGCCACCTGTTTTTGTTCCACGATTAACTTGTTGTGTCCATTACTGAAAACCCTTAGACCAACACATCAGAGAAGGATTACCCTGAAACAAACAATCTATATAGTTACCAGCAAAAGCCGTCTTGTCTGGCAATGTCTGGCACAAGCACAAGCGTTTCCTCTGTAATTTTTCACAATGTTTTCCTAACAAAGTTAGTGTTTGCCTTTGTGTCATATTTCATTTCGGGGGAAAAAAGAAATCGTTAATATGTTTGCCTTGACCTGTTCGGATTCAGCTATACTTGACTGATTTGCGGTCTGATTTTAAGGATGTTTTCGTCGAGAAAGAATGTAGTACTAGGTGTTTCAAAAAACATTTCCCACTTTTGATCATTAATAGCTCAAAAACTATTCATCCGATAAAACTGTCATTGATATAAATGATAGCTGAATAGTGTACAATTTGGTTAGAGGTAATTTGAATGTGAAAGCATAAATCAGTTTCATTAAATCTAAGATTGATTTTGAAGTAAGGTTTCAGATTTTGGTCAATTTTTAACCCTCTGTACAAAAATTGAACCTTACACACGAACCAGTGATGTGTATGTGAGTGTGTGCTGACAATGGCCCTTAACAATGGATATGCCTTAACCACCTGCTGACTAGGCGTCAGTCTCGTGCTCCCTGGCGCATGAATGCTTAATCAATAATTCATGTGGATTGCCATGGGCACTGCTAGTCTGGATTCATGCACGGTAAAGGGTTAACTGCATGCACATGGAAAAGCACACGTTTCCATGTGCTTGCAAACACCACATTCCATTCCAGCTGGCAATCATTTTCAATTTTTGCTTCACATATCACTAAATTTGGGATATAAATAAGTATAAATGATCTAAAGTTCCTCGTTTTAATACAACTGTCTACTAATTAGATAGTCTAACAAATTTTTCGCTTTTTGATAAAATTAAAAAGAAATCATTTTTGGTTAAGAGTTCAGCAGCATTTATCATTGGGGCGATATGTTTCACAGTAGATTTATTTAAGGCTCCATTTACACAAGTGTATACTCTAATTGATTTTCTTGGCTTCCTGTCACCATGTTTACGATAGAACAGAAGGTAGTCATTGTAATTTCGTTTTTCAGAAGTAGGGAGAGCACTGTCGAGACCCAACGAAAGTATCGGCAGGCGTTCGACTTTACACAGATACTGCCAGAGGCTGAATAAAGACTAGTTGTGATAGTGGAATTTCTCATGAATAAATAATGAAGCATTCAAACCCTAACCATTGTTTAGGACCATTGTCAGGGTGTTAACCACACACTCCCATACACACCCATTGACCCCTGTGCAAAGTGAAATTTTGTACAGAGGGTTGAAAATAAAGCAAAATCTGGAACCTTACAGTGAAATTAATCATGGATTTCATGAAACTGATTTATGTTTTCATATTCAAACCACCTCTAACCAAATTGTACACTATTCAGCTATTACTCATAAGAATGACAGTGTTATCTGATATATATCTTATGAATTATTAAGAATCAAAAGTGGGAAATGTTTTTTGAAACACCTAGTACAATAGTCTTGGATTGTTGAAACAAATCACCCTTTGTTAACATTATCCTTGACAGTCTTTGCCAACAATATTCAAAACAGGAACTAACCCTTATCATGCAAAGACATAGGTATACACACATTCATACACGCTTATTCTAAACACGTTTTCGGTCTTAATTTCTAAATGTATATTAACCTGAAATTTATTACGTACTTGTCCGAGGTTGCAGAGGAAACGAAACTGGCAAAAGCTATGCTTAATTCCACAGGTTGTCTATGAGCTCGTTAATTAATTGCTTGAATTGATTAAAGTTAATTACGTTAAAAGGTTCCGCAAAAAAAGTAAGCGTGAACGTAGGCTACCTCCCACGAGAGTCTGCGTAGAACACGACTATTATCATTTCTTTTCTTTTTTTCAGATAAAAAAAAATAACAAAAACTAGGCGGTGCGCCCTGTCCTGTAAGCAGGGCTCGATATTAGTGGTGGCCCGGTGGCCCGGGGTCATTAAAAATTGATGTCGGACCGCCGTTTTGGTGTCTCGATCAGGCACCTTAAATTCAAATTAATGAAATGTTATCATATTTCATTTTATTTTGAGCCATTTACATTTCTTTTTCGGGCAACTAAAATTTAAAATTCAAAAAGTTCATTGGTCCGACAGGGGCACCAGAGGAAGATGTAAGTGTCCACCCCCATAAGGTAATGATCAATTCGCTTTTCGTCGCATGTCCGGCAGAAGGGCTCAATTAGTAGTCTCCAGAGAATGCAAAATTTAGAACCCTGACTTAGAAAGTTTTACAGCATGCAAACCTTAGAGCCCTTCTGCCGGGCAGACAACGTTTTTAGATCACAGTCAGTGAAAGTTTAAATTCCGTAGCACTGGTTCACACCTAGCCACATTGAGGAGATCGTACGGAATGTTTGGTCTAGTTGTGTTCTGGGTCTGCGGGCCAAATGTTTCAAGTAGGCTACTTCGACTTTGACTGTACATCTTCGGGTGCTGTTCGTTATTCCGAAGGTTCGTTGATCCGAAACACGCAAATTCCCTATACCTACAGGTTCGTTAATCCGAAAATGAAAAAGGGTTCGTTAATCCGAACATTTGTGGCGTTATTCCGAAGGTTCGTTGATCCGAAAATAAAATAGGTTTCGCTATTCCGAAGGCCCGTTATTCCGAAAATGACCTAGGGCTCGTAATTCCGAAGTTTCGTTAATCCGAAAATGAAATAAATTATAGTTCGATATTCCGAAGGTTCGTTAATCCGAAAATAAAATAAGGCTCGCTATTTCGAAGATTCGTTATTCCGAAGGTTCGCTGATCCGAAAATAAAATAGGGTCCGTTATTCCGAAGGTTCGTTAATCCGAATATATAATAAGGTTCGTTATTCCGAAGGTTCGTTCATCCGAAAATATGATAAGGTTCGTTATTCAGAAGGTTCGTTGATCCGAAAATGAAATAGGGTCCGTTGTACCGAAGGTTCGTTAATCCGAAAACGAAATAAGGCTCGTTGATCCGAAAATGAAATGAGGTTCGTAATTCCCAAAATGAAATAAACTCACTGTAATGACAAATACGTTGTCGTAATAAAAAAACTGCTTGAATATTACGCAATGAAAATTCGATATTGTCTCTGGGGAGGATGATACACGTGTACGTAATATTAATTTCAGGTAAAGCACGTCGTGTTGCGTGAAGAAGTGGCGTATCACAGATCAAGAATCTTGATTTTAATTCAATCTGAACAATTATTTACCTGAGCGATTGGATTTAGAGCGTAGGAGACTGTGTGATTTTTCTATAGCCTTTTTTTTTAGACATCCTCACATTTTAAATGATAATAACAGTAACGAATACTGTAGTCGGGATCTTCGACATGAAGCGGCTCCGTGTAAATATGATCTCACAACGTCCACCTTCATAATGGTTATTTTCAGCACTCGGTATCATATTTATTATGTATGATAACGACCAATATAACCGCCAACATCTATACGTATATGTTTGTTTGTTTGTTTGTTTTTTAATCAATTGTACCAATATCCAATGACGGGGAGTGTTTTGTTTTTGTAAGCTGCTTGCAGATAGTTCCCTTTTTATTTTGTGTCCGTATGTATGTGTGTGGGGGTGTCTATCGATCAGCTGGGCTATTAGTGTCTTATAAAGAGATTTATTTCATACAGGCGAGGTATTCTAAAGGAATATAATGATTTTGGTTGAGATGGGAGATTCAAATTTTAACTTTTTGCATGATAATTAGAAATCCCCTGTGAAATTTAAAAAGGATACAATTCTAAAATAAATTCAAAGTGTATTGTATCGAAATCGGTTTAAATGGCCGAGATATCCAAAAACAAAGTACAACATTTGGCCAAACAAAAGGTGGGTCCAACGTTTTATTAGGATCCCTTTGTTTTGAATACCTCAGCCATTTCAAACCAATCTTACGTGCTCTTTCATATTTCATAAGAAGTTTCTCATTATCTCACAAAAAAAGTTGGAAACCTGACGCCCCATCTTAGCCAATACTATACCATCCCTTTAATTTTGAATGCCATCCCTTTATTTAAGATGGTGACCGCGGTCCCCCCCCCCCCAAAAAAAAAAAGAAGAGATCATGTTTAAAGAAAGTGAAATGCATGTAAACTGACAACTCTTTTTTTTTCACTTCTAATAATGGGTACCGTAACTTGAATATCCAAGCAGTACACCTAAATATGTGTCCAAAATCGGGTTTTACACCAAAATGTCATGGCAAAGGCTATCATAATGGAGTGTAAAACCCAATTTTCGTAACTTTACGAGAGCTAGAAATGATACAAAGCACTGGCTTATATTTTGTCAGTTACCATAGCGACATGAATTCCATGTGTTGCCATGTCACACAAAAAAGTGGAAAACTGCATTTAACTTCTCATAGAATTCATGCAAAAATTATTTCTTACCTAGTGACTGATCGGTAGGACAAGTTCGATTACATTCCACTCTTCACAGTGAAGCTTATTAAAAGAGATGTTACATTTGAAATCTGCTTGTTGAGTATATTTCATTGTTTATTTGTTCAAAAGCCTTAATTTTCAAGTCCACGCATGTGGGATTTTTTTTTCCTGCTTGAGACATGTTAGAGTCGCAGAATATGGTAATTATTTCAAATAATGAATGAATTATCCTGACAATGATGAAGAAGTAAAGGAGTGGGAGGGGGCGAGCTCGTCCTCCGGAGGAGAAAATACGTCTACTTTCATCGTTAGTATACATGCAAAAATGAAATTACAAATTACGACGGCATTCTATACGTCGCCGATAAAAGTTTGTATGGAATTGCGTGTGTTTGTGTGTGCCTGTTTACATGTGTGTGTTCGTGTATGTTTATGTGTCCAAAGAGAGCATGAGTATGCTGGCATCCCCTTTTCAAAGTGAACATGCCTCTCTTGAATTGTTATGATGATGATGATGAATTTTAGACTACCGATAAACGTAAGGCTATAAGACGACGATAATGGGGGTGAAAGCGGATAAGATGGGCATTTAAACAGTAATTTCAAAGGTTCTATGTACTTGACCTCAATACACACACTCACACATATGCGCACACGTATCAACGAACGCATAAGACAGTAATTACAACGCTATATTTTGTCACAACAAGAATTTTACTCTATTTTCGGAATTTTAAGAGCCTTATTTTATTTTCGGATTTACGAACCTTTATTTTCGGACTAACGAACCTTATTTCATTTTCGGATAAACGAACCTTCGGAATAACGAAACTTATTTTATTTACGGATTAACGAACCTTCGGAATAACGAACCTTATTTTATTTTCGGATCAACGAACCTTCGGAATAACGAGCCTTATTTCATTTTCGGATTAACGAACCTTCGGAATAACGAACCTTATTTCATTTTCGGATTAACGAACCTTCGGAATAACGAACCTTATATCATTTTCGGATTGACAAACCTTCGGAATAACGAATCTTATTTCAATTTCGGACTAACGAACCTTCGGAATAACGAACCTTCGGATTAAATATCTTCGGAATAACGAACCTTCGGAATGACGAGCTGTAACCATATCAGTCAAAATTGTACCATGCTGAAGTTCATTCCGACTGAAGAGACTAGAACAAATTGGCCGCTATGAGAAAAATAAACGAAGTAAAACAAAACAAAACAAAACAAACTATGAGCAGGATGGCCAAAAACACTTGCAAAACTTGCAATCCGGCACAGATTTGCAAAATTGTGTCATCGCGGCCGTCCCAGCATCAAAATGACTGATGCCACAGTCGCATAACAGTGGATTATACTGCTAATTTGCGTTTTGTACAAAAGAAACTACACAGAAACTTTCCGTGAAAAGAAATTCTACTTCGACATTCGGTGAAACTACTCTGGATATAGGACTTACCCTAAGAAGCCTACTATTGAACACTCTTCATCACACACACACACACACACACACACACACACACACACACACTCACACACACACACACAGATGATAATAATTATATTCATTCTTCTTTCTGTGAACAAAGAATTATTAGACAGAGATTTTATGAAGGCTATGGTTTTCATGAGGCTAAAAACTTGTCTTTATAAATGGAAATTAAAATTGGCCCTATAGGAATGATCCAGTGGCATTCACAAGGTCATCATCGCAATCCTTATTACCAGCATCCGATTTCGCCCAAGAGCTGATCTGTTGCTTTAATTTCACCGCTCTCATCCGAATAATTTTCTCTTGGGGTATTTTTTTTTTCTTTTGCAGGAAAGACATTGTCTCTCTTTCTTACGAGTATGCTCCGACGGGGCAGATGTTACAATTTGGGATTACCTGTAATTCCCCCTACCAACACCATCTTTTGCCAAGTTTTGTGGAAGACCTCAGTAAAGGCATACTCTGCATGGTTCACATGAGAAGCAGATTCAATCCTCGAAGGGTTTGCATTGTCAGCACTTCACTTTCCCGGGAATTTCGCCCAGTCATGACACTCGAACATCGAGTGCAGAAATAACTTTTCCTTTCTTTCTCGTCCCATTTTTTTTTCTGTCTTCATTCCGTTTTCCCTCGACATCACATATCTTCCATTTTCGAAAAGTGGCAGGAAAACCCCGGGGACCTTCGAAGAATGTTTTCCACTCAAACTACTTAGCTTCTTACTGAAATCTTACGCCCCGAGCGAGTGGCTCAGGAAAAATGTGTAAGTGAAGCATATTCCTGACAATCTGTCAACATGGCGTACAATGGGTGGTTAACTCACGAACCCAGAGTCAAGGGATGGATTTCACCGAAGATATGTCGGATGGGGGAAACTCGAGCCGTGGACTACAAAGAAAGAACAAAATGGTGCGATTCCAAATTCGATGCAAAAACAGCAGAAAAGACTGGTAGCTTTCTGCCGCAGTTTATTGTAACGACATTGTGGGTGGTTATGCATGTAACAAAGCCATAACCTTGGGGATGGTAGCTAAAAGGAAGAAAGTCGAACAGACTTTACTGTCTTAGATGTTCCAGGTGAAACTCACCGGACACCTTTATGGATAACATCAGAGGTCAACGTCTGCTCGTGTTTCCCTAACTTATAATCGTCTTTCCAGTATGCCTCTTTCTCTTCGGAGATATAGCGTATTTAAAAATCAGTCATTTCTGCATTTGGTCACTATAATAACAATCCTTGTACAAAACATTAAAAGCTGATCGAGTTACAATTGAGAAGGATGTGAATTCACCGAAAGACGCTCCTTATAATACATTGGCGCCCGGTCATTCCTGTAATGTAAGTAATAATTATGAGGCCAAAGGGTTTCTGATAATCATGTATGAATTGTTATCTGAATGATTTTGATAATAATCTTATAATGGTTAGAATCACCCTAGTTATCAACTTGATTATAGCCAAAGGTATGTTTGTATTGACTAAATCATATACGCTAAGTGTTATTGTATTCCAGATTGAAAGAAGGATTCATATGCGCCATGCACATCAAAGAAGGTTGCGTCCCTTCATAATTCATGCAGATCCAATGAATGCAGAAAAAGTTGTGAAACCCTTTAAGAAAGTTTGAGAAATTCGGACAATCCGGACAGTAGTTCAGAAAGTTTTGGTTGATTACTGGTGGCGCCCTCTCTGGACAAGAAATGCACAATAATCCCTAATGTCAGGGAAGGTATTTCACAAGAAGTAATTCTTCAAGGACACTGAAAGAGACTTGCCGTATCCCGCCCTTTTACGAAATAACATTTGCCTGAACATATGTCAGTGATAAGTCAAGGGGGTTGTAATTTTCAATAACAAATGGAAGTGAAAAAAAAAACCACCGTTACCGTTCACAATAAAACAAGGCAAGTGCCATAATGTGTCTCGCCCATTCGCGTACAAGAAATTGTACGCGAATGGGATATAACAGATAAAAAAAAAAGATATAACAGATAAAAGGAGATATAAAAGGATAAAAATTTATGGCAAAAAGAATCGTGCCATAAAAACTTTACATTGGGCCCTTAAAGTTCGTTGACCCCTGCCTGTGACCTTTGACCTTGTGGTGACCATCCACTTCCCAAGGGGCATCTACCATCCAAGTTTAGTCACAACTGGAGTTATGGATCAAAAGTATAAGTTTATGTATAAGTTTATTCACAATACACTTCCATCTGTTTTTATGGATTATTTCAAACGTTGTAATGAAATTCACTCAAAAAACACACGGCATCAATTCAATATTTATCCATTCTGTTTCCGAACAACTCGTGCCCAAAAACAGTCGATAAGGTTTCACGGATCTAATGTTTGGAACTCCCGAATTCCGGAAAATCTTAAGAAGCTGCCTCTGAACAATTTCTAGATCATCCACTCCCCAAGGGACATCTACCATCCAAGTTTAGTCACAAAAAGACCTATGGATCAAAAGTTATGACCCATAATAGAAACGCGCCATAAAAACCGAACATTGGGCTCTAAACACAGTTCGTTGACCCATGCTTGTGACCATTGACCTTGTGGTGACCATCCACCCCCCAGTGACATATACCATCCGAGTTAATTCACAAACGGACCTATGGATCAAAAGTTATGACCCATAATAGAAACAAGCCATAAAAGCTTAACATTGGGCTCTTAAAGGGATAGTACAGTTTTGGTTGAGACCTAATTTCAGGTTTCTAAAATTTTTTGGTGAGATAATGAGAAACCTCTAATGAAATATGAAAGAGCATGTAATTCTATGAGGAATTCAACGTTTATTTGATGAAAATTGGTTTTGAAATGGCTGAGATATCCAAAAAGAGCGATTCTGATAAAGTGTGGGACCCACACTTTATCACGATCGCTTTGTTTTACTTTGTTTTTGGATGTTTCTGTCATTCCAAACCCGATTTTCATCAAATAAACTTTGAATTCCTCTTAAAATGGTATGCTCTGTACTATACCAGAAGTGTTTTCTTGGTAGCTTGCAAAAAGTTAAAAGCCCAATTCTCATCTCCACCAATACTGTACTATCCCTTTAACTCTAACTTACCTGGGGGGGGGGGGGGGGGGGGGCATAATGCCCCCTCCCCCCCCCCCCCTCTCGACGAATTCCGTGACCAATCCGCCGCGCAAAATTTTTTGACCGCGCCGCTCGCTGACTTTTTACTTTCAAGTCTTGCGCAACTTTTGAGACCAAATTTGTCGCGCCCGGGCATACTGTTCCGAAGCCACGCCCCTTCAAAAAATTTTCGTCAACCCCAAAATTGCTCAAAAATGTGACCTATGGATCAAAAGTTATGACCCATAATAGAAACGCGCCATAAAAACCTAACATTGGGCTCTAAAAGTTCATTGACCCCTGCCTGTGAGCTTTGACCTTGAGGTGACCTTTATATATGGTAAAATGTGAAACTTTGTAACACCCCTCTTCCCTCAAAGTTTGATTGCAATTGAAGCCCAGAGTAAAGAGTTATTGAAGTTTTTGCAGCGTTACGGACAGACGACGGACGGACGGACGGACGACGGACGGACAGACGCCACAGGCGATCCCTTAGTCTCCCCTCACCTCCGGTGAGCTCGACAAAAAGTGTATCATTATAATACAGTACCTCATGCGTGCATAAAGGGCTGGACAAGAACATGGTTTAAAGACAAATATTAAACCAAAGAGTGTAATCTCTCTCAAGTTCTAACAACATTATCGGACCTTCTTGACTATAATGATAATAGTGATAATAATAAAGATGATAATTACAGGGTTTTCTTTATCCAAAGTAGCCTTTTCAGTGTTGTCACTGCTCTACCAGATCAAGGCCCTGTCATTTTTACAGCTCTAGTGTTGTCAGACACCCATTTATACACCTGGGTCGAGAGGTACATGGTGGGGAAAAACATCTTGCCAAAGGGCGTAGGCACTTGACGGGATTCGAACTCGGGACTTTGACTGAAAGTCAAGCGTCCTGTCCACTATGCCACAGTGCTCCATGCCCTCAATAGTGGTAAAAAGGTTTAGCAGTTCCGTTTGGATTTTTGCTCGCATCAGAAATTCAATCCAAAAATTATCCGGGTTTCCTCTAAGAGATGTCTCTTCATCAAATCCGTTTCGGACTTCTAGTCGTTAGCCGTTTCGTAAACTTTGAATTACTTCGCTCAACATTTTTTTAAAGCCTCGGCTGTATACCATCAAGTGCGCTGTAGGCTAACCTAGTAAATGTTAAACCTGCAAAAGAAAAATAAGCGCAGCAAGTCAAGACAGCTTTTTGAAGGCGAGTTTGATAGCTGAACGCAGAATTGCAGCTTTAGGGGAAAACAGATTAACCCCATCAGGCGGTTGAATAACGTGTGGGAAGAGGAATTATGGGATATTGATAGTTCCGGTGGGTGGTCTATCGAAGTTGTTAAGATGTCTGTGGGAGAAATATATCACGCAGTTTATGTGGAGGACTGTATGTCAAAGGTGCCATCCCTTCTATGCTGAACTCAACTTATGGATAGTTTCGCGACAAAACTGATGTCTAGAAGATAGCTGTCGTCATTGCAAACACACACAAACACACACAGCCACGCAAACATATACACATACACTCACACTAACGCAAATCAGAATCGCGAGGAAATGGCGAGAAGATCCGTTGAAGAGGAATGCCTGTCCAGCTATAACAAAGAGTAAAATCTTTTGAGCATAACAGGGAAAATTTAATCAAAATCATTAAAACAAGGAAGTTATGACGTTTTAAAGTTTCACTATTTTTTCTGGAACAGTTCTTGAACAGTCAATACGAATATGCAAATAGTAAAGTGATGATGTTATCCCTTCACAACTTGCAATGTAGTTTGTACATAAAATTTTATCATGAAATTTCATTTTTTTTTCATTCAAACACAATTACGTGCAGTCTCAAATCCTGATATATCTTGCTGATCATTGTTCTGAACTTATGCAAACAGGAGTAACATCATGATACTAAAAACTTTCATCGGCTGGAGATGATGAATAATTAAATGACTGAGCTTCAACCAACCTTGAATTGTAGAGGGCAAGCTTTCGTCCTCTCCTGAGGAATAACATCATGTTTCACACTTTTATAACAAAAATGAATTTTCGTCATTTTTTTTGTGCATGATAAATGGATAATTGTTAGGTGATGACATCATCAGATAACTCATTTGCATATTCATATCAACTGTACGAGAACTGTTCTGCAGAAATTACCAAAACTTTATTTTTACATACCTTTACTAATTTTCATCCGATTTAGATCAAATGTCCACTGTTGCACTCGTAACATTTTACTCTTTCTCATTAATCTAACTTATGATTGGACTGGTATTCCTCTTTAATGATAAGAATCAAAGATCTAACGTCACATTATGAGATACTGTCTCAGAGTTGGTGGATAGAAGACATCAAGGCAGCAACCTTCGCAGGCGTCATTCGTCTGCGGCGACGAGTAGATGGCAATAACATTGTACGTCGACTCCTGTGATAGAGACATTTCACGACGTGATCCAAAGTCGATGAACGAAACAACTTCAAGGAGGATGAGATGGTTTTATCTTCCTGAATGTTGTACTGAGGCTGCCCCGCTTGTTTACGAAAGTAACATTTAAAAATCATCTTCTCTCTCTGCAACGAAGTGTGCTATAACATATCTTGTACCAAAGGTTTGCAGTGTTGCTTTTAGTTTTTATATTGGAAAGATAAAAAGGGAGGTTTATCAAGCGGTCGCCTGTCGGTGGTGAATCTCCCCATCATCCTTTTTAATATGCTTGTGTATCATGAGTTTTATGCACAAATCTGCATGCATATATCTTGCATTATTTATTTTTTTTGGATAGATTATAAAACAATGTATCGTGCGAAGGAATATTTTTCAGGTCAACTTCATCCAATGAGCTACACTCCATCTTTAGAAACAATTCTTTCATACTTCCAGAATAACAGAATTGTTAAACTCGTCAAGTGCCGTCTCCAAGCAACAAGTGCCACACCTGTTCGCCTCCGTGAGAACGACAGCTGAAGTTTTCGGCGGAAAGTTTCAAACATCGAAGACCATCGGCACTGTGCCTGCCAACATCCATAACCCTGAAGACGAACGTTAAAAGTTACCTGCCTCCACCACACAATCACATAATCGATGGGGGCTTTTTCTGACTCCTAAATCCCGAACTCTCGTGCCCCGACTACCATGCAGCGTTATTATTGTCGCTGCATCCCTCCATGTTTTGATTTCGTGACGAGAGACTTACGTGGGATTTGATCTACCTTTTCGTCCCACACCTGTTTGCGATTGTTCAACCCATGCAATGAAGAGTTCTACTTTTTATCACACGCTTCCTCCCAACCCAGATCTAGAGAGAGGGAGAGAGAGAGAGAGAGAGAGAGAGAGAGAGAAGAGAGAGAGAGAGAGAGGAGAGAGGGGGGGGGGGAGGGGTGGAGGAAAGGTAGCTATCGAGACCATGTTCTTTATCATATTAAAGGATAATGAAACTACTTCTATGCCTTTCAATAATGTAACCCCCTGAAAACCGCATTCTTTTCATGCACTGCTCCGATTATGAGCTGCCTCAATATTTCTGGGCTATCTCTTCCACATGTAAGGCCACGGAAACTAATCTGTTCCAATATTGGAGAAGGCGGAGAATGACATCTGACGGAGATAGGGAGAAATATGATTTTCTGCCTTGCTAATGTCTTTCGTGGAAATGTGCAGGACAATATGTGGCTTTAGATAGGAAGATACCAAATCTTATCTCTTACACGCATATGCATACATACTTTTTTTTTTGATAATTTTTCAATCGAATTTCGTTCAGTTTCATATCAGAAAGATCATAAACGTTCACAGAACAAAAACAAGACGTCATACAAAAACAGACTGCATTATACACAAACATAATACAAAATAACATCAACTTACACTATATAAGGACAAAATGCAGTAATAAAAAAACATTTTGCAAACTAATACTAAACTTACATTATAACTCTTTTAACAAAAAAAAAATCCTACGAAATCCGTTTTTTCACACATATTCTCGCAAAAGCCCGCAAAACAGGAACATCAGAAATAATTTGCTTGAAAAACAAACAAAAAACAAAAATGCACATACACGAGCACACGCACTCTCACACACACGCACAAACATACGAACACCCACACACACACACACAAACCAACACATCTATACATAAATCGCAAGGTACTGTTAATATTTTCTATTTTTTTATTTATTTGCATTCATTCATATTTTTTTTTTTTAGTGTGGGGTCATTCTTTATTTTTGTTATTTTTTTTCTACTGATGTTGCGAAAGTCCTCCAAATCATTTTAAAGTGTGCGAGAATTGTTGGAAAATTGGTTACAAAAGACTTGTTTTATGATTCTGTGTACCACATAAAAAAAAAATAATGTACGGTTTACACTGGAAAGTCTGAGAAGTGAAATTGCTGGACTGAATCACTGCGACCTCATCAGTCATTGAATTACCTCAGGACACCATTGTATGCTCATAAACTGTCAAATTCAGATTTTTCAAACAAACAGACAGTCTCGCTGTAATGGAGTTTTCTAGAGAAGGAAATATGTTGACGATATACCACATTTTAAAATTCCCAGCTCTGTTTGAATCAGAGTTTGATGTGACAACTTTAGCCATGCAGTATCCCCCCGGGCAACACTGCTAGTTAGAAAAGAATAGACAAATAGAAGACGGAAAATTTACAAACGATGTAAACACCAAATCATCTCGCGGGTCGGATGTGACATCCGGGTCACATGAGGTTGGCCTTGGGTCAAGGCTGCAAGTGACATGATAAACAGTAAAGAGCCGAGCAAGACCACGTGTGGCGATTCCTCTTCTATTTCCTTGACGTCCGACCGAGGATGTTTTTGCCTCGGCTGCAAACATAATGAATGCATTATTGGAACAAATCAGCAAGACGCAGCTAGTGCACTCAGTTGATTTGTTATTCTTTTCTACTGCCTCAGATGATAAATGTTCTCTTTGAACTACTATCCCTCCATCATTGAAATGTTATTTTATAATATAAATCATTGGACATGGAGATCAAGGACGGTTTTTATTTGATTATCCATACCTTTCTCTGATGGAACCCGCAATTCACTTTCAGATTTAAGATACGACAGTAAATGATCGTATGTAACTTAATGTATAAGGTTTTGTTCACACACTTTTCATGCACAATACGCATTTTTATATCGTTACAAAGAAGGAGAAACGATAAAAATGTCATATATAAAGGGATTAGACAGCACAATTTGTTTTGCAAAGATTCTATCCCTATGCACTGGTGGGGTTAGGGTAAAATCTTTTCATGTTAAGTTAACACGACACTGGTGTAAATATAAAGTCAATTTACTACATACTATAGATTATGTCATATGTATACTTCAGTAATTGATGGCACCTGCTTGTCAAATATAATATTCAAAAATATGTAAGCATTGAACTCCCTATTTGCTAAAAACAGGGGAGCAACATCATCAACTCCAAGATAGATTACACCTAGATAGATACGAACGATAATACACCCAGGAAAACTATCATTCACTGATGTTATTATCAGAAAGATATATCAATGTTTGGTAGAGGTTTTCTTTTCTTTTGCTGTTTCTCTCCGTGTGTTTCCTGTATCATTCCTTTCATTCCAATAAGTCGCTTTACTGAAGGCTGAGAAAATGGAATACAAGTGAGGCACTGGGTATCAGTTTTGCTCAAACATCACCACGTCACGGCCATGAACTGGCTTCAGCTCAGCGGTGGTAGGGGGTCATCCCACGAGACGGACACCCACGAGTCATACGGTTGCTGTTCGTTATTCTGAAGGTTCGTTATTCCGAAGGTTCGTTATTCCGAAGGTTCGTTAATCCGAAACACACAAATTCCCTATACCTAGAGGTTCGTTAATCCGAAAATGAAAAGGGGCTCGTTAATCCGAACATTTGTGGCGTTATTCCGAAAGGTTCGTTATTCCGAAGGCTCGTTGATCCGAAGTGATATAGGGTCCGTAACGAAACTTCAGAACAACGAGCTTTGTTTCATTTTCGGATTAACGAACCTTAGGAATAACGAACCTTATTTTATTTTCGGATTAATGAACCTCCGAAATAACAAACCTCATCACATTTTCGGATAAACGAACCTTCGGAATAACGAATCTTCGGAATAACGAACCTTCGGAATAACGAACCTTCGGGCCAAAGAACCTTCGGAATAACGAACCTTTGGAATAACGAGCTGTAACTAAGTCATACAGCCCATGAGTTCGACACTAGGCATGCTAGGCAAGAAACGCCCATTACTTCGACACTAGGTAAAAACATCCCACGAGTTCGGCATGACAACATGGGGCTTAAAGGGAACACAAACCCAAAGAGCAATGTGGATTGAGTAAAAGCAGTAACATTGGTAGAACACATCAGTGAAAGTTTGAGGAAAATCGGACAATCGATGCAAAAGTTATGAATTTTTAAAGTTTTGGTGTTGGAACCGCTGGATGAGGAGACTACTAGAGGTTATGACGTATGAGAGGACCACAATATAAAGAAAATATAAAAGGAATTCCACAAAAATTCACTTTTCTAGCAACATGAAAGAGTTCTTGACTAACCGCTATCAGAAAGCAGGGGGAATAAGTGCTACCCCTAACATATGTCAGTATCAAGTTGAGGGAATGTGTAATTTTCATGAAAAGTGAGTTTTTATTGAATTCCCTTTTTATTTTCTTTATATTGTAGTCCACTCATACGTCATAACCTCTAGTAGTCTCCTTACCCAGCAGTTGCAACACCAAAACTTTAAAAATTCATAACTTTTGCATCCTTGCCCGATTTTCCTCAAATTTTCACTGATGTGTTCTACTAATATTACTGCTTTCACTCAATCCACATTGCTATTTGGGTTTACTTTCCCTTTAATATGTCGGCTCGTAGGTCTTATTAATTATTTGCTTAGTGTTGAACTCATGGGCAGTATGACTCATGGGCTGTATGACTCATGGGTTGTATGACTCGTGGGCTGAATGATTTGTGGGTGTCGAACTCGTGCATCGAACGGCAGAGCCGTTGCTCGGTACATAAGCAGTATAGGTGATGCGGGTTCAAATCCCTGCATGGCTGTAGTTCCATATGATTCTTTTTCTTTTCACTTGTGGTGTTCATAATAATACAGATAAAGCATACGATCTTTTGCACTACGAGTAACATCAAGAAATAAGGGATTTTACACTTGTAAATTTTTGCTTAGCCCCGGACCAACGGTGGGGCTAAGGGGGGGGGGGGGGGAGGGGGGGGGGGGGGGGCTTAGCCCCACCGTTGGTACGGGACTATCCTCAGCCCACTTTCTGTTTACACTCGTTTTTGCCAAAGTGGGCTAGCCCCACCGATAGTACGGTACTATCTGGCCCTGCAAAATAGCAGGGGTTAGCACCGCAATTGCGGTGCCAAGCAAGTGAGTGTAAACAGAATGAAAAAATAATCCTGGGCTAAACGATGGAGACGAAGTCCGACCCTCACTGACCAATCAGAAACGAGGTAATCAAGTGCTGCCGGTGCGTGCGTGTACGTGTACAGTACACAGCGTAATTATGAATATTCATGTGGTTTGGAAAGTCCGGGGCTAAGAAATACGAGTGTAAAAAGGTCAGTTTTCTCCTTAGCCCCAGACAAGAGATAGTACGGGACTAATTGGCGAGTGTAAAAAGCTGAAAAAATTGGTACGGGACTAACGATAGTAGTGGGTCAGAGAAAGACCGGGGTTAAGAAACACAAGTGTAAAAAGCCCTTATAACTAGAGTTGTAGCAAAGTCCCTTTATTGTTATGCCAATGTATCAATCTATGCTCTAATAGTGTCAAAACCAAATGTTAAACATACAATAAGCATTATGTTTGTTTATTTGCTTGTCTGTCTGTTTATTTGATTGCTTGCTGGGAGGACCAAAGCTTTGGATGAAGTTGTCTTAATCAGAAAACATTTAAATTCAATTGTGGAGAATAGTGCCTCGAAAATTTTGCACGACGAAAGAACAGAAAAAAAAATCGAACAGTGGTTTCATTGTAGGGAAATGACTAAAAGTGTGATGTGATTTATTGTCAGTAGTATATACATGTACCCGTTCGCACCCCGTGGAGCAGTGGAGCTGTGGAGCGGTGGAGCTCCACAGCTAATGAATATTAATGAGCTCATGAATAGTAATGATCATGAATATGTATGAATATGTATTTATGTAAATAGACATGCATTATGTATGAGTGTGAGATATAATAGTCTGTGAATGGGTGTGGCAAAAGCAATAATGAATTGTGGAGCAGTGGAGCTCTCTGACCTAGCATATCAAATTAGTGAGCTTAAGCCATGAATATGTATGATTATGCATTTATGTTAACATTGTATAAACTATGCGTACGCTGTAGAGCTATGGAGCTTTGGAGCTGTAGAGCTGTGGAGCGGGAGTGACTCTCTTGCAACATCATGGCTAGTGTGGAGTGTGAGATGTTGTGGAGTCTTTTATTTTTGCACGTAAAGTTGATGCGAATACAATTATGCAAATGCGTGTGACAGTAAGGTGCGAAGAAATGAACATGATCAATAATGAATTGTGGAGCTGTGGAGCTTCAAGATGACCTAACATATGAATATTAATGAGCTTAAACCATGAATATGTATGATTATGTATTTATGTAAATATGATTTGTTTATGCGTGTGGAGGTGTGGAGGGTGACTCATTGCAACCGATGGTATCGCTTGTGTGGAGTGTTTGTTGTGGAGTCGTATGATTTTACACGATGAATATTATGAAAGGGTAAATTATATCAGCATATGCAAAGATTAAATGTATGACACAGATATGTTTACCTTGTGAATGGGCGTGACAGTAACGCGTGTGGGCTTAAGTTTATTTGATACTTGATTGTGGAGCTGTTGAGACTTTCATTTTTTTTTTTTTTTTGGCAACGGATTGTATGGCTTACAGTGTGGAGTGTATATTGTGGAGTCGTGGTTTTTTTTTGGGTTTTTTTTTGCTACGTTTTTTATGTTTGTTTGTTTGTTTTCTCGCACGATGATACGAAAGGTTGATACGAATATATATGCAAGTGCGTATACCGGTAACGTATGAAGGATTAAGCATCATCTATAGTGAATTGTGGAGTAGTGGAACTCCAAGATGACTAATATATGAATATTGATAAGCTTTATTCATGAATATGTATGAATATGCATTTATGTTAATATATGAATTATGTTTGGGCTAAGGAGCTGTGGAGCCATGGAGCTGTGAGGGGGTCTCTCTTTTTCAATTGATTGTATGGTTGGTGTTGAGTGTATGTTGTGGAGTCGTATGATTTTGCGCGATGATACGAAAGATTGATATGAATAGAACTATGCAAATTCGTATAACAGTAACGTATGTAGGATAAGTCATCACCAATAGCGAATTGTGAAGCAGCGGAGCTCCAACAAGATGACCTAGCATTTGAATATTAATGTATGCAAATGAGTATCAATTATGTATGATTGTAAGATTAAGCACGCTCAGGTGAGACTTGTGGAGCTGTGGAGAGCGAGACTCTTAAAATGATTTCTATGGTTATTGCGAAGTTAGGTTGTAGAGTCGCATGCTTGCACGATAATACATACAGAACATTTCATATCATTACAGATATTCGTGTAAATGTGTAAACACGACGTAGGATCATAAGATAGGCCCATGATCACGTACCCGCTGAGCAGCGGAGTCGTGAAGCAGTGAAGTTCCAAGATAATGCAAAATGTATGAATATTCATGAGTTGAGGGTTAAATGTGGAGTTAATGGTGTGATGGGGTTGTGCGCATTTATATGATGGAAATCTTATGTGACTTTACTTGACGTAATATCATTACGGTGTGAGTACTTGGCATCGAAAGTGAGAATGAATGAGAACAATAATATCTTTTCATCATTCCATCATTTCATCGTTTCATCATTTCATCGTTTCATCATTTCATCGTTTCATCATTTCGTCGTTTCATCATTTCGTTTGAATAGTTCATCACGTTCATCATTTTATCGTATTGTTAAAGAGACTTAAGTCAGTTTTCTACACAATGTTGGGAAAGCAAACATGTAGACACACAAACTTGTATATAGTGTTTACAAGTGCGAAGTAACAGATTATAGCGTTTTGTACGATAATTGCGGAGTCGTATGTTTACCCGATAATACGGAAATGTGATATCATTCCAGGTATAATCATGTGTAAATATGAACACAAGATTTTCGCAAGATAACGATCGAGTTCCCACTGAGCAGTGGAGTTCCAACATGGCGGATGACGCATGAAAGAGTGCTCATAGATGCAATTGAGACATGGGTTCTTTGTCATGGTCACAACAACGTACAGTGACCCAATGAGGTCTATATGCATGGTGTGATCAATAACTTATGTGTTTCGTAATATAACGAATAGGGGCTCAAACAACTCGAAGTCTTTCAAATATTATATTCGGGAAAGAATACGCGGAAAAAAAAATCACAAGAAAAAAATGAATGATTGATGTAATCGACGTTTTGATATTCCCAATGTTCATGATACATCTTTTACTCTACTACAAGTCGCACCTAGCTTCAATAGTTTACAAAAATGTATCTTGTAATATCGTGTTATGTATAGTTGAACTTTAAAAAAAAAAAATCAGCAAACCACACGGTCATTAACATGCAATTACGTTTCGAGACGTAAGCATATCAGACGTTACACAATGATATTGAAGTTGTAAAGTATCGTGACTATCATGTCGTCGTTTATTTGTTAATTTTGTTTAAGAATGTGTTGTACAACATTTTATTTTTGTTGTTGTTCGGTTTCGTTAAAGTTCAGCGATTTGAATAAACAACAACAAAAACAACAACAACAGAAGTCGCACATAGTACATATATTTAAACAAAATGCCGAAATGACAAAATGGCGAAATGATGAAACGGCGAAACGGCGAAACGGCGAGTATGAGTACAATTATTCTTGCCTTTAGAGGACCACGATTGAATTTTACTCTTTTAATCGTTCATACACGCATACTCTACACAGCTACGCAAGGAGAAAGAAATACATATTTAGTTTTTCGGTATTATATACACAGTAAACGCTTTAATAAACAAAAAAAAAGTTAATACAAACTATTTACATATTGAATAGTAGAAATGTTGAAATGAAGAATATTGATAAATAAGTAACATATAACGATGTTATACATACATATAAACAACCATCGAAGCTGTGCATACTGTAACTAAAGAACCCCCAAGGGAAAAGAAATACGCAAAACATAGTCATGAAACGGTAACACGAAAATATTAGTCTGGTGTTGCGTAGCATTATCGAATATTTGAATCGAGACCATGACCATGAACCGACAGATTTCACCTGTTGAGACTCGTCTGCATGAGTCATAACTCTTACGTAAGAAAGGCCAATACGGAATCCCCCAGTCGAATGACGTCATTGTTAATTTAAGTATCGTTGGCAGGTGGTGAGCAATAGCTTGTGTTATTCGAGCATACTATTCTTTGACAACAACAAAAAAATGTATAGTGAATTAACTATGTTGAGTAGACCAATAGTCAGAAACAATCGCGTCCAACGGACTTGTTTTGTTTTGTTTTGTTATTCATCTTGTCATTTTCTTGTTTTGTTCTGTTGTTGTTGTTTTTTTCGCTGCTGAGACTGCGATTTTGCACGTAATTTAGTGTTGTGTAATAAAACGATATTTCATCACATCGAATGGAAAACAAATGACAAAAGCGATTGATATGTTACAGAAACATCCAAAAATTTAAGGTACATTGTATACTCGTTCAAGTTTAAATATAAACTCACAACATTTGCCCATTCTCCGTCAAGGACTTTCAGTGTACACAATGGCAAATGAAGTATAGTGCATTGTGTTCAATCGAAATGAGGTTTAACACAGTCTTCTTTTACAATGGAATCACCTTTTCGTATCTTTTTTTTAAAGCTAACAACATCCCCTCTGTTTCCACGTCTATATAGCACGATAGAAATTACAATGGACGTACTTACGTATTTTGAAATATCCCAATGATAATCTGTAACATTGCATAGAAATAAAAGAACAGTAAAAGCAATTCTCAGTTTAGAATTATATTATACATAACTCAAATCAGATTATTATACATGAACAAATGACTATACACAAAATAGGAAGTGTTCGTTAACACGATGATACGGACACGAATAGGAGTCATGAAACGGCGAAAAATAATATATACAGATATACTAGTTTGGTTTGCGCATCAGCATCGAATATCAGAAGCGAGGCCGTGACCGTGAACCGACAAACAGATTTCACCTTTCGGGACTTGTCTCTATGAGTCATAACTCTTGCGTAATACGAGTGAACAATGGCGAAATGCCCTGGTCCAATGACGTCATTGTTAATTTAAGCATAATTGGCGGGTGATTTAAATGAGCGCAAATTGGACTTCGAGCTCAGTCAGGTGCTAATCTTTTACGGCGTACACAATAAACCATCTCTCGTCTCTCGTCTTAGCGAGACTCTACAGGCTCTCAAGTTAGGCCTACCCATGCATACTATCTTTTGAAGTTAAGATGGAAAGTTCGATAAGATATACCTGTGAGCTGTGCTGTGCAAAGTTTTCAGCTAGGAGAAATCTTAGGCGTCATCATCGCATACATCATCAGGATCAGCAAGTATTGCACGCATGTAAGGTGTGTGGTCAAACTTTCAAACGAATCGACAGCTTGAAGCGCCATGAGAAATCCCGACACCATCATCGAAATGTCAGAGGACAGGAGGATAAAACGACGGCCGGAGCTAGGAAATACCGTTGTCTGACGTGTAATGCAGAGTTTTCAGTGAGGAGAAACTTAACCCGTCATCATCGCACATTTCATCAGGATCAGCGAGTTTTGTATGTTTGCAATACGTGTGGGAAGGCGTTTGGTCGACTCGATAGTTTAAGACGACATGAGAAGACACAACATCTTTCCAAATGTCATTCGGATGAGGAAAGTCAACGATTGGTTTGTTCAGAATGTAATGCTCATTTTACCGAGATCAGAGATCTTGAAGATCATAAGAAAACTCATTATCCAAAAGAAACTTATCTCTGTCACACTTGCGGACGAATATACAATGAATGCAGAAAATTTGTGAAACACATTAAAAGTCATGGGAAACAATCTTCGTCAACACCAACGTGTAAGCGGAAGTCTCCACGAGAGAATCAGTCAACAAGGCGAAAGAAACGTAAGTATTCTTGTTTGAATTTTCTGCTGTTGAATCAATTCTTTATAATCTCATAATTAAGGTTACAGTAAAGATTTAGTGTTTATCAACGAAATTACCTTCATCTCCGTTAATGATGCACTCTAGAGAACACACACTCTCTCTCTTTCTCTCTCTTCCTGTTTAAGAAGTAAATAGATAACTTAAATTGGAGGGACATCTTTTTAGCCGTCGCCTCCATTTCCGACTCTTTCTCTGTTATGATCTAGTCAGTTACATTTTTATCCACACATTTCTTCGTCTAGTATGTGTATTGTTTCATTGTAAACAAATGACGTGCATTTAAATCTCATTCTGATATGTAAAAGTCACGTTGTACTTTATTTCGTTATATGCAATTGTCATATTGTATACTTTCGTCGGAAATGAAATGAAATAAAATGAATGAATAATAAATGCGCATTTTTTTGGTAATTAGATCATAATATTGATAGTATGTAGTTTTCATTTGAATGCTATAATAATAAATGTCAATATAATCATCGACTCTACAGTCTCTCAGGCACGAATTAAGACCATTGTTTGTTTGTTTGTTTCTAGCACGGTGCCCTCAGTCTGACCAACAGTCTGACTTCAGTATGGATATCAAGCTACCCCCACACGTGGACCCAGAGGGATGCGTCGCCAGAATGTACAAGGAACACTGGTACAATATCAAGGACAGGCAATCACAAGGACGAGTACATAGATGGTACAATTTTCACCTCCAATCACTCGACAACACCATCTTGAAAGAAAAGGCTCGAAAAGTGTTTGAACTGCAGTCCACTGTCTTTAAAATTAACGCTTCGTATGGATTTGTTTTGTTTAACAACGAAACGAAAGAGTGTAGGTACTATTACGCGAGTAGAAACACGAAGATTTTCAACGAACCATACGTTATCACAAATCACGCTTCGTTTGAAGGTTTCATTAACACATTCATTCATGAAGATGTTCTTGAATATGCCAGGTCCCTGCGCCCAGATTCCAAATGGGTGGTTCAACATATCACGAACGTCACGTTCTACGTATTTTCTCTCATTGATCATCCCATCGGTAGGGGAATTGAGCTCCCACTGTACGTGCTAGATAACAAAGCGATCATTTCATTGGTCAAGAACCGAAAGACTGGTAAAACGTACGACGACAATTTGTGCCTCTTTCGATGTATCGCCCTTCTTCGTGGTAACAGTTCAAAATGTCTAGAAACAACAACGAAAGAATTGTTACAGAGCTACAAACCAAATGAAGATATAAACAAATTCCCAGGTGTTAAACTCAGCGAACTAAGTGACATCGAAGAATTCTTTCAAATTAATATAATTGTTTATCAGTTAGTGCCTGTAGGTGACGAATCAATAGGTGGAGATTGTGGAAAGGAAGTCAACGATGTTTGTACCGCTACTGTTAGTTTGACTGAAACTGAAAAAGATCTATTCAACAGTGAACAGACAGTAGCTGCTACACTCATTCGTCGAGGTCTGGATAAGTTTGCCGAGACACTGTACGTTAATCTTCACGACAGTCACTTCAGTTATATCATTGACATCGAGAGGTATTGCCGTAACTATCAATGTAGACAATGCAACAAATTGTGGAAATCTCGAAAATCGCTTCACCGACATGAAAAACTCTGCAGCGCAACAGCCACCAAACACGTTTTTCCTAAGGGGCTTGCAACATTTCACAACTCAGCCACAATATGGGAGGAACTGGAGGCTGAGGGAATTTTCGTTGAGGAAAGTAGGAGATTTTTCCCATATTTTGCTACATTTGACATAGAGAGCTATCTTGAAAAATCTAATGAAAGTGAATGTAAATCTAATGGCAACCTACAATATACATCTCGACACATACCTTTGAGTGTTAGCGTGAACTCAAATGTACCAGGTTACAACGAGGCTTATTGCATGGTGTCGGATGGAAATCCCCAGACATTAATCGACACTATGGTGGCGTACTTACTAGAAGTCAGCCAACGATCTTTTCAACTTCTGGAACCACGTTATCAAGACGTCCTGGACGAGATTGACGTCAAAACTGAGGAGATACGAAGTAGATTCTTGACTGATGGGGAAATATCTCCTGTACCCAAATACTTAACGAGACTGCGACAAAAAGTCTTAAATTATTTACAAGAGTTGCCAGTTGTCGGATTTAACTCGGGTAAATACGACATTAATGTCATTAAGGAGTTTCTATACCCAACCCTTCTCAAAATGGATCCTATCAACTACCTAGTAAAGAGAAACCACAACCACATGGCTATCAAAACTCAGCACCTACAATTCGTCGACATTTTGAACTTTCTTGCCCCAGGATTCTCTTTAGCTTCATTCATGAAGGCCTATGGATGCAAGGAAACAAAGGGGTATTTTCCGTACGAATGGGTAGACTCTCTCGCTAAGTTGAATGAACCACAACTTCCACCCATTGATGCATTTAATGACACCCTTCATCGCACTGCATTGACCCCTGAACAATACAAGCAATGTCAGCGTGAGTGGAAAGACAACCAGATGTCCACTTTCCGTGACTACCTTGTCTGGTATAACAATCGCGATGTTACCCCATTCATTGAGGCTGTAGAAAAGATGCGTGCTTTCTACGAGCATAGAGGAATTGATTTATTTAAGGACGGGATTTCCATTCCGGGACTTACCATGAAATATCTGATGAAATGTAGTCCCGACGCACATTTCGGTTTGTTCTCGGAGAAGGATAAAGACCTATTCTACACTTTTCGCGAAAATTTAGTCGGGGGTCCATCGATTATTTTTCATCGCCATCATGAAAAGAACGTGACGAAGATTCGAGGAGGTAAAATGTGTCAGAAAGTGGTTGGCTTTGACGCGAACGCTCTATATCTATGGGCAATCATGCAGGACATGCCTACTGGACACTATGTGAGACGAAGAGCGGAAAACAATTTCAAACCGGAGAGCAGACATCCTATTGCGCAAGAATGGCTCCAGTATGAAAGTTTTAGAAGAGACATTAAAATCCGACACAATGGCAATCACTCCGAAAAAAGAATCGGCCCTCTCCAATTTCCCGTGGATGGGTTCTGCGCGGAGACTAATCAGGTCTTTGAATTCAATGGGTGCTATTTCCACGGGCATTCTTGTCATCTGACCAAAGGAGAAACACTAAACAAAAGACTGGGGAAACCTATGGAAGAATTACGTCAAAAGACTGAGGAGAAAAAGAAATACATTCAACAAATGGGATATGAGTACATTTCCATTTGGGAATGTGAATATCGAGACATGCGCAAGCACGACTCTACGCTCAGTGCGTTTCTCTCAGAACATTTTCCCCAACCCAAGCTTCGCCATGGAGCGTCACAAGCACAACTTCTCTCCGCTATACAGAAAGAACACCTCTTTGGGTTTGTTGTATGCGACATACACGTGCCAGACAAGTTTAAAGACTATTACTCCGAGATGTGCCCTATCTTTAAGAATACAAACATATCGCGGGAGGATATCGGAGATGTAATGCGGAACTACGCAGAAAAACATGGCATTATGCAGACACCTCGACGTAGCCTCATTGGAAGTATGTTCGGGAAGAACATTTTGTTGTACACCCCTCTTCTTCGTTGGTACCTTGAACACGGTCTCATTGTTACCAACATTTCACAATTTGTAGAATACAAACCAAATGCTTGCTTTGAAACATTTGGGGAAGCTGTGTCAGACGCACGTCGTGCGGGGGATAGCGATCCGTGCAAAAGCATCATTGCTGATACAATGAAGCTGATCGGAAACTCTTCGTACGGAAAGACAATTACAAACAAAGAAAAACATCGCAATGTGAATGTGTGCGATGAAAATAAGGCACAAAAACAAGTCAATAGCACTCTGTTTCGGGATCTCAATCCTATCGGAAAAGACTGCTATGAAGTGGACATGGCCAAACAAAAAATCAAAATGAATCTTCCGGTTCAGATTGGACACGCCGTGTACCAAATGGCAAAACTTCGAATGTTGCAATTTTATTATGATTTCCTCGTGAAGTATGTTGATCCTTCAGATTTTCAGATGTGTGAAATGGATACGGATTCTGCGTATATCGCCATCTCTTCCAAAGATTTTGAGGATGTGATAAAACCGAGCATGAGAGAGAAATACGAAGAAGACAAAGGCAACTGGTTTCCTCGAAATGACTGTGTTGAAAATGCTATGTATGATAAACGAACTCCGGGTTTATTCAAAGTGGAATGGGAGGGTGACGGAATAGTTGCTCTTTGTAGCAAGACGTACTATTGTTTTGGCCCAACAGACAAATTCAGTTGCAAAGGCGTCAGTAAGAGACAAAATGACATCAACAAAAACACTTACCTAGAGGTTCTCCATTCAAGAGTGTCGGGCGGTGGAACCAATTTAGGATTTCGTGTTGTAAACAATGGTGTCTCTACATATTCGCAAACAAGAAATGCCTTCACTTATTTCTATCCAAAGCGTAAAATCTTGGATGACAACATCTCCACGACGTATTTAGATATCTGAGTAAAAAAACACGCAGTATCATCAGTCATTGCATACAATCATTTTCCATTCTTATGTTTTCCTCCCGGTAGTCTAACGAGAAAAAAAAAATGATACAGATGCCTTCATCGTACACTCAGTTATGATATCATTATGAATGTAATATTGCAAAGAGTGTTGTAATTTTCATGCAAAATATTGTTTGCATCTCAAAGGATTATAATTTTGGCTTGTTTGTATCTACGGTTGAAGCGAGTTATTAGAGAATGTCTGTTTACCTGTATATGTTTATTGTTGGTCTAGTTGCTATTGATTGTACATGTAAATCTTTCACAGTATTGGATTACATACACCGCGGAATGAGCGTATAGTCATCAACACTTTTTTTTTATGTAAGAATTGGGTGCATTCCAGACGATTTTCATAATTTCACATCATGTAGTACATAAATCAACAGCTCCATGTATAGACTTGTGTAATTTATTGTGGCCTTTGAGCAGAGAAACCAATAATCTTAAAATCTTCAAGAAATTACAATGAACAGTGTTGATATCATAGGAGCCTTACATATTTCAGAAATGTAGCAGTGTAATTCCAGTACCGCTCGCTTAACAAGTTCACCAGTGTAGAATCTATACATGCCTTCTTCTTTTCTTCTGCTTCCTTGAGCCCCAACTCATGCATTCTTATGGTGAGGCTGTCATGTCATCGTCTTTGTACATTGCCATTTGTTGTAAATTTTGAAAACATTATTATTCCTCAACCCAGTCACTATAAATTTTGAAACTCTGTACTCAGTATAACTGATTTATAGTTGTTCAAATGTAAAACTCAGAAAGTCTTTCGGAGGTCTCCTTTGATTTAGATTTAGATGCTTGGTACAATGCACGTTATTGTATGAACGTACAAAATCATGAATATGGATTGACAAAACATTAGGTAGTGGTTTGAATTTTGTCGCAAAAAAAAAAAACACGTGGGTTTCATTTTATTTAATATAGGGCTGTTTGACAATGATACTAAGCTTTGCAATAGAGATATTTATAATTCTATGTTATCAATAGTGTATATCCACATTAGTTGCATAAACTTATGTACACAGCAGTTGCATAATATGCATATAATTTATGTTCGATTTTCTCAAATGTTTAATACGGAGCACGTGTGTAAGAAATTGGCCCTTTTCTTTTTTTTTTTAAGTTCTTGGTTTTTTTTTTAATTTCACTTGAATTCGACAAGATTTCGCAAGTAATATTCTTGGTGGGGGCCTAAATGATCTTACAACCTACTCAGCAGCTTACTTCATTGTCTATTGTGTAAACTGGAAACCCTTGATGGGGAGTGGGCAAATATTAAGTTTATATCTAAATTCAAAGGCAGACCTTTGGTGGTGGAGTGTTGCTGTGGAATATCAATCGCTTTTGTTGTTTGTTTTCCATTCGATGTGGTGAATTATCGTTGTATTCTATCACACAGATTTACGTGCAAAATCAAAATCGCCATACCACCAAGACTACTGAACATAGTTATTTCACTACATTTTTGTCAAAGAATATCATCCACGAATGACACAAAATATCTAATTGCTCACCACCCGCCAGGGATATCTAAATTAACAATGATGTCATTCGACTTGGGAAATCCACAATCGGTCGTTCTTACGTAACAGTTATGACTCATGCAGACGAGTCTCAACAGGTGAAATCTGTTTGTCGGTTCATGGTCATGGTCTCGATTTAAATATTCGTTGATGCTGCGCAAAACCAGACTAATATTTTCGTGTTACCGTTTCATGACTATGTGCTGCATATTTTTTTCCCTTGGAGGTTCTTTAGGTACAGTATACAGCTTTGATGGTTGTATATATAGCTGAATATATGCATCATAATCATAATTATGTAATATTCAGCAAATGTTCATTTTCTTGATTAACAATTCTCTAGGTTGTATTTGTTGACAAAAAGCGATTGACACTACCAAACATCGTTATATGTTACTAATTTATCAATATTCTTTATTTCAATATTTCTACGATTCAATATGTAAATTGTTTGTATTAACTTTTTTTTTATTAAAGCGTTTAAGGTGTATATAATACCAAAAGACTAAAATGTGTATTTTTTTTTTCTCCTTGCGTAGTTGTGTAGAGTATGCGTGTATGGACGATTAGAAGAGTAAAATTCAATCGTGGTATCCCTATAGGCAAGAATAATTGTACTCATATTCGTCAACTCGCCGTTTCGCCGTTTCGCATTGATTATACTTCATGCTCCAATGATTCTTGTCTCTCTTCTCCTGTTCCCGTGACCCACACTGTCAGTCAATCAATGTACACGCGCAATGGGACTTTATAATCCTACTCTTTCCGCCTCTCCCTATCTCACTTCCTTTCTCCCATTAATATTTTGCCCAAAAATTCAGTACGATTTCGTCTTCGGGACATACTTTTTCTTCTTCTTCTTCTTTTTCTTCTTCTTCTTCTTCTTTTGAATCTATGTGTCATTGTTGTTGTTTATTCAAAACGCTTAACTTTATCGAAACGGAAAAAACATGTTAAAATGTTGTACAACACATTCTTATACAAGTTAACAAATAAACGGCGACATGATAGTCGCGATACTTTACAACTTCAATATCATTGTGTAACGTCTGATATGCTGACATCTCGGAACATGATTACATGTTAATGATCGTGTGGTTTGCCGATTTTTTGAGAGAAAGACAACAAGAGAGGGAGAGAGAAAATTGTACAAGATACAAGTACCAGCTTGTTATGCATGAGAGAAAACACTGCGATGTAAATGCTGTAGTGAAATATCTTTTTGTTCATCAATAAGTTCAACTATACATTACACGATATTACAAGATACATTTTTGTAAACTATTCAAGATAGGTGCGACTTGTAGTAGAGTAAAATATGTATCATGAACACGGAAAATATGGAAACGTAGATTATACCAATTCTTCACTTTCTTGATGTTGATTTTGTTTTTTGCGTATTCTGTTTTAAATGCTATTAGTTCTTATAGATGTCCGTACCATCCGAAAGTGCCGCATAAGGTTAAATTTCCATACCATGCATGATTCATTCATGTTATGTAAAACGCCGTGACCACGACAGAGAACTCACACATCTTAGTCATATCTGTAATGAGCACTCATTCATGCATCATGCAACACCTTGGAACTCTCTATTGCTCATTGGGTACTCGGTCATTACCTTACGATCAACTTGTTTACACATTTACACATAATTATGCCTGGAATGCAATATCACCTTTCCGTATACTATTGTGCAAAGCATAAGACTCCGCAATTATCGTACAAAACGCTACAATCTGTTACTTCGCACTTGTAGATAATGCAAATGAGATGAAACGATGGACATGATGACGAAATGAAATGATGAAACGACGAAATGATTACACGATGGAGTGATGAAACGATGGAATGATGAAACAGTGAAATGATGAAACGATGAAATGATGAAACGATGGAATGATGAAACGATGGAATGATGAAACGATGAAATGATGAAACAATGGAATGATGAAACGATGAAATGATGAAACGATGAAACGATGAAATGATGAAATGATGAAAAGATGAAATGATGAAATGATGAAAAGATGAATATTATTGTTCTCATTCATTCTCACTTTCGATGCCAAGTACTCACACCGTAATGATATTACGTCAAGCAAAGTCACATAAGATTTCCATCATATAAACGCGTACAACCCCATCACACCATTAACTCCACATTATTTTAACCCTCAACTCATGAATATTCATACATTTTGCATTATCTTGGAACTTCACTGCTTCACGACTCCGCTGCTCAGCGGGTACGTGATCATAGGCCTATCTTATGATCCTACTTGTACGTCGTGTTTACACATTTACACGAATATCTGTAATGATATGAAATTTTCTGCATGTATTATCGTGCAAGCATGCGACTCTACAACCTACCTTCGCAATAACCATAGAAATCATTTTAAGAGTCTCGCTCTCCACAGCTCCACAAGTCTCACCTGAGCGTGCTTAATCTTACAATCATACATAATTGATACGCATTTGCATACATTAATATTCATATGCTAGGTCATCTTGTTGGAGCTCCGCTGCTTCACAATTCGCTATTGGTGATGACTTATCCTACATACGTTACTGTTATACGAATTTGCATAGTTCTATTCATATCAATCTTTCGTATCATCGCGCAAAATCATACGACTCCACAACATACACTCAACACCAACCATACAATCAATTGAAAAAGAGAAACCCCTCACAGCTCCATAGCTCCACAGCTCCTTAGCCCAAACATAATTCATATATTAACATAAATGCATATTCATACATATTCATGAATAAAGCTTATCAATATTCATATATTAGTCATCTTGGAGTTCCACTACTCCACAATTCACTATAGATGATACTTAATACTTCATACGTTACCGGTATATATATACGCATTTGCATATATATCAACCTTTCGTATCATCGTGCGAGAAAACAAACAAACAAACAAACATAAAAACATAGCAACAAAAAAAAAAACACGACTCCACAATATGCACTCCACACTGTAAGCCATACAATCCGTTGCAAAAAAATATAAAAAAATGTAAGTCTCAACAGCTCCACAATCAAGTATCAAATAAACTTAAGCTCACATGCGTTACTGTCACGCCCATTCACAAAGTAAACATATCTGTGTCATACATTTAATCTTTGCATATGCTGATATATTTTACCCTTTCATAATATTCATCGTGTAAAATCATACGACTCCACAACAAACACTCCACACAAGCCATACCATCGGTTGCAAAGAGTCACCCTCCACACCTCGCACACGCATAAACAAATCATATTTACATAAATACATAATCATACATATTCATGGTTTAAGCTCTTTCATATTCATATCTTAGGCCAATTTGAAGCTCCACAGCTCCACAATTCATTATTGATAATGTTCATTTCTTCGCACCTTACTGTTATATTTGCATAATTATATTCGCATCAACTTACGTGCAAAAATGATAGACTCCACAACATACACTCCACACTAGCCATGTTGCGAGAGAGTCACTCCCGCTCCACAACTCCACAGCTCCATAGCTCCACAGCGTACGCATAGTTTATACAATGTTAACATAAATGCATAATCATACATATTCATGGCTTAAGCTCACTAATATGATATGCTAGGTCAGAGAGCTCCACTGCTCCACAATTCACTATTGCTATTGCCACTCCCATTCACAGACTATTATATCTCACACTCATACATAATGCATGTACATTTACATAAATACATATTCATACATATTCATGATCATTACTATTCATGAGCTCATTAATATTCATTAGCTGTGGAGCTCCACCGCTCCACAGCTCCACTGCTCCACGGGGTGCGAACGGGTACATGTATATACTACTATTGTCAGCGTCTCTTCGCGAATGGACCCGAAAACCTGGAGAAGTGCAATGTTTGAGAATTTCAACCACAATCCGTGGTTTTCTCTTCCGATGAAATTCGAAAGAAAGCAAAAATCATCAACTCATACTGGAATAACAATCGTGAATTCTAAAGGCGTTTATCGAAACCTGTGGCCACAGATGACATAGCCACACTGGCCACTGTATACCATGCTAAACAGTGGTTTTCAGAAACTGCGCCCACTCGAAATACTTAGACATTTTCAGTGGAACTGCACACACTAAATTAGGTTAAGTGGGGCTCAACTGAGTTGACAAAAACATTTTTCTTTTTCGTGACAGTTCTGTTGTCGCTTTGCTCAGTACATGATAGCAAAGTAAAGTCACATTGTGATTTTGTCATGGACGTACGTGAGTAGTCCTAATTAACGGTATCAGAGACTTGGTAAACAATTAATCATGTTTCATACCTTTCTTTTAGGATTGTTTATGCAGGTTTAATCGTTGACAAAACATGATCGTGGTCATTGTTGACATAAAGATCCGAATGTGACATTATCGTGATAATTCGGATATACCTAGACGATTTCAATATTTTTACGCGACATTTCATTTCATTGATTAAGTTTCCACACAAATCATACAGTGTTGTATTTACAACATCAATCCATGACAATGTACAGTAACACATAAATCATAAGTTCCGTATTTACAAAAAAAAAAAAACCACCCAAACATTTACATGACACAAAATCCATTGAAATCATTCTCATTGACCGAAACTACCAAGAGTTTTGAATACGGAAGGAGAAATCTTTAAATATTCAATTCTAGAAGATGCACAAAGTTGTTTATCGTTGTTGTTGTTGTTGTTCTCGAAGTTGTTGTTGTTTTGTTTTGTTTTGTGTTTTGTTTGTTTATTGTTGTTGTTTTGGGGGTTCGAAAATGTCATCCGTTGCCAGTCACCCATGATAATAACTGAGCAGGGAGGTGGGGCGCGTACCTTCTTGATTTGAGTTAATGGTGTCTGATGGAGAAGGATCTGTTTAGAGGGTCTTGTGACTTAAGGAGAATGTCTTCAACACCCGCGCCCAAGGTGACTGGTGTGTATAAACAAGAGCTTCCACGTGGAGATGCAACTGTCATTCCTTAATCGCAGGCACTGAAAGGGGACGGGGGAGGGGGTCGGGAGCTACAGTGACTCGCTTGCTGACTCTTTAATGTCAATCAATAAACCTTTTGGCACTTTCCTTGCAGTTGTTATATTGAAGGAACCCCAGTCAAGAAAGGTAATGGTTGTGTCAAATTTGTCTAAAATCCAATATTATATCATTGAAAACTTTCAAAAAAAAAAAACCATACACCAGCAGTATAGTCGAGAACAAAAATAGTGAACAACAGAAAGAATCGTGACAGGGTCAACACTGATGTGAAGGTGATTCTCAGGGGAACTCTCAGGATAGTGTCATTTCCTCAAACCCGGGCTGGAAGTTTCCAGCGAAAGTTGCTACGCTTTCGACATCGTGCTGAAAGAAGAACGCCATAAAGTCTATATTTAGCTGTTAAGAATAATAAAGGCTGTGAACACAACCTGATGTGAACAAACGGAGAGAACCGGAAAAGATTACGCTGATAGGTCTCATCATCTGAGGTATAAAAACAAACCGCAAAAATTATTGTTGAGAATAAAATTCCGGGTGCATTTCAATTCAATCGTCATCTTGGCTGACTGATGTCGGAAAGGGTCAGTGGCTGAGAATAAAATGGCAATTTTACGTTTGCGCGAATCTCATGGCTGATGGCTAATATGAGTGACAACCAAATCTGTTCTATGAAACATAATTAATTTTTTTTTGCACGTTTGCTTCAGGGAATGTTCCTTTATGTCAATATAGGGTTCAAACAACTACATCCCAGGGTTAAATTGCCTTGTATCATTTCAAGAACAGACGAAGAATGAAGAGAGAAAAGCTGTGATGGTTTTTTTTTTCAAACCTGTCGATTTCAAGTTATCAACCTCTTCTTTTTACCCTATTTAACTTACCATACAAAAGTTTGGGCAATAGTGAAGTTGCCTCCTACTCTGACTAGCGCAAAATAAAAAGTATACACGTCGTGTATCAAAGTTGATACTGAGCGCATCCTAAACATTATAATTTGGTTGGTAGTCACGGGGTCATCAGAAATCTGGAAAGTCATTGTTATGATGAAAACACGAAATACCGGTAAGACGGAGACCCGACAATTGAATCTTTACAGGATGAGCAAGTTACCTGTAGACAGAGGGTCAAATCAACTCCTAACCTCCTACATCACTGAATCCCTTACCGCTCAAATCACCTCGTGTGACAGGTAAAGATTGTCATTCGCTTGATTCTGAAGCTACTTTCTCGCTGGTGGCGCTATTGAATTAAACGTCACCTTGACTTTCAAGCATTATGTTGAAACTTTGACATCTTTCTAATTCGGGACATATCTATCAGTATTTTTTTTTCTTCTCAGTGCATAGAAGTTAACAGTGAACGATTGGCTATTGTTGGTTTTTTTTCACGAATTCGACAGAAACAACAGGGGAGAGAAGGAAAGATATATCGCAGAGTTTGATTCAAAAAATAAGTATAGAAAGAAGGAAAGAAAGAAAATAAAATAAGAGAGAATGACAAATGTCTTCATCCATTCTAAACTGTAGAACTCGATTGATCAGACCTCTTACCTATCTCCATCCCCAAAATAAAAAGGAAATAATGTCGAAACAAAGGAGGGTAAAATTCTATTTTGAACAATTATAACCCCCTCCCCCACCCCCTTTAATTCTTCCCTCTTTGTGTTCACGAGGACTAATTCGAAACCTCGGAATAAATTCATGCTTAAACTACGTAGTAGTAGAGTTAAGCTATATTCATGACCTTTTCTAGTCTCATCTAAACAGTGATAATGATGATGATGATGATGATGATAATAATAATAATAATAATAATAATAATAATAATAATAATAATAATAATACTAATGATGATGATAATAATAATAATAATGATGATGATAATAATAATAATAATAATAATGATAACAATAATAATAATAATAATAGTAATAATAAATAATAATAATAACAACAACAATAATAATAGTAAATCTAAATACCTATACCATTGAGAGAATATACATACTCACACCATCATGCAGTAACATGTCTTCAAACAACATCAATGCGGGAATTTACACGAGTGCTACTATAGACAATCACTACGCCATCTGCCTTACCAGTTCTAAACTTTAAATGACAGGGAACCCTGCCATCAAGACTTTAAAAATTGAGAGAAGAAACTAAATAGGTTATACATTATAGATACAAGAGTACTTTTACAAATAGATAATTGATATCCACGTACAAAAAAACATGATATGTAAAAGAAACAGTAACATTTTTTTTTGAGGTGGTCCAACATTGTTCATTGACTTAAGGCCATGTTCACAACTTGGAGTAGCAGGAGGTTCTTCATAGACTAGCGTCTCTTCAGCACACGTATACCGTTTAGGAGAAAAAAAAAAGGCCTCGGCTTATCCTACGATCAACTTAATGTTCGCTGAGTATGTTTCGCTCATCAGGCTCCCATGATTCTGACGTCGTCGGAGATGATTATTTCCCGTGGCCTTGGGGAGAGTCTACGTAGGCAGCCAGCAACGTCATGCACCGTTAAACGGCTAAGAAAAGTCGACTATCAACAACATGGATCATGTCGGGCTCGAGTGGCATGCACCCACCTCTTATAATTTCCCTGTAATGTTCCCCAGAGTGATGTTCCAAGGTCTAGGCGCATCACGCTGTCACGCCTCTGATGTTCCTCGGGCAACTTTCCCATTCCAGTGAATGGGACAATTGAGCACCAACACAAAATATAGTATTGGATTGTCTTGACCAGAAGCCCCCCCCCCCCACAAACAAACAACCTGACAAACAAAACAAAAATTAAATAATCAAACATGATTGGTAGTATGATGATAATCAATATAATTCGAATAATGACTATAATATGAAAAAATGTCATCAATCTTGTTAATGGTATGATCATTATCAATACTATCGTTACCATTATCATTATCAGTTGCACTAATATAAACATCATTCAAAGGCATTTTGAAAGTACAATATGACCTTATCCTCCATTTCAAAATGAATATTTCCAAATAGCACTTGTCGGTGTTCGTAAAGTCATGTGAGGAATGCAGGTTACGGTCAACCTATTTCCGTTTGAAATTCCTTATGACATGTGATGTATTATACATGTAATTATTTGCCAGGTGAATTGAAATTAAGAATTGGATGTTATTTCCCGGAAGAGGGCGCTTCGCAATATTTTGATTCCTTACGAATTGATTGCGGAGCAAACCGTTTCCTCTATGATCTGAGATGATACTGGACACGTTTGTTTTGCATGTAATCCTGAGAGAAGCATTACAAACATGAGTAACCATTGACGATCCAGGGAGTAGGATTACCATTGTTGTATAGTTGTAGAGATAGCTGATACATTTTGCAGTGCAACAATTTGCAAGAAAAAGTTGTAGATTATCATTATGTTTGCTTTGTGTTTGTCAGGTTGTATGAAACTACAATAAACTTATAGGCCTACCTAAAAGGAGCGGCTGTCCCGGGGGTGTTTCATAAAGCTGTTCGTAAAGTTACGAACAACTTACGAGCGACTGGTGATCAGTTCTGATGTGCTATACTTATCAGAATTTCCATAAGTCAGCACATCAGAACTGATCACCAGTCGCTCGTAAGTCGTTCGTAACTTTACGAACAGCTTTATGAAACACCCCCAGGTGTGGTAGCCAACTCTTGACACGAAGTTTTTGTTTTGTTTTGTGTGTGTTTTTTCAGCAGAAACAGAATATGATGTTCTGACGAACGATGAGGTAATGTATCGATGTTAGGAAGAAAGAACATTTGCATTAGTCCTAATCAGACTTTGACTCTTCGTCAAAACGTGTGGTGCAGGAAGAAGGAACTCCTCAAAGACGTCGTCAGCTCCTAACGACAGCTTTAAAGGTCGTATAATACATCTTTTGCAAACGTCACGAAATAGTGCATGATTGAAGAATAATGTCTTCCAACATGATCGCATGAAATGATTTGATAATATACCTACGAGTTAAAAGAAAAGAACAAAAAGGAATACAAAACTAACCCCATGTCACTCTAGAATGAACTCCCCGTTTGTAACGGTTGGAATTTTTCGGGATCCGAATATATACTATATATTCCTCCTCCATTATAGAGAAGTTTCTAGTTTAATCATTCTCAGGAAAGATGAATTACCTGCCTCTTCAATATACTAGCTTATGGAAGGAATGTAATCTTCACGGTTGCAAAAAGGGACACGCGGACTTTAAAAGTCAATTAAGGTCATCGGAGTTGTTAAACGTTGTAATGGTTGTAGCGCGCTTCTTACATAGTTTAGTCTATTTATGGCTCACTCCAAACATTAATCGTCACAGCAAAATGGCGCTTCCCCATCCCTTTGACCATGTTCACGGCTTCCGCGCAGCCTCGGTGCTACAAAGTCCATAATTAGAACTCACAAGGTATTGCTTGTAATCTAATTACCAAAATTTTCCTTCCTGGAACACGCGGGTCAAACTAGGCTCTCATTAGCTGTTGGAGAGAGTGTTGATGTCCGGTGCCACATTGAACACGACAGGTAACATCCAAAGACCTTCAGCGACCACTACGATGATGTGATGAGACTCAAGGAAAAGCACATTGAAAGAAGCCACGGCCTCCATCCCCTTCCCTCTATCCGCCCCGTTGATGATAAATAGATGGTGCACAGCATACCTTAACCTACCTTTCCACTCCTTGACCACGTAATGCTTAAACTGGCGTTTCTGAAACCTGTGTAATTTTAAGGGTTTTTTAATGAATACACATCGTGAAATATCTCTACAATGGAAAAGCTGTTCTAACAGGACTTCGAGCTTCTTGACTTGTACGTTCTTATAAGAAAGATTAAAAATTATCCTAAAAATCATGCGGACATAACAAAATAATATATTCAGATGTTATTGTCCGCACCATTACATGAAAACCACGTTTACTAGTTCATCACGCACCATGGTTTCCTATTCAGTGATCTAAATGTACAGTTCTTAAAATTAATATGAGAGGGATAAAATAAAGATGGTCGTAGTCTTTTGCAAGCCCTTTCGCTTCCTGCCGAGATATTTCTAGCAAGACATACTGTATATCGAACCTCCGACGATTTCAGTTGTGTGAGAAGCGTTGTCCCACTGAGGGCGTACTTCACTTTCATTCGTAAACGATTTAATAATATGACGGATGGCTGAAAACTGTAACAATACCTGAGAACTAGATACCGTTTGCTACGTTGCTTCCCTATTCAAACATTTCAGAGATCTTTTCTATTCAAGAGCCCACCCCGGATGAGGGTAATGACTTTCATCTTTCCAGACGGCTTGAACGCTAATGAAGAAAAACACTTGGAAATAAGTTTTGAAATAGGGAAAAGAGGATATCCCTGGCTATAGATATTCGCAGAACTGCTTCTGCAAAGAGATACGTTGTTTGAAATGCGAGAGAAAAAAAGAGAAGAGAGATTGATACGACACACTTTAAAAATAAACTAAACCCTTTTACTCTCAAACAAAATAATGTTTTATATGTGAGTAGTCTGCTGTAGAGCACGACTATGGAAGACAACAGCCGGTGGCTCCGTCTTGGTTGCCTTACTGATTGATTCGATTTCCTAGAGGGGGATTCCTCCACCAGCCTTCTCCTCTCGGTCGTATTCGGATGGAGAAATGGAATCAAACATTAGATCCGGTATTCGATACCCCGAGAAAGGTGTACGCGGAGGGCAAAAATTTGTACAAGCTCACCTCCACGTGAGCCCACCGATTCGCTTGAGCTCCGGCTGGATCTAGGGTTCGCTTTGGCGGCGCGGCGCCTGTCGCGCTTCGCTGCCGAGTGTTAGTGTAGCAGGAATCGGCCAGGTCGCCAAAGGGCGGGGGGAGGGGGGGGGGGGGGGGGGGGGGGAGGTGGGGAGGATCCGAAAGGTGGGGTTACCGAAGTGACACCGAGACGCATTATAGTCTGTATGTCACGGCGCCCGGCACACCAGCAACGTATTTCAAACAAACGCGATCAAACAATGTCAAATCACCCGTAAATAATGTATTTTATGGTTGTTAAATCGCTTTTCATGTGTTTCTATTCTTTCATATGTTGTTTTCCTCGGATCATCTCGTTGCACGCGGCAAGAAACGTGACATGCAATATACAAAAAAAAAATAATAATAATATTGATTACAGCCTATCACTTGCAATAAACACTCACATCATTCGTTTATTCCTGCTTCCCTTGAGCGACGTACATCCGTCGTGATATTCATTATCAGCAACTTTTGACTATGCGTTTTGGGAACGTCAGGCTTGTCGACCTAAATTCTGATCTAACAGTGTGAGAGAGACGAGTGGCTATTTACCATGTTAACGTCAAGCGTGTCGCATTGCTAATCCCTTACCAGACCGCCATCACAGAACCCGACAATTGTAGTATGAAATAGCTTCAGTATTAAAGAGAAGCACACCATTGTCAACGCCTTCCAATTACAGATGACAAATAACGATAACAGTATCTGTGTCCTGACGAAGTCAAGCACCGAGCTATCCCTGTCACCTTAAAAACACCGCAAACGTGACGATCACCTAGATCTTATCTGTCCGGCCCAAAGAAAGAGTCTGTTTGCCTTCTCTTATACATTCGTTATTGTGTGCTGCTATACCAGGCATGATACAGTGTATGTGCAGAAAGCATTCCGAAATTTCCGCCAAGCCGGGCGTGTAATTGGCTAAAAAGTTATCTAATCGTATCCAGTCTGCTTGGTTATTTCTTTTTAACGCGTCAATATCAATAATAATGTGAATCAAGAAGTGAATTCAGATTGCCTGAAGTCACAAGCCCAAAGTATTCTGCCAATAGTAAATAGAAGGTGCAGCGACCTGTGGAGATACATTATACAGACGATGAATTCTTAACGGCATAGGATGGTGCTGACGAGAACAATGATATGTACAATGGTCGCATCAAAGAATTCTGAAAGATTTTCCAGTCAAAAAGAATCGCTCTTCAATAGAGAAGAGCACATTTTGCAAAACATAATAATAAGTCGACCATTTGCGTCTGAAAATAATCAAAAGACATTTTGAGCAGACAGTTTCGTGCAATCACTGAAATGAAGTGCATACAGGAAAATAGTTTATACAGTAATCCCATTCTATAATAAGGGCACGTCACTCTCAGCCAGTCTTGGACCATGGAAACCGTTGGTGTGATCCCTAAATGTTGCGGTCCAATAGTGAATCACAAGTATTTTGTTAAAGAGTGTGTCGAAGAGACATGTTTATCTCTGATATAGCCAGCACGAAAACATTCGGACCGTATAGAAGCTCTTGTACATTTTCACACACACACAAAAAAAAATCTAAACCTTCGGACCGTATAGAAGCTCATTACATTGTCACACACAAAAAAGTCTAAATCTTCCTTAGAAATCGAGACAGCCTCTGCCAATAATTGAATAAACATGAAATATACGAGGCGCCACAGGCCGCAAGTCATTACAAAGGGAACAGAACATAATGATAATAATTATGTACAATGGTCGCATCAAAGAATTCTGACAGATTGGTTGCTAGGATGTGTAAACATGGCAAATAGGTAACTTTAAGCTGTCGTCAAGGTCCATTGACCCAATTTTATTGGTTGAGAGAATAGCAGTTCATTCAACCAGAAGAGCAAGGACTAAAATAACAATAGTAAAAACCCAGAGCTACATCTTGCAAGTTGACAAAACGTTGTATAAATATCTAATTCGGGCAAACCTTTCTCATTGACATGATCAATGAGATGTAGCTGATGGAACAAATCCTCTTTTTTGGGGCCTCATATCATATTTCAGTCAAGGCATGAGCATTAACTGGAGCAAATCATTTTCTCAGACCTAAGGCAAGAACATAAGTATAAAACATCAAGTGCACAAAAGTCTGTCGCTGAGCACTATACTTAGTATACATCTTCATGTTGAAGGGACATGACTGTAACTCACAACGTGTAGGATATGACAGGTCTGTTTGAAACTGAGCGCTACTACTGAATTGAGAAAAATTATGATGTGTATACATGATGTGCAAGAAATGGAAAAAAACCCCACAAAACCCAAACAAAACAAAAACAAAACTACACCTGTGTTAGGGGCCCGCTTGCCGTTAAGGAACCCAACGTTCGCGCATTTTCAACTTTTAAGGATTCCATTTTTCATAGCAAATACACTTTCCCTTCTTGTCTGGTCTTCGGAAGATACATGAGTCTTCCAGCTTCTTCAGTATCATTCCTGTTGATGACGCTAATCTGTTTCCACTTAACTCATTTAAGTCATAAGACACTCTAACCAGATACAGGACATAACCCATATGCAATCCCGACGACGGCACACCGTTGGTCATTCCAAAAAGGGATCGTCCTACACAACAGGTACTAGACATTTTTGTCCCTCCCTTTCATTTTTTTCCACGCGTACTGAACAGGAAATACTTATTGTTACAGAGAAGGATCCCAAAACTGATTAGCGCATAATGACCATTCTTTGAGATCATTAATCTGCTGCTCCGTTACGGTTTCTCAAGCAACGTCTCGCCAGCACTGGAGAGGACAGACAGTATTCAATAATGTGTATAGGTTAGAAACTCCAGCTTACTCAAATTGAATAGAAATTTCCTGTCGAGGATACGTTTTGTCGAATGCTTCCGAATGAACTTTTGTAAACCCTTGGAATTTTGTCAACTATGCCTTGTAGAACCACAGTCCAGCTTTTGGTATGACAGCATGAACGCATTCACAGACGTGGGGCCAAAAGTATCACATCAGGAAAAGACGATATTGAAATTAAAGAAAGCTTTAGCAATACACTCCCCATTTTCGGAAACTACTCAACATCGATATATCCCATAGTTAGTTGCACTGTTGTATGAAAATGAAATAGGTGTAAGGGTTAGGGTTATCAGTCGCTCACTCACCATTCATGATCCATGAGAAGGTAGGCTAATGTATGTCTCCATGTACAGCCTTTACCATTTTTTTTCTCTGAGATTGTCACACTTCAGGCGAAGTTGTCTGGTAATGAAATGGGCCTAGTCCACACGGGTTCGGTATAACAAGCGCAATAATCTTTACCTGTCCTGATCTGTTGCCCTGAACTCTATTTATAAGCTTTCTTTCCAACACAAAAGTATCCCTATTATCATGTACACGTGCTTGGTATGTTTAAATCAGTGCTGGGTGTAAGCAGCAATGAACAAACAAACAAACAGTACAGAGAATAACCCGACCATGAAAAGTTGAAAAAAAGGGTTGTTGGCTGGAGATAGGAGTCAACAATGCTGTCAATGAGAACGCGCATTTCAATTGGTAAACAACAACATCGACGATAACCGCATCACATTAGAACGAACTGTCGTTTTCCCCAACACCCTTTAATTGCGCAACATTAAAGTCGATCTAATCTGGTTAATCACGAGAAATTACGATTCGCAGTCAACATTTTCGACTTAAGAGAAAACTATAGCACAGTCAGCTAAACTGGGTTCATGCAAGCATGATGGGTCACTCACATTGCATATGTTTTGTGTATAGAAAATATCAGGGCCAAAAAATGTTCTATTGACTCGTATAACCTTATTATGTTATACATGGACAATAGAGGCAGAGAAAGAGAGGAAGAAGGTTTTACAGAGCAAGAGAAAAGAGAGAGGGTGAGAGGGCGAGAGGGTGATAGGGAGAGAGGGAGAAAAGGTGTGGTAGACTCCGGAGTTGCTTGAAGAGATAGGGGTAACCTATAGCAACGTAGACAGTGCTCCAGCAGCTGATGGAGAGATGGAGGGAGGTCGACTGAGAGATGGCAAAGCAGGGAAGGGGTGGAGGGATAACACGCACACACACACACACACACACACACACACACACGCACACACACACAAAGAACTAAAAGAAAGAGAGGAGTCTTGTAAACGAGTGAACGGGAGAGAAGGAAAAGGAAGAACGTCCTATCCTCAGAGGATGGTCCCCTTAAACCTTGACCTTGCTATGATCTCTGAGCCCATTGGGTCTCCAGGTGAAACGAGCTGCTAATTCCTTCCATACGTTTCCTGTAATCTACACCTTAGAGCCTCACCCAGCTTTTACTAAAGCCTTCACACTACAAACCAACACTGGGGTAAAGCTATCCAGAGGGCGAGACAAGAACTTTAAAAAAAATCTTTTTCTTCCACGTCTATGCCCGAGCATAGTCTCGTAATAAAAAAAAAAATACACTCGCAAATCTTCTAACTTTCTTATACAGCAATTACACATGCATGAATATCATAATTATATATGTTTATGATAACAATTACAAAGTGTCATGGCGGGCGGAAATGTCTCAATGATTCACTTGTTATAGAACATGTTTGTTATAGGTTTTTGTAAAGCCTACAAATTGTTTACAATTAAATATATAGGTGATGGGCATTCTCATAAGTGATATTATGACTGATTTTACAGTAACTACACTTGTTCGGGAACTGTAACTTTTTTTTTTGGGCGAAATTAACTCGGTTTTTGAATGGTTCTGTTGTCATTCGTACTCCCCGAATCATGTCCAAAGACTCTAAACGCTACACAGCATGCTCGTCATCGACTGATATATCGGAGAACATTCTTGACAAAGGGCGGAAAGCTTTGCATTGACGTCAAAGTGAGTTTTGGACATTCATTTGTCAAAAAAATGAAGGACACGCTGAATCATGAGTTCATAAATGTTATTTCAGATTAGGTTGCCGAGTCAATTTGATAAAGAGAGAGAGAGAGAGAGAGAGAGAGAGAGAGAGAGAGAGAGATTCCGACGAAGGAAAGAACTGACTTGCATGCTTTTGGAATAAAAACCATCTATCGTGCGTGTGGAACAAATCTCACTTGAAGCAGATTAAGCCATCGCTGTGTATTGTATGTATCAATGCCTTTCTTCAAATTTTTGATATGTGTACTTTTTTGTATATTGCATAATCTATTTGGACACGGAAAGAAAAACAAACAAATAAACAGAGAGGCCTTTGTGAATGCTACATTGAACATAGCTTAAGTCAGGTGAAGACACTACATGATCTCACGGAAAAAGCTCATAGCGTTGCACACACTGTCCAAATCCCAACCTGGTACATTAAGGGGTAAGCACTTGATTCTGAATCAAAGATCTTGACCGAAGATTCGAATCCGGGACCTGCCGAGGGGTCCAAAGTCCAATGAAATCAAAATGAATACGTAAATTGAGGGAATGCAGCAATATAGTAGAAGATATCAGCGAAGTAGAGGAAAATCAGACAATCCCTTCAAAATTATTAATCTTTACAGTTCTGGCGCTGCCATCACCGGATGAGAAGAATACAACACTTAATTATCACGTCATAATTGGAAACAACCTAAAGAAAATTTAACATATTTTCACTTTTCTAACTCAAATGGAGAGCACTACTGCTCTACCTCCTTCAAAAAATAATCATTTACAACAGTAACAAGTCGAGGGAGTGTGCACTTACAAAATACAAACGCGAAATTTTGTGAATTTCTCTTAGTATTTTCTTCACATCGTTGCATATACGTGACGTCATGAATTGTTGAAGTCTTCTCATTCAGCGATGGCTGCACCAAAACTTTGAAATTTATAACTTTTCAACAGCTTGTTTAATTTTCCTCGAACTTGTAAATCGCTGACATCATGCTACTATGCTGCATTCACTCAACCCACATGTATACTCGGGTTTCATGTCCCTTTTATCGATGACTCCAATAAATTGTTCAAGGAAGTACTGGGCAAGTTATATCTTAGTCAGTATGTATAGCGCACGCGTTGTCATGACCATTACACGACAAAGATTGAATACTCCAAATGGAATGTTTCCGCGCCTACTCAATGACAGCACGAAATGGTGCGTAACCGTCTTTCAAAGCTGTTTGTTTGTTATCGTCATTTCACGCCAGACATTTTTTTTCTTAATCTTTCTCTTATAAGGGTTGAATGTATATATCGTGCTATGTGACATGCAGAACAAGACAGACAACATAGAACTGACATTTGAACAAAATATCCTTTTTTTCCGGATTTTTCTATTTAAAAAAAAAATCAGGGATCGAATGAAAACATAATCTATACATAAAAGCACTAAAAAATGAAAAACGCATTAACGTAATGGCACATATGCCTACCATATGTATGTTGGTCGAATGTTTAAAGAGAAAAGAGAACGATATTGGTTGGCACAAGACGTGTCTATCGACAATGCCCAATTAGAACCACGTGGGTTCAAGGGATTTGACAGTTTGGGCTTACCGGTCCGTCCGCGTGAGAATTTCAGCACACACCTCAGTGGAATGGCCAGATAATTTTTCTCTGCTCTTTTTCTCTTCAAGCCTCTCCTTTGAAGACTTTATCCCACAGCACTTAGAAACTGAATATGACCATTTCATGACGTGTATCTGTTCCACCAAGACTGTAAGGGTACAGCTGCCGTCTATAGTCCATGTCGCATTCCACATATCCTGCCTTCGTGGCTGAAGAACAAGAATCAAACTTTGATTTTCCTACAGTTTAAAGTATCCATTTTGAACATCAAATGAGAGAATGTCATTGAAGTATTAATGTGAGGAGAGTCGCATAATACACGTTACGTTTGAGTAGATCACTGGTACAAAATGCGCGTGCGTCACTTCTCTGCCAACAGAGTCGAAATTGGGTGGTTCGAGCCCCTATAATCCCGTCTTTCGTCGTTTCGATCCGCCTTCTCGTTTTTTCTTCCCCGACGCCACAGAACTTCGAACGCACAGTTCAGTGGTACAGGAGGCGGGTTTCTCGCGCGCACACACACACACACACACACACACACACACACACGAAAAAAAAAAGCCTGGAGCAAAACAAAATGCACCATCAAGAAGGTTTAATGTATAATGATGCAAACTTTTACAATTGGCAACTATAAGTTACTGTAATATATCTACGTTGCCGAAAATACCATTACATAAAGTGTCAAGGAGAAATGGTCAAGTGATATCGCTGAAATTCAGGGACCAGTTTTAAAGTTAATGAGCCATCTGACGTCATGTTTATAGACCCGTAAGATTTATGAAATTATCATATTCTAAATTCACAAATAAAAATGTTAATGGTCGAACACAAAATAATGATCGTCTTAGCAATGGATACTTTGGAAGCAAACAAACATGATATATCGTTAACGAATGGACTGAATGCACATTTTAGTTTTTCTCCTTTTTGTTGTGAGTAAATATTTACGGGAAAAACTCAACCCATTAAATGACGTCTGAGTAGAATAGCCCTTATTACTCAGGAGGGATCTTGTGAATTTGAAATTTTGAAGAAATCTTGTATAAAATGTATCGTGATCATTACTAGCATTTTTGATTGTCCTAAACATTTCTGCACTATAATCATTATACACAGACAGATGTTCGACGTTTGTATCTGTATCAAGTGTTCGCACACAGTCTTAAACTCACAATAGGTACATTGTGGGAGTACCCCGTTATTTTCTCCCATAGACAAGAATGTCAATTTTTACTCCCACAGTACTGACTGAAATAAAGCGAAACAAGATGTTTACCCGCACAATGTACCTACATGTGTGTTTGCCACTGTTTGGATCGAGTGCGTTTCACTTCAACTTGTATCAACTAAACTAGGCCTACTGTCACACATATAATATATGCTCACTTTAATCAAAACGACTTTGCTGATCACTAAATTTCACATTTTCGATTCGGAAGTAATTCTTGATAAAATTACTCTTCCTTCGTGCTTTCAGAATAATGGAAATGATAACTTACAAGTCCTATACTTGTCTGCTACTTGGCGAGACTTGTGACGTCTTGGTATTTGTTCGTTTAATACATTTCCTTTGCAATTCTTTATCCCAAATATTATATGTCTTTGCTTTAGACCAATCATTTTCATATTTGAAGCAATAGAAAAGCAAGTCGAATTTCACTACATGTTTTTGTTATGGTTGAAATTTCTGATGGTCACACATGAGGGCGTTATTCGTTACAACATAAGAAATATATGAGACATAATTGTATTGGTTGGGATAGGTACTTGTATAGCTATCACATTTCATATTTCCATAATATTCAGTGGCGGATTCAGGCGGGGGTGCACCACCCCCCTTATTGTTTTTTTTTTTAGCAAAAGAAATAAAAAGAAATAAATTGGGGTGCGGTGCGTGCGCCCCCCCCCCCCTTTAAATTTGCAAAGGCGCCCCCTCTTTACGGAATTCCTGGATCCGCCCCTGATATTGGAATTTTGAATCGAATTTGTCACTTCTCTACTCACTCATACCTGTACTTGGCTGCCGAAATTATGAAAGTGTTCGCACAGGCGGCCTTTGATTTCGTTTCCTGTGACCCGTTGCTCGATAAATTAATGTTTGTCATCGCGCCGCCATAACGGTCAAGACTTCAACCTTCAGTACAAGATAACAACTGAGTGACGGTCTTTGTCGTGTGTGGTCATACCGAGCGTTGCTCGCGCACGCCGTCCTGCACATGCATCCGAATTGGATGCTTCGAACGCGGCGCCGTAAATCAGGATCATTTGAGCCGCAGTTGAAGAAGGACGTAAGTGAGAAATCAAAATGACAAAATAATATATTCCTACAACTCTTATATGACGTTGATAGATATTTCTATCCATATCGGATTGCTATACACTAATTGGCCCAAAGAGAGACGTTTACCCATAAAGCCACTTTTACCCAGTGATATTTCATAATGTATTTGAAGTCCCAGTTTTGAAACATTCGTTTGACGTCGTCATTTGACCTTATTGATGCTGGTTGATATCCATGAAAAATTTTGATAATTTGCCGCTTTTCGAAAGCATTGTAATGCTTTCTTATAAGCCATCACTTCTAGTTTGAACACAGAGAAATATCAAAGATTCGACTAGAGTTTGAATGTCCACCTTACTGCATAAGAGCTTTCAGCAGAGTAATTGGGATCTAAGTAAACCGTGTACTATGTTGTATGTTGTCAATGGGTATTTCCTCCTGATATAAACAATCTCAATATTACGTTTGAATACAGTAGTTTTGTAGGTCCGAATTACAAACTTTCATTTTACCACATTTAGCGAAGAAAATCGGAAAAAGTGGATTAATGTCCCTTTTGCGCTGATGACACCTTGTATCTCATATGGCCTTGGCGATGAGGAGTTATTATTGTTGCACATGCAAGCATGCTCGGTGGGGTGTATGACCGCGTCGACAGATTAACTAACGAGTCGTCCCCGCTCGCCATCGGAGGAGGAAATGGAAGAGGGGGGGGGGGTGGGAAGGGTAGCCGGGGGACGGAAATAGAAGTCTAGTTTGGGGTGTCCTCATCATCATCAGCTTCATCACTATTCTTATTACAACTGTTATTACATTTTTTTTTTCTTTTAACAATGTGTTATGGTTTTACTCAGTGCTATATAGGGAAGTGCAGAGCCGTGTCAGCCTGAGCAAAAATGACTCCAGGTTCCACCCCTTTATAAAATAAGATACTGATCGTTACACCCTCTGACATTTAGACGATGAACCTTCTGTGCAAAAGTGGCGACTGATGTCTAATTAGTTGGTTTTGTGATGTCACGATTAGGCCTACATCTTTGATTATGCATGTATGACAGAGTGATCTCATCAAGGCACGTAACACAATTTTTATCAACACATCATAGAGTTTACGAAGGTTAAGATAGCAACACTTATTGTATTTCAAGTCACAGACTTAATAAACTTTGTCACATGTCTTTAAACAGTGCAAAACACCTGCTCTACCTTGCGCCTTACTCAGTACCTTAAAGGAGTCAGAACAAGGCTGTTTTTCTGACCCGTAACTTCAAACATGATTGAGTATATGTGAATCAGCTTGGAGGCAATGACGCATACGCATGTGACATTTACCTCGTCTCATCGTATGAATTGAAAGCCACGGTTTACGCCCGGCCAGTGACCCAGTAACCAGCTTGCTTTAAGGTTTAAATACTGGTCACATTACACCCCCAGGGGTGCTATGCAGGCAGGAGGAGGAGGGATGAGGGAGGGAGGTAACACCACACAGTGAATCCTACCCCCTTCCCTCCCCTCCCCCCTAGTACCTCCCGTGAGTGTTTCACTGGCAATCTCCGTTGCATCACGGAGCTACCTCGTGGTTACATTAAGGTGGTATCTCCTTGGTTGCACCCATCGCAACCTACCAACTGGTCTCACCATCACTCCGGTAGAAATGAATACTGGTACGTGTAGTGTGGAGTTGGGAGGAGGTGTGTGCATTTCGTGTGTGGAGGTGGGGTGGGGGGGGGGGGGTGGGGCGACAGATCTAAGTATAACGTATTCTGACGGAGCTGTGAGTACAATGAATACGATACAACAATTAGCAATACTACTTGGTAATTAATATCGTGTCTTTATTTTGTATGTATAAAGATATGAATATAATGTATATTACAATATAATATATATATAATATATATATATATATATATATACAATTATATACAAATTTATATGTATAATATACAATTATATATATATATATATATATATATATATATATATATATATAATATAGTGTGTATGTGTGTGTTTGTATTCAAGCCTGTTCACCTCGTTTTCTAATATTTAATTCAAAGAACAGCGCATGTCTCTCCCCCATCTCTTTCTCTCTCTGCTTGTCTGTGGTACACATCTCTCGTATTACATTGGATGTGGTTGAATGTTATGTTCCCCCTCCCTCATACCAGTGTAACTAGAGTTTCATAAAATGTATGTGACCATGACATTTCCTGCACGGATGTTGTCTCTACAAGATACGGGATGACTAGGCTGGCATCCTAGCCAGAAAAAAAAAAAAATCAATTATATTCAAATGAAGATTTCGGCTGGCTTAATGACGTCATACGTAATTTTCTTTTTCACAAAAATTGAAAGAATAGACAAACATTTCAACTTTAATTATCTTACACAATTTTGCATTAGATCATGTTCAGAGAGATAACAATACACAATATTCTCAATGTGTGTAGCGATTACAGTACACACACACACACACACACACACACACACACACACACATTCCCCAGAAATGGCCAAGAAGCTAGTCACAAGAGTGGTTTGAACTTTTTAAAGTTGGTTTGAGTTGTGACCTTATAAGACAGCGGTGTAGCAAAAAATGCTACGAGTTGAGATCTTAACGACATAAAAGAAATGCACAGAAGAATGTTCATTCCTTCTTGACAAATTGTTAGGCCTTTGGCTTTCAAACCTCCTGAAACATGAAGAAAAAAAAGTTATTTCTTCTTCCAAACGTGATAGCCGGTAATGTGAGATTTTACCCTTAAAGGGTAAGCTACCCTGACATAAATGAAGAGCTTGCTTCCAAAAGGCGCTAAATCCATCATTCACGATTAGCGCCTTTTGGTTGCAAGCTCTACATATTAGAGAAAAAGGGGGGGGGGAATGGGGTGGATAGGAAAGAAACAAAAATCCTCAATATCTCTATACATAAAACTATCCATTCCTCTCCAACCCGTCCACCCCCATCTGATCAACAAACCGGATACACATCAAATCGGTACTAAGGCGGATGACATTCAGTGCATTCGACAGTATATAACGCGATCCAGTGGCCGAAGACAACCATGCCATATATAGAGCGACGCATAGCTTCATGATGACAAGGTTCGGATAAAAGACATGTGTCAAGTTCGATGTGTGGTTACATCACCAACCAAAGGCCTCTCCTAGTTCAAATTCAAGTTTAAAGCTCGTATAACTCTTCAATCAAGTTTCAAGTTTCAAGTTTGTTCCATATTTTCTCCATCTCAACATAATCAATAACATAAATTATACTCACAATGTACATGGAAGTAAAGAAATATCGATATAAGTAATCTATAAAAAGAAGGTACTTAGTACATTACAATATAAACGGGGATTGCAGAAATAAGCATTGTGTTGATAAATAAAATGGAGGATGGATATTCGTCAGGAAGGAGATTAAATTCATTGAGATGGATTCGGCTACAAATCAACTTTCTTCCAATGTAACTAGTTACTACCATGACGTCACGTCTACCAACTCTTTGTTTTCAGAGGACTCGCATGGAAATGATTATGCGTCATAATAAAATTATTCTAATCTGTAAACATTCGAAAGATACTTGGTCAACAAGTTAACCAATGTTAACAAGGAATAATCCGAAGTTGGGATCGTACTCCCTTTTCCCGCATCCACTCTCTCATTTAAAATCAACTAACAAACGAACACAGAAAACAGGAAACAACAACAACAACAAAACCCACTAGTATTGGCCAAAAGCACACTTGATGTTCTTACCTTTAACATGTAGTCAGTCACAATGATCTCATCGATTCATGTTCACGTGAAATGAGCAAAGAGCTTCGCAACTTTTTAATTCACCAGAAAATTCAAGGAGCATCTCCGCTGATTCGTTCTGAAACAGTGACCGAGGACAATGACCCGCAACTTTATGTCTGCTCCTGCTCTCAACTCCGGAAGTGATGAGGAATCATGGGATTTGACGGGAGGTGCATCACTATTAACGCAACTTCTCCGCCAAACGAGAGACGGTTGTCAGTTTATGCCGAAAATGTGTTGACGTGACCTCATGAGCGAAGTTTTCCGAGACAGGAGAACAGTCTCCAGCCCCCACCCTTTGCGAAGCTGAAAATGATCTTTTCTCACTCGTTGTCTCTTCCAGACTTACTGATTCAGGTGGAAGTGAACTAGCTTGGACACATGTGTCTCGTCGGAGAGGTCTCTATACATGAGGAGGAAAATATCTGAATGTCCTCGCTCGCTCAGGGTTTTTAAAGCGGCAATTACAAAATTATACTAACGATGATATGTAGTTCTAAGGAGTACTGAAAGAAGCAGCAGAAGTAAGCGTTAAGCTCAGTGGTTCTCTGAAGCTAGTTTCCATTCTAATCGCCTACAAAATGGAAAGGAGCAAAAGACGCTCATCAGGCGAGAAAAGCTTTTCTCTAGGGGTCACTTGCTTTGAATTGGTATTGATACCTCGGGAAAAATTCTACCTGAATGAATACCTTGTACGGCGGGTTTACGGGTTGGATGGGGCAGCTGTTAAAAGACGATGAATGGGGGTGGCGCAACCACACAATTGTCTAGGCAAATCACGGTTAGATGTTATACCTCTTGAATGACCGGGCGTTGTTTTCCTTGTAAGGGGAGGAAGAGCGTGAAAAAGGCGCCGAAGCTTCGCCGGAGGAGTCGCCAACATTCGAGCGGCCTAATCAGGTGCCAGGTTAAGAATGGCGTGGTGAGAACAAGGTAATGTGATACAGAAACTGAAAGTTAATGCTCGGTCAGTATATAAAGAGACGTAATTACTTGCCACGTTTTGTTGACAGTTATTTTTTAAACAGTTATCACTCACAGGGAGCATTTAGATTGTTTAACGCCTTCACTGCAAGGTCGACTTTAATGCCTATAAGGACCGAGGACAGGTTGTCCCGTCTATGAATTGAGCTCCGTCTTCGATCATACTGTTGTACAAGGAATTTCAATCTACGAATGGACTATACCGACACACACACACACACACACACACACACGACACACACACACACACACACACACACACACACACACACGCACACACACACACACACACACACACACACACACACACAAAAGACAGTATCTGGTAACAAACAAAAAAACGAGATTTGACTGAGGTGCTGTTAAATTTTCATATGGTTATAGTCTGACAACATTGATAACAAAAAGGTCTTCTTTATCCAGGATAGACTCTTTAAGGGCTTTTTACACTTGTGTTTCTTAACCCCGGACTTTCTCTGACCCAGGACTATCGTTGGTTCCGTACCAATTTTTTCAGCTTTTTACACTCGCCAATTAGTCCCGTACTATCTCTTGTCCGGGGCTAAGGAGAAAACTGACCTTTTTACACTCGTATTTCTTAGCCCCGGACTTTCCAAACCACATGAATATTCATAATTACGCTGTGTACTGTACACGTACACGCACGCACCGGCAGCACTTGATTACCTCGTTTCTGATTGGTCAGTGAGGGTCGGACTTCGTCTCCGTCGCTTAGCCCAGGATTATTTTTTCGTTCTGTTTACACTCACTTGCTTGGCACCGCAATTAGGGTGCTAACCCCTGCTATTTTGCAGGGCCAGATAGTACCGTACTATCGGTGGGGCTAGCCCACTTTGGCAAAAACGAGTGTTAATAGAAAGTGGGCTAAGGATAGTCCCGTACCAACGGTGGGGCTAAGGCCCCCCCCCCCCCCCCTCAGCCCCACCGTTGGTCCGGGGCTAAGCAAAAATTTACAAGTGTAAAAAGCCCTTTCGTGTTGTCACTGCTCTACCAGAGGGCCCTGCCATTATCATGACCCATAACGTTGTCAGGTACCCATTTTTTATACGCCTGGGTCGAGAGGGACATTGTGTGTCCAAGGACGTAAGCACTGGGCGGGAATCAAACTCGGGTTCTTCGACTATACAGGAGTCAGGAATCTTATCCACTATGCAACAGTGCTCTCATTGTGTTTCGAACATCTCAAACAAAATGAAATCATACTGCATAAGATTAGACAGAATACTTCGCCAACGTTTGTTTGTTGTTTGTCTTGAAAGAAAAAAAGAACAAACACGAATTTGGAGGGAATTTCTACAATCACTCGCCACCTGAGTATTGTCATCTCAAAGAAAACATGACCTTAATCGTAAGCATATCTTGCCCAATCGCTATATCTCTTTAAGAGCCCAAATGCTTGTTTCAACTTTAACAACAAAAACCAAACTTTCCACGCAGGGTTATGTTACGTTAAAAATACATAGGTATTTTTTTCAGACACTATGAACTGTTTCAGATATGGTATACCTTGGACAGCGTAAGGCATAGCCCGACAGTCATAATTGTTTCCATTCGTATCGCAACATTTTATTATTTCAAGTAACATAAGCCCAAGGTAGCAAATCTTCCTTATTTATTCCGAAGGGAAGACACATCAAGATATTATCGTCTACGAGAATTTGATATTCTGACCTGACTACAGGCCTAATTATCATTTGATTCTTCTTATCTTGTTATGGTTATCCTCGGGGATTACATCTTAAAGGACAAGTTCACCTTCATAGACATGTGGGTTGAGTGAATGCAGCTATATTAGTAGAACACATCAGTGAGAGTTTGAGGAAAATTGGACAATCTGTTAAAAAGTTATGAATTTTTGAAGTTTCTGCTCATACATGGCTGGATGAGAAGACTACTATAGCTTGTGATGTCACATGTGTACAACGATATAAAGAAAGAATAATGAAAATTCAGCATATTTTCACTTTTCTTCCATAACAAAAGAACACTCGACTTCTCTCTTTCAGAAGGCAGGGGGAATAATATTACCCATAACATACATCAGTGACAAGTCGAACAGATGCGTACTTTATTCAAAAAGTAAAGTTTTGTGAAATTCTTTTTTTATTTTCCTTATATCGTTGTACGCATGTGATATCATGCACTGCAGTAGTCTTCTCCTCCAGTAGTGACTGCGCAAATACTTTAAAAATTCACAACTTTTGAACGGATTGTCCGATTTTCCCAAACTTTCACTGATGTGCTCTACTAACATTGTTGCCTTCACTCAATCCACATGTACATGAAGGTGGACTTGTCCTTTTAGTAAGAATGAAAAATACTCACTAGTAATTAGGTAGACATACGCGATGCTAACGGCATCGTCATGACGTCACAAACTGGTATGACGTCAATAAGTGAGTGGAAAACCAGCCTTGTATTAGGGCGCCCTCTCGAATCAAGAGCGTTCGCCTCAAAGCCATAATATTCGCCACTTGGCGTGACACACTTTTGCCACAAGATGTTAAAAACAGAGCCATATTAATTGAAGGGAATAGTACACCAGCTGTTCTACTGCTCACAGAAAACAGGTGAAAGTGTGTATACATGACGTACTTCAGATGGGAGACAGTCGTCTTCATGTAGAATGCCATTCCAGGGCAAATACTAGTAGACCATCTTAGCTTTATTATCTTTGTAAGAACTTCATAGCTGTGCTTGATTTTTTTGAAAACGGAAGATCATTTAAAAGCCAAATGTGTGCGTTTTTCTTTTTTTGTGTGTGTGTTTGTGTGTGCATTCCTTAAAAAACAAACAAACAAACAAACAAACTCGCCAGGTCAAGACTTACTAATGTCATTCAAAGCTCGTATACCGTGATGGAGATATAATATTTAGAAGTAATGTCCTTTTTGTCACAAAACTTCGGCATTAAACATTTTGCTAACGGCCAAAATATCTTAGCCTTCTTCCCAGTCAGCGCCATGATTTAAACTTATCTTTCGTGTTCGTCTGTCTACCTTCTGGTGCACTCAGGAAATTGTCAACAAAATCATAGCTCTCAGATTCTTCTCAGCCAGTGAATCCATCCCATAATCCCTTTCAAACCCTTGCTCCCATTAATCTGATTGTGCGAGGTGTAAAGCGATTTCTTTTGGATTATTTTCATTTCTAGCCAGGGCAATTTCTTTTCACCGAAAATCCCCACAAATTTGCCCACCCACCACACGACACTCGAGCCGATAGGTGACCAACGCCTGCATATCCATACAAATGGTTCTTTCACTGGTTGTAGATTCGTAGATTCACAGGTAACGACACCTTTCCCCTAAATACGCTCTAAGGAGAAAATAACTGGCAGTCTATTCACGCGTATAATGACACATAATAAGGCAAGTTTTGGTTCCCTCTCTTTCAAAGGAGAACACCCTAAATAAGCATTCACATGGACCACGATAAAACCTCTGATTGCAGTGGTCATTATTATTGAGGTTTGATTGCACTAGTCGTTACTTTTCTTATTTCCCCGTACCACGTTTTTATTTGTCAGCCCAGGATTCTTATTTTTGGTATTGGTATCATTGTTGTCGCTATTGTTGTATCTTTTGCTGTAATTGATATCTTTCTTCTTCATATCATTTTAGCGCCATTATAATTATAATTATTGTTGTTGTTCTTCTTCTTATTATTTTGCTGATTATCGTTGTTATTATCATTTTCATTATCATTATTATTATTGATATTATTATTATCATTATTATCATATTGATGCTACTATTATTATCATTATCATTATCATCGCTATCATTGCATTGCCATCTGCAGGAGATACAAGGGGATGGATTTTTGGTGCTCTTGTACAAAAATTCACTCGAAATACGCAAACAAAAGTAAATGGAACAATAAACATAAGTTATTGCACGCCAGGAATACTTCCGTCACATTTCTTGATTTGATTTTCCCTGAACGATTTGTATACAAACTTAATGTTACTCTTGCAATGTTGCGCAGTCCTATGAAATAAGACATTGTTTCTTTCTGCCTTACAGAAACTTTTCATCTTGTCTTTTTTTTTAAATTGCAGGAGACTGATCAATTTCTGTTTCGTGGGACGTACAACAAACCAATGGTTTTCATTCTGTCAGTTGTGTTTGCTTTTGTTTTGTTTTATTTTGTTTCGTTTTGTTTTGCAGGTGCTGGTGTCCAAGATCGTGACAAGTAATAATTATTGCGTGTGTATACAGACGAGAGCGAGAGGAACTAGATCTCGTTACTGTTATCTCGATAACAAATTGTCTGCTTTAACGACATCATCGTTTATGCGTTTGTAGTTTTATAACACTTTACAGAGGCAGGTGCAGAGTGCAAGGAACGGTAAAACGACGTTTTAATGACCACCTCCCGCCAGCTGTCACTAACCCTTTCAAAGCAACTTTCGCACGATTCTAGTACTCACACGAAGTCCAAAGTCAGCATGCGACCAACTTCGGCAGAAAAAAAAAGAGGTCTCGTGCAGTTTTAGAATTTTATTTGTCGAGATGTATATACAAAGTTGGTACTCGGAGTCTACTATTCAAAAAAAAAAAATCATTCGTCTTCCAACAGTCACATAGGCCTGTTATTCTGTTTCTCTTTCTATATCTCCTTGCTACCAATTACTGAAAGTTCCTAGCTTGAAGACGAGTAAATAACAATTCTGTTGTTGTTGCTGCAGCTGAAAAAAAAAATAAGCAGCAGGGTATAAATAGAATGAATTTTTCCAAATGCTGCTAGTGGTTGCACTTTCATTATGTGTCATTTCGCTAGACAGCAGATTATTACAAAATAGCACTCAACCTTGCTCAATCAGAACCACATATATTTATATCGTAAACAGTGGTAAATGTCTATGTTCTGTTAACCTTGAACCGGACATGACGCTATTGATAACGTAAATGTCCAGTTATTTTCTGTAATATCCATATTGCACGGCCTTGTTTATTTTATGTCCAGTCCATTATGATAGTTCTTCAGAGTAACTTATCATAGATGAACTTAGTTAAGTCGAATAATGTGATACACTTTTCATTAAAATCCAGCATAGTATTGATGAAAAAAAAATCTGTATTCAATTTCAAAGATTTTCACGTGTTCCGCTGGGGACACCATCAGGTGATAGTGTCTATCTCCTACTTCCTCAGGTTTTTTGCACAAACGATCAAAAAGTCATATTTTTTTTTTAGTCAAAGTCCAACCACATCCATTAATGTTGGTACATCTAGAAATTGTAACATTATGATAACTAGATGCAAGACGACAGAGGGTATTTTAGACGACTTCCAGTAAAGAAAAGAACAGACACATAAAAAAGAATGAGATCAGTCAACTTGTCTGAAGTTGACATCAGCATATTATTCAGTTTTTGAATGTGGTTTGCGACACGTATCACTATCCTGTGAACAGTGATGACACTTTAAATTAGAACAATTTAAAGCTAGCTTATCTAACGTTAATGGCACGTACTTCTTTCATCCTGTTTGTTCGGCCGATTGGTAAGAGTCAACGTCACGGTGGACGCGAAGTACGTTTATCCTTAGTAAACAAGTTTTAGGTGAGTGTAAAATAATGTCGTTATGTCGTTATGTGTTTTTACGCGCGTGGAAAAAACCCCCCAGAAAATCATTTTTTTTTAACGTAAATTTCTCAAACAAAGCTACGAACAATCAACAGACTTTGCCCCTATATCTATTTCAAGTAGGCATAAAATCGACTGTGTACAGCTAATAGCAGCTTGAGATGGCGCTGTTTATATCACATCGCTTGAGTGATTGTGTCTCGACTACGGCTAACTACGGCGACGTTATGCTGTGCATTCACGGAGCCAATGTGAATGTTTATTTTAAACGTTACAGGCGTTCAAAAGTAGTATTGTTGGTATCCATGTACAATATTGCTGTCGTTGTTGTAGGATCGTATGGATTTGGTATGTATTTACAAAGATTTTCGTACTACATCTCGGAAAATAAGCAGTGCTTTTTTTAACCTTGAGGTGAAAAATAAACGTACTTTGTTGTTTGTTTGACTTAGTTCATTTCTGTGTATTCAAACAAATATGAATTCGACCATGAATTTCAGAAATACAAATAATGGCAAATAAACATTCAAAACTTTTAACAAAAGTATTACAAAAGTAGAAAACCTATGAACAGTTTTACAGTATACAATAAACGCAACAAGAAACCACGTACAACTACATAAGTACAGATGTATCTTTAAATTTGAACATGCTATTATAAACACAGGAACTTTGCAAGTTTGGTATGTTTACAATGTGACTTTGTAACAATCAGGCATACGAAATAGAAGAGATGATGATAATCACGTCAATGACGTCCAGTTTATGGGATTTAGCAAGAGAAAATTTTATGAAAATGCCGCTGTATATTAATAGTCCCAACAATATTTTATTACTCGATTCCTTTATGCGTATTTTTTTTTTTATGGAGAACAATTTGTATACATTGACAACTTGGTCAAGCTTTCACGGAATGAACAATCATGTGCAATTGTCTCGCCAAAGGTAATGGTATTTTTTAATCAACTGAGACATTTCCTTAGATATTAAATTCTGACTATGTTATATCCTGCCTTAGTCATGTTAGTTAATAGTTAGTCATTTCTCACATCAATTATTGTATTACCTGGCTGATGGGAACTTTTTTTTTGTTCATGTCAAAACTATAATAACAGAAAGCTACTCGAATCATTCCAAAATGTATCTTATAATGCCACACTGCGATCCTCTTTTTTTTTGTTCATTTGAAATGTATATGTGTTTTTTACCCTTCACGTTCCTTATTTCAATTTTTTCAATTATTTCAATCTTTATTGAATTTTAATGTTCACGATTATAACAATGATCACGCCGATCTGATTATCTTATTTTTCTACGTTATGTAAGAACAAAGAATAACACTTTTTTTAAAAAAAGGTCAATTTGATATGGAACGATATACATGTACTGATTGATCTAAAATACAATCGTCTCTGGATAGTTTTAGAATAAATTACCAAAGTTTACATTTCAACTTATGTCTTTACTGAGAACTTTGATTGAACTATGATATATCTTTCGATTTTTTCCTCTATTCTTTTATCTTTCTCTCCAGACGATGCCAATATTATTGTCGTGCATAAACATTAAAGTCAACGAACTTTTTACCTTATCGATCGACGATAACGGAGTTTTGAGAGAGATGACAATGAATTGAAGTAATAAAATGAATAATAAAGTTTGTGACGTACAGATACAATTACATGTATAGCCAAATATGCTGAAGAAAATCAAATAGACTATACATCTGTTAAGCCTCGGTTACACCGGATCCGAATCAGCTTTGAATCCACCCGAATACACGTATTTGGGTGGATTCGGGAGCATTCTGTTCTCTCTTCCCCGAATGGGCGAAAATTCGGGAGGGATTTTGGAACATTCGTGGAGGGATTCGGCTCGTTTTGAAATGTTCCAAACCAGCCGAATACCCTCAAAATTACTTCCGAATATAGCCCCGACAAATTTCATTCTGGCCATATTCTTCTTCTTTTCTTCCTGTTCAGTATGCCTCCTTCAAACTTGAGGATTCTTGCAAACTTCGGGATGTATTCGGATGGACTTCTGTTGGATTCGGACGTATTCGTATCATTAGTGGAGTAACGATCCGAATCATCTAGATCGAATAGATCCGAAAATCACCAATAGAGCCTAATCCTCCCAGAATGCCCCGAACACCTCTCCGAATCCATCCGAATCGTTACCCGAATACAGAGCAGAATATAGGCGAATGAGCCGAAGAGGCCAGAATACGACCGAATAGCAGCCGAATGGGTCGAACGCGCCGCCAGAATGACCCTAACCACCTCGCGAACATAGCCAGATAGCGATTCTGCGCTGATTCGGTACCTATTCGGAACCTATTCGTCTCTGATTCGGGGAGCTCCCCGAATCAGAGACGAATAGGTTCCAAATCCACCAAACCCATCCGATTCAGGCCATATTCGGGCAGAATCAGTCCAAATTTATTGGGAAGAATTCGGCTTTGCTGTAACCCTGGCATTACAGAATAACAATGAGTAGAATAGTGGGAATTACATCGACTATTATCTGCAAGCGTACAACGTAGATATTGATAACGGGATATGACACCACTTTTGGTTCCCTGCATTCACGGGAGAAAAACTGAAGGATGTAACGGCGTTGACATTAATGTATTTATGGGAGTGGATTGCTGGCAGTAGTCATCCTTTTTTTATGGTGTTGAACTCAGAAGAAAACTGTGTATAAACGTGTAAGTCATATTTACAATAATCACATGATCAACGTGATTCTATTGACACAAAGTCATGAGATTTTAGTAAAGTGCCTGGCAGGACGATGACATCTCTCACAACTTTGTACTTCCCCATTGCTTCGGTGGTCACAGAGAAATCACGATCTTTGTAAAGCATGTCAACAGGCGTGAGTCCTTTCCCTTCAAGTTTTGTGTTCCAGCCTTACAAGCACGAAGTTGTTCATTTGCGAGCAAATTGTTTCATTTATTCGTATAGATGCCAAGAGCATCCAAATGCTTAACTTGGAAAAAAACAATCCCATGACATATTTTGAAAAGATCCACATTTATCCGTGACCACTAAACAAAATAGAATGGCCGGGTTAACTGCAAGATGTAGGTAACACGCTATAGTAGTTTCATACACTGATATAGCATTTAGATTGTAGGGTCTATAACTGTATTTTGAACGTTATCGATGCAGAAAGTGCGATTGATTTATTATAATAATTTTTTTTTTTTGAGGGGGGGGGGGGGGAAGTACTATAATCACTCCCTCACAGGAATTTGGAAAATAGAAATAGGAAAGAGATAGTGAGAAAGAATGGGAAAGGAAGTAAGCAACACATCTTGATGCAATATGACATTACAAATATTTCATTTCATTCCTGTTTTTATTTCCATTTCCAATCAATATACATAGGTCATACAAACGTCAAATGATAACATATCTTGTAACATATAATACAATCTTGTTTCATACAGGACTTGGTGGAAATGAAAATTGAGGGGCTGCTAAAAAGCGAACTTGTATTACATGTATAGTGCAGTCCCCTCACTTAATCATATCATAAGCAATGCTTTATAAATGACAGGTATGCAGGATTGGAGATGATACTCTTTATCATTTCAGAACTCTATTTCAGGATCATGCTGTTTTTTTACAATATAGGAAACGTGACTTCAGTAGAGTAACTCTCTGTCCTTTGAACATATAACGATTTGCATCCATGCGATAAGGATGCGGATTCGTTTAAGATTTCAATACATGTATATCAGTTTAAGATGCACATGAGCAAGAATAAAATGTGATAGAATATCTGATAACACTTTGGGTAAGTCATGTAACAATTAGAGTCCAAGAATTTATGATATAGCTCTATAGTGTTGGTGACCCGCTGATTATTATATGGGGTATGGGGAATGTTAGGTGACAATCGTACCGTGCGTGGTTTGTCAATTCGTAAAATACATTGACACAAATTACATTTATTGGGTGAATATTTCACGGGTCCCTGGGAATAGACACTGGGTCATGACATTCTCCTGTCGTAAAAAGAAGTCAAGTGCGCCTCGTGTAACAATACACATTTCGTTTAGAGAGGTTAGTGACACTAATGGCGTTCGCTCCCACGGACAGTGCAATAAAAGGTAAACATGAAAGAACTGTTGTGTGAATTATTCAGTATTAGCAAAGGAAGAGAAGTAAGGAAGTATTCCCAAGTACCCAGTCCTCGGTGACATGAAGCGATATTTCACTTCATTTCACCTCATTCCACTTCATTTCACCTCATTACATTTCATTTCATTTATTTCTACATTCGAATAAAGTAGCACTGACTAATTGTACAAGAATATGAAATGTCATGAAGCAAATGAGGCGACAAGAGCCAACACATTTAAAACACCAACTCTTACAAATGGAATCTGAAAAAAGGTCTATAAATCATATTTCAAGTGCAATAAGGGCAGCATTTATGTTTGAACCTATATAGCTATGTCTACCAACACAGCGCGGCTATTTCTTCCGGGCAGTAATGACCAATCCCGGTACTTGATTCTCCTCGTAATACAGGTATTTCTTGTCTGCTAGTCGCTCCCATACGCCCTCTTCGACGAAATTGGCGTAGCCAGCCGGCAAGTCGAGTCCAACCTGAATAGTTGGGTCGTAATTACGCTCGCGGGTAGCAACAACAAAGTAGCCGCCTGCATAAAAAGCAAACAAACAATCGAAGCAAACAAATATTGAAATAGAAATGTTGCTATGACGACTGGCATGCCTCCGCCATAATGCATAATTCTCCTAATAGGACTAGTCTGTGGACAATGTGTGATGACAGTTTCACATAATTGGCAAATATGAAAATGATATGTTTGTCACAAATATGTTGAACGTTCACATTCCTTGACCTAGTGCAGGTTTACCCGGATGAATGGCAGAGCATGTTTTGAGGATTTGAGGACTTTCACTTGACTTAACCCTCTTATAAGTTTATGCATTGAGTAATTTTCAAGGTTTAACGAAAAGGTGCAGTTCTGTATTGAATGGTAAATTGTTACCATTTTCACCTGGCCTTTGACCCTTGACTTTGACCCTATGAGAGAATCACTGTCGGGCAGAACATGCATAAACATGTACTAAGTTTCAAGATAACTTGAGCCACTTCCGAGATATGGAGGAAGGAGTAAATTTCAGCAATTCCACTTGATCTTTGACCTTTGACCGAGGACCTTTTTGGCAAACAACCCCAAACAAATAAAAAACAAACTTCCCAGAGAATCTGTTGGATAATACATGTATACACCAAGTAAAAAAAAATCCTGCATATATTGCATAAATATGAGGGCAATAGTTAGATTTTGAAGAGTTGACCTTGAACTTTGACCCCTGACCTTTGATCCCATGAACCCAGAATTCCCTAGATAATCACTGCCAGTCAGTACATGCATTACTATGTTCCATGAAGGTACCTTGAATTATTTCCAAGATATGGAGAAAAAAATAAAATCTTCACAGTTTTTAACTTGACCTTTTGACCTTGACCTCATGATCCAAAACCCTCACCAAAGACACAATTTGGTAATACATGTATACACTAAGTTTCAAGAAAATATCTTCAGGCATTGCATAGATATGGGGGAAAGAGTGACATTTTGAGCATTTGACTATGAGCGTTTGACCTTTGACCTTGAGCATGTGCACTCAAAAGTTGACAGGCACAGCTTCACCCACTTATACACATACATGCCAAGTTCCATTAGGATACCTCAAAATGGGTGTTGTTGTTGTTTTTTTTTAAAGTACGCTGTCCACAAAATTGATTTCGGTTGGACGGAAGGACCGGCAACCCGAAAACATAATGCCTCCGGCACCACTTCGTAGCGGGGGCATAACAAAACGAAAGACTTACAACAACAAAGTACTTACAACAAGGTTCTCTTTTTTTTTTTCCAAACGGCGGCTACATTAAAGCCAAGTAAAATGCTTGTTGAAGTGGTGGATCCATGGGATGCGCACCGGGCGCCCCTTATTTTTTGTTAAAACAAAGTAAATAATAAGACAAATGCGGGCGCATGCACCCTCCCCCCTTTTTTTTAACGGAATTCTTGGATCCGCCCCTGTGTTGTACATAATGATACCAGCATGATGATGTTGATAATTCGGTATAGCCCCGTAAGATCTCAACTCCATGCTACAGTATTAGTCAAGAGGAGCAATGAAATTCTTAATAAAAGTATGTACTGAGTGTATACATGTATCTGTCTTATGTACCAAAATCTAATTTTACTTAGTCGGTCGCAATTGAGGTAACTCAGTAACTCATCATGCGCTGCCATTGACTTTGCATTGCCATGGCACCGGACAGGGATCACCTCTTGCGTTATGGAAGTAGACAGGCGCATTAAGGCCTATACCAATTGTTTTTTCACTAATCTCTGTGCTTTTTAACAACTTCATGTTATTTCCTGCGCTGGACAGGCATTTCTTGCGTCCGTAACGCGTCAACATTATTCAAAGAAAAGAGCGCAAATATAAGTACTGTGTAATTATCTGCAACCTAAATCCAATTTCCTTTGTATTTCTCTCCTCTGAACATGGAGAGCTCAGATAATATAGATGACAAATATCAGAACGTGGATTGCATCGTAACATCAAATTATTTACCTGGCTATCCATGGTTATTTCAAAATCATCATGCTATGATTCACTGTGTTCTTGACGTGCAAGTTAAAGAGGGAAAATTTACCTTGTTTATTTTGTTTACTTTATCAATTTTTATTCTACCATTGATGGAGAATGCATCTAAAGTGCAGTAGAGGAAGAAAACTTCGCAAGCTCAGCAGAACGTCGGAAGAGGAAGCTATACCTGGCTTCAGAACACGGTTCACCTCGGGGAACGCTTCTTGAGTTGCTCCGTTGAGACCAAAAACTCCAACCGACACCACTGCGTCGAAAAAGCCTGGGTGACAGTTAAAAGGTTATCAAGTGAACGTACGAGAAATTTATTTCATCTAAAAACATAGCTGCTTTGACAGAGGTCAAATAGGTTAACAGGAACGCAGAAAATGCAAACAGTACATATACAGATATGTAGATACAAAATTAAGAGATGATGTTGTAATGTAACTCGTAAAGTTGTATGCACAGTATCGTTAATAATTTGGTTGCTAATAATGTGCATCACAATTTCAATTATGCTAAAATTAGTTCAGAGGCACAGCTTCGTGAATATTCTACCATCCACATGTAATGGTGCATAATCTTGTGTTCCGTTCATGACAATCTCAGGTGAGAAGCTGTGGTCGTTTCGAAACGCATCTAAAGCTGTGTTCAGACTGTAATATAGCTGTATGTGTGTAGCTACATAAAAATGAGTCTTCACTCGACCATAGTTGGGAGGATAACTGGTATGTTTATGGCAAGTCTTGGTGGTCGGTACAAATTTGAAGTACATGGAAAATACATTATCGTAATAAAATGTTGCTATGTATGGGTGATGAATGTGTGAGGCTGGGTGTTTGACAGATGATAGGTTTGGGGTATGAGTTGGGCCATTAATGGTCAGACGGTTGAAGGTTGGTCTGGACATTACACAGACGAGGGCAGATTTGGTCGGAGTAACTTCGGAGGAAGGGTCGGAGGAAGCTTGGTCGGAGTATCCTCGGAGGAAAGGTCGGAGTAGTGCCCGTCTGAACAAGGTCGTGGTAACTTCCTCCGGTGGGAGGAACTTACCACGACCTCTTCCTCCAACCAAGATACTTCTGAGTTTTCTCGGGAGTACCTCGCTACCTCGACTACCCGTGCGGGCAAGCCCTCGGAGTATCTATGAACTTACATACCTTACGACCTAGGGAAACCTTCCGGGGTCAGATCGCAATGTTGGCATTTTGCGAGTATACGTGCGCGTGTAGTGTAATTCTAACCTAGCCGATCGCGACGGAGAAGCTATGGAATATCATAGCGCTCAGAAATTCTCATTAACAAGTATGGAGAAGACAAATGCCACTGAAAAAAAAAACAACAACAATCGTATGGTCGACTTGCGCGACGCTACCACTTCCGGAAGTTATACACCGACCCTCCAACGGTGATCCTTGCAAAGGCAGTGGTAAATTGGTCGGAGTTTCTTCCCACGATCGTCTTGTGGACACAGGGTCTTGATAAGATAACAAATTTGAATTTTAATTGCTGCGCCATAAAAATTTTACTCCGAATAGAAATGTCTGAACATAGCTACTATTGCTGACGCGTGTTCGAGTTTACACGTTTGAAACAAAACTCAGGCAATAAGGAAAACATTGTTCGACGTAGAAACGCAGCTCTCTTCAGTCATTGTCAGTATACCAGCTTCGATCAAAATAAATTTTTACCGTCGTCATAGCAGATTTTCGTGGCAGGTTCGATATCAAGAACCCGTGCCTCCTTGTAGACTTGTTTCTCTGTGGACCTCTCAACAAAGGCTTCAGTCGGGTCGACGCCATACACATTGGAGTAACCCTTCGCCTTCAGCTGTCGACAGTGATGTTAACATTTGCCGATTTAAAGAACGAACATCATTAAAAAACAACAAACATTACAAAAAGTCCAAATGCTGGCGATTTATTCATATGTGTATATAATATGAAAAGTTTGTTCGCAAAAACCGATAAGTCCATATTTGCCAAATGGAGATATTTGCGATTAAAGGTCAAGAAAAATAAGGAGAATAATAAGAAAATTGTTGCTTCTTTTTTTACCATAACTTCAAAAATGTACCTTTATATGCAGTGACCAATATATCATTTAAAAGGTATTATTTTGTACTTTATGACAGAGACCGTTCTTCAAAATCGTCAAAAATGGACTTATCGGTTTTTGCGAACAAAGTCTTCATATACATATATGAACATGTATATCTGTATTTATATACACTCAGCAAAAGAAAGATAGTGAACACTTTTTCAAGTTTATCTATCTCACAGACTATCTTGGTAAATAGAGTGTTTTATCTACCATGTTAAAGGTAATTTGATTAGCTATGAACATAGTAGGTCTATGAAAGTGTTAACTTTACGCATGAGTGAACACATTCGTTTTTCTCTTCCAAGGCACAAAAATAAAATTTGCAAAATGGACAAGTGGTTATTTAATCATATTTGCTCTTCCATATAATAATGAGAACAAAAGACAAATTCAACACAATAGAAATGCAAATTAATTTGCAAAAATCAACCTATGATCTGAATAATGTCTCTGTAATTGTCAAAAGATAAAGAAAGGCAAAAAATAATGGAGGAAAATGAAGAATCTTCTGTCAAATCCGCAGTCAAAAGACATAAGAGAAAAATTATGGTAACAAAGAGAGTTAAATTTGAAACATTATTCCAAATTAAGAAAACATGAAATAATAAATGGTTCTTGAATTTGTCTTGCGCATTCTTACATTCCTTGATCAAAAGGTAAAATGAAGAAATTCTGCCGATTTTATCACCTTTACGGCTTACGAATGTGTTCACTTATGCGTCAAATTTCCCTTTGTATAAACCTACCTGGTTGGTAGCCAATTAAATAAACTATCAATATGGCATATGCCACATAAATTCTTATGAAAATCTTCTTTGAAAAATATTGATTGGAAAAAATGTTTACTTTCTTTGACATCTCATAGAGTGGTTTCTGATTATCTTGCAAAACGTTAAAAGCTAAATCCTCACCTCAACCAGAACTGTACACACCCTTTTTAATTTCTCACCAATTCTCCTGCAAGCCCGGTGCCGCACCCGAAATCGAGAATTCTCGCACTGATGTCAGGAACTAGCGACGTCACTTTGACAACACCCTCTGTGGGCGTGTTGTAGCCAAGCGCTGCCATGTCCTTTGACGGATTTAGTCAATGAGAAAGACCAGAGGGGGCAGAAAAAATGTGTAAAAATGACAAGGCATCAAAATAACAAAGGCGTTACAGGTGTCTTTGGGAGTTAAAGGAGTTACGCAATGGAAAAGCATGTTGTCCTGTGTTGATTCATGACACCCTCATGCAGGATTACTTACTGAGGCCAAAATGAATATGCATTAATGTGGTGCTATATGTTATATCATTTTTTTCTGCCATTTTTCTACTTGGATACCCTAACATAAATATCTTTCAAACGGAAGTTCTATCGGTGACATCATCTGTCAGTTATTGCTTAACTACTCGTGTGATTGATTAACAAAAGAAACTGAAATGCACCTTTTCCTCTACAAAGCGTATATCCATGTTTCCCTGTTACTTTATACCAATAAACTGAAAATGTTTCACACGAAATAAAGAATGTTGCTTAAAGTGTAAGGGCACTAGTAGCGCATTCAAAATTCAAAGATCGAAAAAAAAAGAATCTTCAACGAGGGAACACGTCTTCAAACTTCCTATAACAACCGACCTACATCCTTGGAAAAGATGCATGTCTGTCACACTTCGCATCCCCTCCCCCTGCCACGATATAATCATGTAGGCAATGGTAGGCCTATCAGGAACCAGGAAGGCGAGTCTCACCCTCCCCCCCCCCCCCCCTGCAGAAACGCAGGGAAGCTGAAAATGTCTACATTATATCTGCAGCAAGTGTTATACTAGTCTATTCATTATCGTCACTTCCATATTCTTATCATTATCATCATTATTACTACAGTGCATTCCCGTTATAACGGGCATGGTTATAACGAAATTCCGGTTCAACGAAGTAAAAAGTCAGGTCGGAACACTAACCACTCTATGTAATTTCATTGAATATCTGTTTGGTTATAATTTCGATATAACGAAAGAAAACTTTCGGTCCAGAGGACTACATGTATCAACTTTATATCTTTTCTTTTACCACCTACTCTTCCAACACCTACCATCATCATACCTTGTCGTATGAGTCAGCGCCCCATTCTGTGTATGCTTCCTTTGTTCCTTTCTGAAATACCGGCTCCATGTTCTTCCAGGCTTGGGTCTTCTCTTCGTCCGTCGCCATCTTCTTCGCAGGGGGGATTTTACACAGATGCAGTAAATAACTTTTCCGTCATTCGAAGAACTGCAAATTTCAATGACTGAATTAAGAAACACATCAGGCAAGAGGTGCTTTGAAAAGAAACTTCCTCAGACAATACAAGTGTGTTCTTTTTCAGATATCGGGTACTTAAATGACGTATAGACACTTCTGAGAAAGCATGATGGTTTGCCAGAATAGCCAGACATAGCAGGGGCTACCGAATCCCCCCCCCCCCCCTCTCGTTCATGTTACATTGACAGTAGAACCTAAAAAGTTTCCCGGCCCCAGGAGAGTATTAACTGCATTCCAGGTACTCATAGGGCATGTATAGGAAATCTCTACTGTTTAGCGTTTTCAGTAAACATATCGTTACTATAATAATCAGTGGGGAAAATATTCACATGAGAGCAATTTCGTTAACGAACAATTTCAATATATTTCTGTCGTTGGTTTCTGACATTGAAAGGTAATATCAAGGTTTATACCGCTGCTATTATCAAATTTCCTTGTACAATGTATAATGAGAATCTAAATGCATGTACCATCAACAAAATTTACGGGGAAAAAAACAAGAACATACAAATACATAGTTACTCATTTTGGTATACCCTGGACTGTAATGAGATTTGGTGAAGTTTTATGTACCAGCTGGCCGAATGGTATTAGATGTCATTGACCAATTTGCCTACCTTGTAAAGTTTTGTTGGTATGCGTGAGGCTTTTTTTTTCTTTTCTGAGCTTTGTTTCTGTTAGCAACATATTATCAAGATGTAAATTTCTTTTTCTTTGTTTGATTGCCTACACCCCTAGAAAACTTAACACCGTGTGTAGGCATGGTAGGCCCTAGTATCTAACTTTCTTCTTGTTTTGTGCTAAACGTCTAATTGGAAAGGTAAGATTAAATGTGATAAATGGATGTTGACTGTATGTATGTGATGTTCGTTTCACTGATCCTTCTTGATATTACAGAACATGACAGACATTATTTCATAACTACAGAGGTAACATCAATACTTTTTTTTTCTTCAAACAAAGTATTGACAATCATTCGTTTCACAGATATCTCTTCACATAGGGCCTAGTTCCAAAAAGAGGCAATCTTATGTTGTAAAAAAAATTCAATAGGGCAATCGTATGCAGGCTTACTGTTGCGTACTTTAGACTTGGACACTAAATACTTAATTTCATCATGCCGAGACTGTGATCACGCAGGCATGCTAATGACCTTTGAACATGCTGCAGAGTCAACCAGTTTTATACGCTTCACGCATGAAGACAGACTGAGCTCGACGGTGAAGTGAAAACATAACGTTCCTGAAATTGTTCTCGCCGATTATCCAGTTATACGGACGAACTGAATCGATTACAGCAATGCCATAGTTATCCACGGCATAATAAATGTAGGCCTGCAATAGTTTGTAAATTTCGTAATCACATCTGACCACACATCAGAGTACACATACACGTTTCTATGCAGGTGGTACTAAGGAACGTGCATTTTTCACAAACATCCACCCGCACTCAATTCGCGAAGAGCTTGAACGGCTTGCTCATTGCCAGGGCAGCAGAAACACTCAGAAACGGCTTCTATAAATGGCGGTTCATGGATCCATATCACGCATATGTTTGCCCTAGGTCACTGGATGAGGTGCACGGTTGTGTCTATCATTGTAAATTCTCACGCTAGTACACGTATACACTTACTTACCTTCCCTAGTACACAAGAAGACGAAATACAAGTAAATGAATATTGCTCTGATTTTGTTACACGCGTGGTGCTAGTACAGGACACGTTGTGTTATGTACACTGTATTTCACGTCCCTCCCACTGAGGTACACGAAGATCGGAGCGTGAATTAGCCTTCTTCAAAGGCCCTTGGCTGTTATTGTATTTGGTGTCTACATTGACATTCGTGAGGAAAAGCCGAAGGTTTGATCATCCTCCGATCACATACATCTCTACTCTATGCTGCCAACCTGTCGCAGGTGCGCTTTCAATTACGTTTCACACCTATCGGATAGAGAGAGTTATTTGAAATAAACAGAGACACACAAAATTGAATAAAATATTTGACTATGATATTTGCAAGGGGAGGGGTCTTGTTCAAATCAGGAAGGTGGAAGAGACGGGCAGGGCTACGTTTTAAAAAGTGAGGGGGCCTAGTAAAATTGTTGGAGCCACTTCCGGGTTTAATCATGGCGGTGAGTTAGCTCAGACGTATAGCGCATCTGCCTCAGTCGGTTTGCACTTCTGCATCACGATCCGAAGGACCCGGGTTCGAATCCCGAGTCCCATTGAGGAATGTTTTGTTTATTCGTACCGTCCCCTCTAGTAAGTGTCAACACACACTGTCAAAAACAAAAATACTGACAAAAAAAAAGAGGTCCCGTGTATGAGAGAGTCAAAACTCATGCGCGTAAAAGATCAAATTTTATTAATCCTATTCATCGCAAAGAGTAGGCCGTGTTTAACCAGGGTGAAGTGGTTCCCCCTAGCATCCTACTGGACCCCATAAATATAGAAGAGGATCGCAGCTGAATATGAGCTATTCCAGCCATCTTGTCAGATGGAAATGAAACAAAGAAAAAAAATCAGTTAACAAACAACAACAACAACAACAAGAAAAAAATCTTAGCAGGCAATGCCACTTCCGGGGACACCCCCCCCCCCCCCCCCACCCCAGTTGCGTCGCCGGCCCGGGATAGCGTAGACTTAAATTGTCGCAATCAGAGGATTCGAATTCTGTCAAGTGCAAATCTTCTGGGCAAGATGTTTTTACCCACAATTATTACTGGGCACTCTGTCCCTCTCAACCCAGGTGTAGATAGCTGGCAACGCTGTAGGGTAGTAATGATGGCCTGCAGGGCACTCTGGTAGAGCAAAGTTAACATCGAATTTATAGGCTACCCTGGATGTAAGACCATTATTATTAACTAGCAGCACCCGTGGAAATCCACGGGTCTGAGGGGTTTTATTTTTTTTTCTCATAATACGATTTTGCACATTTTTATTGAAGAAATAAAAAGAAAAGTCTTCTCATTCTTTCGTTAATTGTGCTGTCTTCTCAATGACCACCCTTCCCAGAAATTTTATAATGCATTTTTGTAGTATATGCCCGGCGATACGGTCCATTGGTAGGGATCATTCCCGCCACTACTTGCTTTTATTATAGAACTTGAGTTTCGAGGGGTTATTTGCACCCGTTGAAGTCCAACAGTTGTCTTGTTGCCCCTCACCCATCCCCCCCACGCACACACACATTTCCACCTCCGCAGGGCAAAAAACAAAAACATTCAGGGAAAAATTACCAAAAACGCAAATGAGATTCCCCGAAAGTTCTGCCCACAGGTTGTTCCCGTCGAAACGGGAAGATATTAACACTATGACTTTGATTACCCCCTGCTCTTGCATCCACGCGGGCACCCGCGGGAATCCACGGCTGGTCTCAAGGCCTCGGTTTGTTTTGTGTTTTTTTTATGTTTCTTATCCCCACGTTATGAGAGAAAAATAAGATATTTTCGTCTTCATAATTTTGCTCCCTCCTTTTTGTTTTTAATCAGCAAAACTTGGCTTGATATATCATATAGAACTACATCTGCTTCAGACTGTACATTATCATAATCAATATTAGGCCTACAATTATTGCTCCTATTACAGTTACTATTATATTATTATTATCATTATCATTATTATTATTATTATTATTATTATTATTATTATTATTATTATTATTATTGTTATTATTTGGGGAGGGGGAGATCATAGTCATCAGGTCTAATAGCCACCCGTGGGAGTAGGGTCTCACGACCTCGTATTTTTTTTCTTTAATATTTTTCCCATGTTATGGAAGAAAGAAGAATATATACATCACTGCATTCGTCTTCATTTGCTCCCTCTTTTTTTTTGTCACCAAAACTTGGTTTGATAGACCATAGAACCACACATTCTATTTCCACTTGCAATTTTAAAAATAGGCGGTCGGCAAAGCGAGGTTTTCCTCTACGTCCGCTCATCTTATGAATATGTATGATTACAGCAGCTCTGCAGTAAACGAATGGACACAGCTGCGAGTGTAATCTGATAAGGAAGGGTACGATCGGCAAATATATTTAGCCGCGTCCTAAACAGTCTGCGTACAATGACATCGGACTTGAGAGCAAACGGCGAGCAAACTAAATGACGTACCTGAGCTGCATATAGTATTCTGCAGTTGTGCAAAATACAATTACATAACAACGTTCGTTGTTTTCATTTGGGGACGCCAATAATGGTGAACTGTACGTAAATGCCCTTGTAGTCCATATCATCACGCACACACAGATTCGTGTAACCATCGTCAATACATTCAGTACACGTAACAGGCGGAGGCAAAGGTACATCACAGAACTATACACACAGTGTAGAGTGTGTAGAGTTCTGCGAGGTACATTGTGTGTGTGCGTGCGCGTCCGCCGGAAGATGTCAGCGATTTCGCTGCACCATCATCTTTAGTATCTCCCAGTGTCTCTGCAAGCTAAAAGATGGAAGATCGAGAAAGCAGGAGGCCAGCGCAGGTACCGTGAATATTGAAACGCTCGGCTCTTTCGTCACGCACAAAAATGCATTATGCATATTGCTAATTAATTTTTCTTTTTCGTCCTCGACGTCGACACGGAGGCGGAGAGGGGACGAAACCCGCGCCATTCGATGTAGGATACTCTCCTGCGGCCGACGGCACCGGTCGCAGCTGCCCGGAGCCCACGGCTCGGGAGGAGATAGACAAACCAGCAACGCCGAAATAAAACAGGAAATACATAAGGCCGCGACAACAACAACAACTTCGAGTATTATAGTATAGGACTAGCAGCACCCGTGGAAATCCACGGGTCTGAGGGGTTTTTTTTTTTCTCATAATACAATTTTGCACAATTTTATTGAAGAAATAAAAAGAAAAGTCTTCTCATTCTTTCGTTAATTGTGCTGTCTTCTAAATGACCACCCTTCCCAGAAATTTTATAATACATTTTTGTAGTATATGCCAGGCGATCCGGTCCATTGGTAGGGATCATTCCCGCCACTACTTGCTTTTATTATAGAACTTGAGTTTCGAGGGGTTATTTGCACCCGTTGAAGTCCAACAGTTGTCTTGTTGCCCCTCACCCCTCCCCCCCCCCCCCCCCCACGCACACACACACATTTCCACCTCCGCAGGGCAAAAAACAAAAACATTCAGGGAAAAATTACCAAAAACGCAAATGAGATTCCCCGAAAGTTCTGCCCACAGGTTGTTCCCGTCGAAACGGGAAGATATTAACACTATGACTTTGATTACCCCCTGCTCTTGCATCCACGCGGGCACCCGCGGGAATCCACGGCTGGTCTCAAGGCCTCGGTTTGTTTTGTGTTTTTTTTTTCATGTTTCTATCCCCACGTTATGAGAGAAAAATAAGATATTTTCGTCTTCATAATTTTGCTCCCTCCTTTTTGTTTTTAATCACCAAAACTTGGCTTGATATATCATATTAATATAGAACTACATCTGCTTCAGATTGTACATTATCATAATTAATATTAGGCCTACAATTATTGCTCCAATTATTGTTATTATTATATCATTATTATCATTATCCTTATCATTATTATTATTATTATTATTATCATCATTGTTATTATTTGGGGAGGGGGAGATCATAGTCATCAGATTTAATAGTCATCAGGTTTAATAAGGCACCCGTGGGAGTAGGTTCTCACGACCTCGTATTTTTTTTCTTTAATATTTTTCCCATGTTATGGAAGAAAGAAGAATATATACATCACTGCATTCGTCTTCATTTGCTCCCTCTTTTTTGTCACCAAAACTTGGTTTGATAGACCATAGAACCACACGTTCTATTTCCACTTGCAATTTTAAAAATAGGCGGTCGGCAAAGCGAGGTTTTCCTCTACGTCCGCTCATCTTATGAATATGTATGATTACAGCAGCTCCGGCAGTAAACGAATGGACACAGCTGCGCGTGTAATCTGATATGTAAGGGTACGATCGGCAAATATATCCTGTTCCGTACGGGAACCTGGTGGCCTGTGTATTAAGCCTATGGGGATTTCAAAATTCAGTATCAAACGGGATATTTAGCCGCGTCCTAAACAGTCTGCGTACAGTGACACCGGACTTGAGAGCAAACGGCGAGCAAACTAAAATTATGACGTACCTGACGTTCGTTGTTTTCATTTGGGGACGCCAATAATGGCGAACTGTACGTAAATGCCCTTGTAGTCCATATCACGCACACACAGATTCGTGTAACCATCGTCAATACATTCAGGCGGAGGCAAAGGTACATCACAGAACTATATACACACAGTGTAGAGTGTGTATAGAGTTCTGCGAGGTACATTGTGTGTGTGCGTGCGCGTCCGCCGGAAGATGTCAGAGATTTCGCTGCACCATCATCTTTATTATCCCCCAGTGTCTCTGCAAGCTAAAAGATGGAAGATCGAGAAAGCAGGAGGCCAGCGCAGGTTCGTGAATATTGAAACGCTCGGCTCTTATTTCGTCACGCACAAAAATGCATTATGCATGTGGCTAATTAATTTTTCTTTTTCGTTCTCGACGTCGACACGGAGACGGAGAGGGGACGAAACCTGCGCCATTCGATGTAGGATACTCTCCTGCGGCCGATGGCACCGGTCGCAACTGCCCGGAGCCGACGGCTCGGGAGGAGATAGAGAAACCAGCAACGCCGAAATAAAACAGGAAATACATAAGGCCGCGGCAACAACAACAACTTCGAGCATTATAGTATAGGACTAGCAGCACCCGTGGAAATCCACGGGTCTGAGAGGTTTTAATTTTTTTCTCATAATACGATTTTGCACATTTTTATTGAAGAAATAAAAAGAAAATTCTTCTCATTCTTTCGTTAATTGTGCTGTCTTCTAAATGACCACCCTTCCCAGAAATTTAATAATACATTTTTGTAGTATGTGCCCGGCGATCCGGTCCATTGGTAGGGATCATTCCCGCCACTACTTGCTTTTATTATAGAACTTGAGTTTCGAGGGGTTATTTGCACCCGTTGAAGTCCAACAGTTGTCTTGTTGCCCCTCACCCCTCCCCCCGCTCTCACGCACACACACATTTCCACCTCCACAGGGCAAAAAATAATAACATTCAGTGAAAATTACCAAAAATGCAAATGAGATTCCCCGAAAGTTCTGCCCACAGATTGTTCCCGTCGAAACGGGAAGATATTAACACTATGACTTTGATTACGGCCTGCTCTTGCATCCACGCAGGCACCCGCGGGAATCCACGGCTGGTCTCAAGGCCTCGGTTTTTTTTTTCATATTTATTTTCCCCACGTTATGAGAGAAAAATAAAATATTTTCGTCTTCACTTGCTCCCTCCTTTTTGTTTTTAATCACCAAAACTTGGCTTGATATATCATAGAACCATCATCTGCTTCAGACTGTACATTATCATAATTAATATTAGGCCTACAATTATTGCTCTTATTATTATCATTATTGTTATCATTATTATTATTATTACTCCTATTATTGCTATTATTATTATTATTATCATCATCATTACTATTATCATTATCATTATCATTGGTATTATCATTGTTATCATTTGGGGAGGGGGAGATCATACTCATAGTCATCAGGTTTAATAGGCACCCGTGGGAATAGGGTCTCACGACCTCGTATTTTTTTCTTTAATATTTTTTCCCATGTTATGGAAGAAAGAAGAATATATATTCGTCTTCATTTGCTCCCTCTTTTTTTTTTTTTTTTTTGTCACCAAAACTTGGTTTGATAGATCATAGAACCACACATTCTATTTCCACTTGTAATTTTAAAAAATAGGCGGTCGGCAAAGCGAGGTTTTCCTCTACGTCCGCTCATCTTATGAATATACATACAGCAGCTCTGCAGTAAATGAATGGGCACAGCTGCGCGTGTAATCTGATATGGAAAGGTACGATCGGCAAATTATATTTAACCGTCCTAAACAGTCTACGTACAATGACATCGGACTTGAGAGCAAACGGCGAGCGGTAAAACTAAATGACGTACCTGAGCTGCATAGTATTCTGCAGTTGTGCAAAATACAATTAAATAACAACGTTCGTTGTTTTCAGTTTTTCATTTGGGGACGCCATGGCGAACTGTACGTAAATGCCCTTGTAGTCCATATCACGCGCACGCAGATATAGTGCTTCGTGTAACCATCGTCAATACATGATACACGTAACAGGGCACTGGCGGAGGCAAAGGTACATCACAGAACTATACACACAGTGTAGAGTGAGTAGAGTTCTGTACATTGTGTATGTGCGTGCGCGTCCGCCGGAAGATGTCATGGATTTCGCTGCACCCTCATCTTTAGTTTCCCCCAGCAGTGTCTCTGCAACGATCGAGAAAGCAGGAGGCCAGCGCAGGATCGGTGAATATTGAAACGCTCGGCTCTTTCGTCACGCACAAAAATGCATTATGCATTAAGCTAATTAACTTTTCTTTTTCGTCCTCGACGTCGACACGGAGGCGGAGAGGGGACGAAACCCGCGCCATTCGATGCAGGATACTCTCCTGCGGCCGACGGCACCGGTCGCAGCTGCCCGGAGCCGACGGCTCGGGAGGAGATAGATAAACCAGCAACGCCGGAATAAAACAGGAAATACATAAGGCCGCGACAACAACAACAACTTCGAGTATTATAGTATAGGATCATTATGATTAGAGGGCGACATTCAAGAAGACAATGGCTTTACCACACAAAAAATTCACGTTTTTTTCTGATTCATACAATGTATGTGATGGTTTGCGCGGTGAAACCAAGGTTTATATTTAAGGACCATGTGTCTATAGGCAAACAGTTTATAGCGAGATGTTTGTGAGGGAATGTGCTTGCATAATATAAAACGATATTAAATTGAATTATCCTAAACGCCCAAATAAATCATAAACTGCCGAGTTCAAGAAAAATGTGTCACAGATGCTGCAGCTCTGAGTATCACGCAGGCGCCGCGGATTTTTTTGGGGTGTTTTGTGTGTGTGTGTGTGTTTGTGTGTGTGTGTGTGTGTGTGTGTGTGTGTGTGTGTGTGTATGTGTGTGTGTGTGTGTGTGTGTGTGTGTGTGTGTGTGTGTGTGTGTGTGTGGAGGGGTGGGGGGAGCAGAACCCCGGGGATGTCAAGGTCAATGGTTACCCCCTTCTCCAACCTCCTCTTAGAAGAATCAAAGGATGGTGCCATTATAGATATAATGAGTATATAAATGAAATTTTTCATATATGTATTCTTTTCCTTATTTTATTTTTTGACTAGCCGAAAATAAAAAGGGGAGGGGGGAGGGGGGACTGCAGCACAGTCCCCAGCCCCATAACCATCCCCTCCAGTTCAGCGGCCCCTGGCTACGTAATATTGATGTTGAAATAAGTGAACCTCATATTTGATGTTGCAGTAGCCTATAGCCTACCAACAAAGACGGTTTAGACTGTACTTCATTGGGAACTATTTACTTGCATTTTCTACTTGCAGGAGAAGGGTGCTTTCGTTTTGTTGTTATCAACGTGACTGGACAATAGATACGAGCATACTTAGTGTGGACGTATGTGAGTGTGTGTGTGTGTGTGTGTGTGTGTGTGTGTGTGTGTGTGTGTGTGTGTATGTGTGTGTGTATGTGTGTGTGCGTGGTAAAAAAAAGGTGGTCAATTTGTGCATGGAAACTACCCTGGGTCCCAGGGTATAACTGGTAGTTTACAGGCACAAAACCCCTTTTAGGTGTAAAGGAGTCCGCGCCAAGACTACTACGTACATGCACTAACTGGCACTGCCCCCCTGACTGGTAGGAGACGCTACAATACAGGTCCTATGGGACAGTGTAATCTAGGTACACCCATAGGACATTCATTCAGGCCAAGTTTGGTCCATGAGCTCCACGGGGTAAATTACACCCGCCTAATTCAAGGGCCTTTTTTTTTGGGGGGGGGGGGGTTGTGGGGGCGGGGAGGGGGAGGGGGTCCTCCGGCGGGTGTGATTTACCCCATGGAGCCCAGGTGTATATAGATAGCTGGCAACGCTGTAGGGTAGTAATGATGGCCTGCAGCCTGCAGGGCACCCTGAGCTCTGGTAGAGCAAAAGTTAACATTTGATAAGTCACCCTGGATTTAAGAACATAATTACTAATAATTATCAGTAGAGGGCGACGGCTTTTACCACTCAATGATTTCATGTAATTTTCATTTCATCCAAAATGTAAAGCATTCAAATGTAAAGCCCCTTTCCCCATAAAATGATAATAATAACAATATTGTGATTGTTTGCGCGGTGAAACCATGGTTTATCTTTAAGGACCTATGTGTCTATACGCAAACAGTTTATAGCGAGATGTTTGTGAGGGAATGTGCTTGCATAATATAAAACGATATTAAATTGAATTATCCTAAACGCTCAAATAAATCATAAACTGCCGAGTTCAAGAAAAATGTGTCACAGATGCTGCAGCTCTGAGTATCACGCAAGGCGCCGCGGAAAGTTTTTTAGTGTGTGTGTGTGTGGGGGGGGGGGGGGATGGGCAGAACCGGGGATGTCTAGAGCATTGGTTACTTCCTTCTCCACCCTCCTCTTAGAAGAAGCAAAGGATGGTGCCTTTACAGGTATATTATGGGTATATGAATAATATCTTTTTCATATATGTATTTTTTTCCTTATTTTCTTTTTTGACTAGCCGAAAATAAAAAGGGGAGGGGGAGGGGGGGGGGGGGCTGCAGCACAGTCCCCAGCCCCATAACCACCCTCCTCCACTTCAGCGGCCCCTGGCTACGTAATATTGATGTTGAAATATTCAAGTGAACCTCATATTTGATGTTGCAGCAGCCTATAGCCTACCAACAAAGACGGTATAGACTGTACTTCATTGGGAACTACTGCATTTACTTGCATTTTCTACTTGCAGCACTTCAACGTGACTGGACAATAGATACGAGCATACTTAGTGTGAACGTATGTGAGTGTGTGTGTGTGTGTGTGTGTGTGTGCGTGTGCGTGTATGTGTGTATGCGTGTGTGTATGTGTGTATGTGTGTGTGTGTGTATGTCTGTGTTCGTGGTAAAAAAAGTGGTAAATTTGGGCATGGAAACTACCCTGGGTCCCAGGGTATAACTGGTAGTTTACAGGCACAAAACCCCTTTAAGGCGTAAAGGAGTCGGCGCCAAGACTACTACACGTACATGCACTAACTGGCACTGTCCCCCTGACTGGTAGGAGACGCTACAATACAGGTCCTATGGGACAGTGTAATCTTGGTACACCCATAGGACATTCATTCAGGCCAAGTTTGGTCCATGAGCTCCATGGGGTAAATTACACCCGCCGAATTCAAGGGCCTTTTTGGGGGGTGGGGGTGGGGAGGGGGTCCTCCGGCGGGTGTAATTTACCCCATGGAGCCCATAGACCAAACTTGGCCTAAATGAATGTCCTATGGGTGTACACAATCAAAACATAAAAAAGTGACAAAAAATCTGGTCGGGAAAGTGATTGCCAGACGGCTTGTTTGCAGGCACAAATGTTGTTTTTGGTCAAGGAGTCTGCGCCAAGACTACACTGTCCCATAGGCCCTGTACTGTAGCGTCCTCAGGGACCAGACTGACGCGCATTTTGTTAATGACGAGGGTGGCCCCAGTGTTTTTGGGCAAGATGATTTTACCCACAATTATTACTAGGCACCCTGTCCCTCTCAACCCAGGTGTAGATAGCTGGCAACGCTGTAGGGTAGTAATGATGGCCTGCAGCCTGCAGGGCACCCTGAGCTCTGGTAGAGCAAAAGTTAACATTTGATAAGCCACCCTGGATTTAAGAACATAATTACTAATGATTATCAGTAGAGGGCGACGGCTTTTACCACTCAAGAATTTCACGTAAT